>NC_067401.1:222302500-222613750 GCF_016432865.1 Antechinus flavipes
ATTTGAATTGCAATTTTGAACATTTTTTAAGCTAATTCATTTATCAAACATTAATAAAATGGCTATAACTTTCCTTGGAGACAGGAAGTGCCAGGTTCAAATCTTTTATTGCTTGTTGCCTGTCACATCTGACCCTATGTGACCCCATTTGGGGTTTTCTTGGCAAAGACATGGGATCCATTTTCTCCTCTAGCTCAAGTCTTGTCTCTGATAAACATTGTCTCTTTAACTGAAGGCAAGAAATTTAACCACTAAGTTCTTTAGACAAACCTCTAATGCTATAAGTTGTAAAGAAAGGCCAAATTACATTGTAAAGGGAATTTTAAAATTCTCTATGTCTGTGAAATCACAGATCTAATATTTATTTCCAGCTACTTATCAGGCAATAAATAAGCCATAACCTCTGTTATGAGCAGATATCCTAGAAAAACAACATCATAAGCCATGCCCTAAAAACCTCCCATTCGAATGGGGAGAGAGGATGCAGAAAAAAAATCTAAAGAAAAGACTAACAATGTATGAGGGAGGTGACCCAAAGAAAAAGGTAAGAAGAGAGGCCTTTTCAGGAATGGGGAAGAACTTCAAATCAGTAGATGGAGGAACAGCAAGGAGACCAGATTCACTGGATCATCAAAGAGTGGAAGACAGTAAGAAATCTTAGGTAGAAAGGGTTATGAGGAGACCTTAAAAATCAAACAGAGAATGTTATAATTGATCTTGGAAGTTATAGGGAGTGATTGGTATTTGCTAGGTAAGGGCATATTATGGGTAGATATCAGCTTTAAGAAAAATAATTTTTGTAGCCAAGTAGGGGATGGCATGAAGTGAATAGAAACATGAAATAGAAGCATTGACCACCAGGCTATTGCAATCATTCAAGAGTGACATAGTAAAAGCCAATATCAAAGAACTTACTTGGGTGTAGAGAGAAAGGAATATGTAGCAGAAATAGTAGGGAGGTAGAAACAAACAATAGTTTGGCAAAGGAATGGCTACAGAAATGAAAGAAAATGAGCAGAAACTTAAAATTGATGATATAAAGTCATAGTATCTTCCTCTTTAAAACATACATACATACACACACACACACACATATAAGTAAAATGTAAACTTATATATGTAAAGCTATTGCCTGGAATTTGATATCAGATTTGAAGTGGATTAGTGGGAATGAAAAAAAAAAGAAAGAATATTTTAAGTAAAAATATTTTCAATGCACCAAATTTTAGTCAAAATTTGATTTAAATAGAATTTAATTATAATAAATTATAATAATTTAATTTTATATTTTAATATAATTTAATTAATACAATTTAACAGAACTTGTCATATGTGCATATATGGAAAGCAGTTATTTATCTTGATAAGTCATGGATCCAAAGTGAGAAAGGACCTCTAAGGCTTATTTACCCAGACCTATGATTTTATAAATGAATAAACTGAATCCCATAAAAATTAAGTGATTTGCCAAAGGTTACAAAAGTAGAAAACATCAATAAATCATGCAATCAAAAAGCATTTGCTAAACACCTACTTTGTGATAGCCACTGTGTTAAGTTCTGGGTATGCGGAGATAGGGAAAAAAAGACCCCCTATCCTCAAGAAGCTCTCTGTGGGGGAGGCAACATTCAAAAAATTATGTATAATCAAGATGTATAGATAATAAATTAGAGAGAATCAAAAAAAGGGTTAGGGGCATATAAGGAAAGGTTTCTTGTAGAAAGTGAGGTTTTAGCTGGGATTTAAGATAGGAAAGCCAAAAGAGAGAGATAAGGAGGGAGAGTATTCCAACAATGAAGGATAGCCAATGAAATGCTTGAAATGAGGAGTGTCTTATTCAAGAAACAGCTAGGAAGCAGTGTCTTTGAATTGCAGAATATATAGAAAGGAAGAAGTATAAGTAGACTGAAAAGATGGAGGGAAAGTGTTATGAAAGGCTTATAATCTCCGCACCAAAATAAGGTCAAAATAGGTACATATGCCTTGGGCATAAAGGATGATATTATAAACAAATTAGGAAAGTAAGGGATAATTTATCTATCAAATATATCTTTGGAGAAGAGGGGGAATTTATAACCAAAGAAGAACAAGAGAACATTATAAAAGGCAAAATGGACAACTTTGATTACGTCAAATTAAAAATTTTTGCACAAACAAAACCAACAAAAACAAGATTAAAAGGGAAATATAAAGCTGGGAAAAAATCTTTCCAACCAGTGTTTCTGAGAAAGGCCTCATTTCTAAAATATATAAAGAACTGTGTCAAATTTGTAAGAATACAAGTCATTCCCCAACTGATAAATGGTCAAAAGATATGAATAATTTTCAGATGATGAAATTAAAGTCATCTATGGTTATATGGAAAAATGCTCTAAATCACTATTGATTAGAGAAATGAAAATTAAAGCAACTCTGAGGTACCACTACAAATCTCTCAAATTAGCTAAGATGACAGGAAAAGATAATGATAAATGTTGGAGAGGATATGGGAAAACTGGGGTACTAATGCATTGATGGTGGAGCTATGAAATAATGCAACCATTCTGGAAAGCAATTTCGAACTATGTCCAAAGGGCTATAAAATTGTGCATACCCATTGACCCACTACTGACATTACTAGGCCTGTATCTCAAGGAAATTTTAAAGAAGTGAAAAGGACCCACTTGGGCAAAAATGTTTTTAGCAGCTCTTTTTGTGGTAACAAAGAATTGGAAAATGAGTAGATGTCCATCAATTGGGGAATGGCTGAATAAGTTGGGGTATATGAAGATAATGGAATATTATTGTTCTATAAAAATCCTGAATGAGATGATTTTAGAAAAGCCTGGAAAGATTTACATGAACTGATTCTGAGTGAAACAAGCAAAACCTGGAATACATTGTACACAATAACAGCAAGAATGTGTGGTAATCAACTATAAAAGACTTGGTTCTTCTTATTGATTCAGATATGCAAACCAATCCCAATAGACTATGGACAGAAAATGCCATCTGTATCCAGAAAAAGAACTGAGAAGACTGCATATGCTATGTTCACTTCTTTTTTTTTCTGTTTTTTTTTAATCTCTCCCATGTTTTTTCCTTTTTGCTCTGATTTTTCTTTCCTAACATAATTCATAAAGTAATGTGTATTGAAAATAAATGAATCTCCCCATGAAAAATGAAAGGCTTATAATTGCAGAGGATTCTACAGTTGATCCTACAGGTAATAAGGAGATGCAAGAGTTTATTGAGTAGAGGGGTGAGAGAAGTCAGACTAGCACTTTAGAAAGATTATTTTAACAACTAATTGGAGAATAAATGGAGTGGAGTGAACTTTGCATGAGAGAGACCAATCCGTAGGCTAGTTTAATAGTCTAATAATCAGTGAGAAGTGATATAGACATAATATTAGTGGAAAAGGAGAAAAGGGAGAGGATATGAGTGATATTATGACATTAAAAGTCAATAGACCTTCATGTCAGATTTGATGTAAGAGTTGAAACTCAAGGATAAAGTTTAGATTGTGAGCATGTGTGATGGATTGCAAAAATGATGGCACAATTTATAGTGAGGGAAGTTAGGAAGAGAGAAGGGGTTTGGAAAGAAAGATAAATTTGTTCAATTTTGGATATACTGAGTTTAAGATATCTTTAAGATATGTAGTTCAAAATAATATATGGGCAGTTGGAAAGGTAACACTGGAGGTCAATAGAGAAAGTAGAGTTAGAAAAGAGAACTAGAGATGAAATTGAAACACTCAAAAGTCTACATTCTTTCTGATATATCACCATTTCAAAATTTATGCTATAAAATTTAGGAAAAGATGAACAAGTGATTTTTTGATGGATATCACTGACCAATCTCTTTTGTTTTACTATCATTGTATTGCAGAAAGGAGAAGAGATGTCTAACTAGAGTAACTTGATATATTGAAAATAACACTGAGCTAGACTCTAGAAACTCTGCTTTTGTATAATTGAATAACCTTAAACAAGTCATCTGATATCCCAGGGCTTCAGTTTATTTGTGGAGAGACTTGACTAGATGAGCTCTAGGTATTTTCTGAGTCTGACATTCTATAATTATATTATTTGTCCTGGAACAATGGCAAAATGACTTTTTCACATTTCAGCTTGTTATTACATATTACACATATACATGTTATATTATACATTATATATTATTGTTATTATATATGCAAAATATTTTATTTTCTATCAAGTTGGAAGATGTGCCTAAGTCCATGTTTATACATAGCTGGAGAGAGGATATTCAGAAGGAGTTAAGCCTAGAGGAAAAGGCACTGTTGGGTGAACCTACTGGGTGAAGCACTGAGGGTTATATTAGGAGTAAGCCAGAATGGATGATAAGTATTCAGTCAAATTGACTGACATTTTGGAGCTTTAAACCAAAAACAAAAAAAAATAAAAAAAAAGAAAAAGAAAAAAGCTTTTTAAACACTTCAACAATTTTTATTTGAGGAGTGTATATTTAGTTTTTTCTTGTTACTTCATAATTATTGAGACTTCTTTCTCTTTATCTTTGTTCATAAGATATAAATTTCCTTATTTCTTAAATAAAGTCATTGGGATAGGTATCTTTAAAAATATTTCCATCAAAGACTTCTAGTTCTATAACATGTATGTGTGCATGGGGGATAAAAAACAATTATATATATATGTATATATATATAACATCTGTGTGTGTGACTAGAAAGTAGAGAGATGGAGTCTCTATACAAAAATCAATATCATTCCTTTTTAGTCATACCTCATATATCTAAATGAAGGTATATATATTCACAAATAAAAAATACACAATTTTCAAGATTTTATTAAATTCAATTTCCTTTTCCTGTTTTGATCATACTAACACAATGTTATACTTTAACCTTTATTTGGCTCAAATCACCTAATTCTATTTACTGTATTCATGTTTTGTTGAAACATATTTGCACATAATTCCTTTTCCTTTCTTTCTGACTGAATTGCCAGGAAAATTTCGAGAGGAATTTAAAGCAGCATTTTCTTGTTGTTGCCTTGGAGTTAACCCTCGCCAGGATGAAAGACTTGCCCGGGGACGAACAAGCACAGAGAGCCGGAAATCCTTGACCACCCAATTCAGTAGCTTTGATAATGTATCGAAACTTTCAGAACATGTTGTACTGACGAGCATAAGCACACTCCCAGCAGTAAATGGAGCTGGACCACTTCACAACTGGTAGAATATTTATTCCTACATCAAGGATAGCTTAATAAAAAGTCTATGTGCATTGAAATCTGATCATCCAAAGGTAAAGCAAGAGTATGAGCCCAACATAAATGTACAGCTTTCAACTCAGAGTTAACAAAGTTGATTCCTATTTATATTTCCAGGTTACAGAAAGTTATCATTTTAATGATAATTAATATATTTTGAAACCATTGTTGAAAACATTAATGTCAACAATTTGCTTACAAGTTAAAGAGTTATTACTTAATAATATTTCAGATGCAGGATACATTAAATGAATAATTTCTATATTTATTCACTTTAAATTGTCTAATACTTTTAATCTCTTACTTTCAAAAGTGAGGATGTTAAGTGATTTATTTCACTTCAGAAAGTAGCATTTATCCTATTTAATTGCTTCAGATGTATTTGATAATTTAAAATTAAATTTCAAACATAAGAAATGAGACTTCCAAAGGACTATCTGAATAAAAAATAATTCTATTAAAATAATATGATATCTGACTGAAATTCCTGTCTCTATCACACATAAAGTGGGTGAATATGATGAAGTCATATAACCATTTATCATTCTCTTATCCCTAGGAAGCTATAAGTACAGATGAGAAGCCCAATAATTTTGATATAGAACGTTTCCACATTAAGAGTTTTCTTTTTCACCAATGAAAACAAAAGTTGCCCCTCAACAATTCTGCCCTATCTCCTACAAAACAATAACAACAACAATGAAAGTTGAAATTCAACAGCTAATTTTTATTTTACATAAAAATTGAACATAATATGTTTTCATTTGCCAATTTATTTCATCATTCATTTTATGAATGCTCTGAGTATTAGAACTTTAGCTGTTGTTTCAAGTTTCTCTTGAAATTCCTATTTGTATCCAACTAGGAAGAGAAAGTGATATTAGAATGTGGAGTTTAGAATCTGAAATAACTAAGAGTTCCTTGTTAGTTCTCTAGTTTTTAAAGAACACATCTATTTCTGAAAACTTGAAAAAAAATCACAGTTCTCTAATGTTGTTTTTGGGAATAAGATATGCCCTCTTACTGAGAATTTGTAAAGCAGTTTTTTTATATTTTCAAGTTTGTTTCCAATTTCTACCACATGTTAAATGTTAGCAGATTGAAATTTGTGTTTAACATCTGTAAATCAAGTTCTCTCCATGTTTTATCTTCTGCTAGTATTTGTATACTTTGTATGATTCTTACTTCTTACACATATAAGAGTAAGAATTAAGAATAAAAGCAGGAACCTGAACTTCTTTTGTCCTAAATGATAATACCATTCTAGTGACTTTTCCATGATCTATATGAAACAAAGTCTTTTACTATACAGGTATCTACAACAAGGGACACCACCTTCACTTCTGTCAACCTGGTTGGAATCCTGAGGAAAGACACTGAGATGTGAAACAATGTGCAATCTCAACTGTTTTCTCATTCAAATCAATAGCCATTCTTCCAGAGACTGCCATATAAGTGCAATATGGAAAAGATTGGACCAAAACCCCTCTGTGCCACTTTATGGGTAATTTGACAAAAGATTTCTAGAGCTATCAATCCCAAATATTTCCTTTTTTATATTTACTGAAAGACTGAGTTTTGTGGAAGGAGACAGATTTTCAAAAGACTGGCAAAGAACTCACATACAAGAAAATCTGGGAATAGAATTATATACCACAGTACATAGCTCTCAACACATGGATTAAGGAATTCTTCCAACATGACTGAATTTGGTATGATTACCATAACAGGACAAATGGTAAGGAAACAGGTGTCCAGAAACCCTGCCAATCCGATGGAACAAAACAGTCAACTACTTACATCATTATGTGCTAAAGACACAAAATGAGAAGACTTATTAAAGAAAGGAATGTCTTGTCAATGTGTTCTACTTTATACACTGTACATCTTCTTATTTATCCTTTCCTGTCATAATAATAAAAAAAAAAGATTGAAAGGAATTTGCCATTGTGTTGGTAAGTGTAGCTAGGTGAATTTTGACCATTTTAGAATTCAGTTGACACTCTTTGTTTCTAAGTTTCTTCCCAAACTGGGATTTAAACATTTTAATTCATTTATTCTTGGCAAAAGATGACTTCCTGTTTCTTAGGAAAATGACTCTTAAAGTCTCCAAGGCTCAGAAGGCTTTTTGGATATTAAATAACTTTTTTTTAAAAATTGAGCTAATTGTAAAGGCATCATAGGCATATCAATTGTATTTCATTCATAATATACATCATTATTTAAACCTTGGTACAAAAATTAAGCAAAACTTGCTTTCAGAACACAATTGAGATATACTAAAAGAAATCCTTAAATGTCTGAGGCAGAAAGAGAATTTAAAACCCTAAAAATTTTAACAAATCTGGTTTTTAACTGGCACTGTTTTCATACAGCTATGGTGACAAAAAATTCATCATATTTAATATAAATACTAAAAAATAGTTGTGCTGGGTTTTGTTCCAGTAGAAATTGCCTCTTCATATCAATTTCTATATTTTGGAAAACTTTCAATTCAAGATGACATTTTTTTCTTTTACTTTTTATTCTTTTGGTATTCTTATAATTTCATTCTCAAATAATAGACTAGAACCATTGAGTTTAACAACAGCTAGTTTTGAGATAGTGATTCATGGAGTTCCAGAGGAAAAAAAAAGAGAGACATAGGAGAACATAGAAAAACAGTGATATGTAGAGGCTATGCTTAACTGGCATATGTGTGTGTGTGTATAGAACATGTAAGTATGTATATATCTATATGTGTATGTATGTATTTAGCCACAGAAGATGCAGAACCAAAACCTTAAAAAAATAGTATCATAAATACAAACACTGGTTTTAAAACTACTCATTAAAAATAAAGAGAAGGGTAGATTAGCCCTACTATCCTTCCATGTAATACCACCAATTTTTTTTCTCATATGGTTTAGGTCATAATAGCTGCTTTTAGTCAATTAATAAATATTTATTAAGCATCAACTATGTGAAAAGCATTGAGATATGCACTGAGGATACAAAAAAAAGCACAAAAAATAGACTGCTTTCAAGCATTTCACAATAGATGTGTAGATATCATACAAACAAATACATACAAGGAAAAGACTAGAATTAAGAGGGGTTGGAAAGATTTCAGATACCTAAAGGAAGCCAGGAAAAAGAGGACATGGAAATGAAAGAGTGCATGAAGAGTATTCCAATGACTTCCAGGCATGAAGGGTACCCAATGAAAATGCCCAGAGCCAAGATAGATTGAGTGCCTGTAGATAGAAACACAAGAAGGCCATTGTCACTGAAACCAAGAGTATGTAATAGGGAGTAATGTATAAAAAGATTGAAAGGTTAAAAGAAGACAGGTTGAGTGTCTTTGAATGCATTTGTATGTGATCCTTGAGGTGATGAGCAGCTATTAGAGTTTATTGATGTAGTAAGACTTATGATTTGGGAAATTTATTTTGAAGATTGAATGGAAGATAAATTAGAATGGGGAAAGACTTGAGGCAGGCAGATCCAAGCAGTTTATTGTAACAACTTAGCTGTAAGGTGATGAGGACCTATATGAAAGCAGGGACAATATCAAAGGAAAGAAGGGAATGTATTTGAGAGAGGCTGAAAAGATGAAATCAACAAGCTACAGCAACAAATTGGGAAGCAAAGATGGTGGGGAGTTGAGGATATATCAGAGAGTCTTAAGGGAATGAGAGGATGGTGTTGCCTTTTACAGTAACAGGAAAGTTCTATTTTGAGGTATGAATGATATATCCCTACATTTTTTTTTGTGTCCCACATGCACATTATCATGCTCTGACATATATTGAACAAAATTAATTTCTAAATTTTAAGTCCTTATTCCTGACCTGGACAATTTCACAAAAGGAAAGGCATCAAAATCAATGGGATTATAACTCAACAATTTTTAATATACATAATTTTAAAGTAAAAAAAAAGATTTAGATCTCCATAATCACATTTCCTAGTCTCCTTAGTGTAGTATAAAAATGATTATTGTTGTTGATTATATTATAAGAACATTCATAATTAGGGTCACATCTGCGTAACAGGATAAAATTAGTGCCTCAAGCAGAATATTTAGTGATTGAGCGCTCTCTCTCTCTCTCTCTCTCTCTTTCTCTCTCTCTCTCTTTTTCTCTCTCTCTGTCTTTATATTTTCCTCTTTTCCTCTTGTATTTTTGTGGAACAGTGGCATTGCAGATGACATTTGCTATATTCTGGGGATATCTATATTCTATGATGATGTTTGCTATATTCTGGGGATATCCAGATTTTTTAAAAATCATAACCTTCCTTAAAAGCATCTTATAATTTAGTAGGAGAAATATAATGTGATGCAAAATAGAATGTGACAAGGACAGAAGTGCAGTCTAGAAAAGGTGCTCTGAGTCTACCACAGCCACTTTCTAAATTTTCTGGTTTCTCATGACACTTCTTTCATGATTCTTCTCCTACATGTCTGACCAATCTTTCCAAGATAATGGCTGGCTCATCATCCCTATTATGCTCCTTAATTCTGATTATTTTTCAAAATTCTATTTCTTGACCCTCTTCCCTTTTCTCTCCACAATACTTTGATAATACCATCAACTCATTTAAGAGCTGATCTCCACAGCATGAATGTTATAGACATAACTAGCTCTAGTTCTTTCTTGAATCATTATCATATATCAACAAATGTCTTTTGGAAAGTTTAAACTGGATTTCCAAGAGATCTCAAACTTAAGATGTCTGAAAATAGAACTCATTATATTTTCTTCAAATCTACCCCTTTTCCAAACCTCCCTATTTCTGTCAAGGATAATCTTATCAGTCAACCAGGCTCACAACTTCAATGTCATACTTGATTTCTCATTCTCATTCTATATGTCTAATAGTTCCCAATTTTTTTTCCATCTTTGAAACATCTCTTCCAATTTGGACTGACTATTTCAAGTCTTTCCACACTTCAGTGCAACCTTCATAAAGCTACCAACATGATTTTTCTAAATGCAAATTGCATCCAATGTCATTTTTCCACTTGAATGAACTATAAAGACTCCATGTTGCACCTAGAATAACCAGTAAATTATTCCATTTTTGGCATTTAAAGTTTTAATATTGTGATTCCATTCTACCTTTCCAGTCTTCTTATGAATAATTCTACACTACATAGCCTATGGTCTGGCCATACTTACTTTCTCATTGTTCCTCACATATAGTGATTCGTTTCCTATTTCTGTGCCTTTGTACTACCTGGCCCCATATCTGTAATGTACTGCTTCTTCTTCATCTATGTCTCTTAAATCCTCTGTCTATGTTCCTTTAAGTATATGCTCAAGTGCCACCTTCTACAGGAAGCTTTTTTTGACCTTCCAGATGTTAATGTTTCCTTCAATATTCTTTATATGTTTTGTATATGAAATGAAGCACACTACAGATGATAGCAGCCTCAAAACCAGAATGAATTGGGTTCAAATATTGTCTCTGTTCCATGTTACTTGTGTGACTCAAGGCAAATACTATGGAGAAATAATACCCTCAGTGAGTGGTATAGGGAATTCTTTAAAATGACAAATTGTAGAAAAGATGGAAAAATCCATTGATAGAGGGAATATATGCTTCTAGAAATCCCTTATATTCATAAAAAAGATGAGCCCAATCCCTACTCTATAGATATATTTTGCATATGCTTATATAAAGTTTTATTTATTCTCTTTATATCTCCTGTGCCCCCACCTATCCTAATATATAGATATAGATAGATAGATATCTATATTTATATCAATCTGCCTATAAATTATATATATATATATGTATATATATATATATATATTAGTTGTCAATGATTTTATAGATTCTTCCTTTTTATTTTTCATTCTGATCCCTAGGTAGTGGGTTTTTTTTTTTTTCATTTCTTCTCTCATCACATGGACTAGATAGTTGAGTCTGCCTGAGATTTTAATTTTATCCTAAATATTAGAGCTTCTTTACAAATTTCTGTTTTGTGCTACTATTTTTATTAAAATTTCTTCATCTTTGCTTTATTAAAAATTTCTATACTTGGAAGCAGCTAGGTGGCACAGCGGATAGAGCAGCAGCCCTGAAGTCAGAAGGACCTGAATTCAAATCTGAGATCAAACCAATTCTGTCATTGTTTCTGGATGGGGTATGTCAGTTTACTCCCCTATCTTCTTAATTTATCTGACTCACCATGTCTTTGACTTTCCAAACAAAATTTATCTTCCTAAACCCCACTTCCTTTTGTATGTTGTTCATCTTCCTAATAATGTAACCTCACTGAGGGCAGACTATCTTTTTTTTTTTTTGTATTTATATTCTTATAACTTATAAAATACTTAATAATTGTTTTCATATCCATTCATTCACTTCTGAATCCTTGAAGTAAACACTAAATCTCATATTTTGAACATCCATGTTTTGCATGCCAAATATGAATCAAATCTCATATGACTTCACAACCTCTTCATGAGAAATTAATTTCCCTTTTCATATTTAATCATTTTCTTCTACTAAAATAATAATTAATTTTTTCTCTTTTAACTCCTCAGAGACTGTATCTTTAGCCTTCTGGATATTTTTTCTATTTTTATTTCTTGTTTTTACTTTTTTTTTCAACAGTTTTGTGCATTATAATTTAGCCTTTGAGATCCCTTTTCTCTCTATTGTTGGCTCTTTGTGTACAGTTACTCCCTCTTGATCCAGCCTTATCTCAAACTCTATGTTATCTTTTTTTTCCTTATTCCTGCTTCTGGGAGTTAGACTCCCTTCATAATATGTCTGTTAATCTCTCATATACCATGACTGAAATTTTTTTATCTATTTTTCCCCATCTGCTCCTGAAGTTCCCCATTGTAGACATCTCCTTTTCTTATAGCCTCAGGAAATTTCTGTGCAATTATTGGGCAGATATTACTGGCTCTATCATTCTCTGTCTGCTTTCATTTTGGGCTGTGGATATTGGCTCAACTAGACCTGTATCTCTTTGATCATAACTAATTCCTGCACAGGGCCTATGCATAGATTTGCCATTTGTCATTACAAAGGCTATGTGCAATTTTCACTTTTCACTTAAGGTCCAGTTGGCTCAATATTTTCTGCACTTAGAACACATTTACTGATTCCTCAAGTCATGTAATATAGAGCATAGGTTTGACTATACCCTGTCTATTTTGGTCCAATGTGTATTTTCAAGTGATTACCCCATGCTCTTTTTATTAGAATTCTATTTCAACCTTTTGTTTGCTAGTCCAAACTCCTAACCTACCTGCTTCTTTTGCTAGAACTGCCAACAGACTGCAATCTGGTTTTAATAAAATTGAAATGGCTGCTTTTGTTTCTATAATTTTCATTATTTTATTCCTAAAGGGAATTAATAACATATTTAGCTTGGGCCTACTGGCTAAAAAAAACCCAAATCCCTCCATCATTTCTTGTCTTTTTTCTCTTGGCATGGTATTTGAAATAATTTTTGATCATCTGATTTAAAACCTAGATCAGGCTTTTCATTTCCCACAACTTCAAACATTAACAATAATGGTGATTGTAACCAAGAATAATTTATTAAATCCCTACTATGCTCTGGACACTGTGCTTAGTATTCAGGAATTTCAAATATATAAGTTTAACAATCCCATATTCCAAAGCAATCAATTAATCAATCAATAAACCATTGATAGTATGTGACAGGTATCGGGGATTCAAATCTATGAAATGAAACAACCCCTCTTAGCAAAATGCTTACATTCCACTAAGGAATCAACAAGGAGAAAGAGAAATAGAGAAAGGGGAAGGAGAGAAAGAGACAAAGAAAGAGAATTAGTCTGAATATTTACAAAGTAGTTAAATACAATATCTAATAACATAGTACAGGAGGGGATTACTTACATTCAGGTGGATGGGTAAATAAATAAAAAGATGGTACTTAATTTGTATCTTAATTCTAAAAATGACTCTATGATGCAGAGATGAAGAGGAAGGGCATTCAGGCCCAAAGGATAGACAGCACAAAAAATACAAATGAGAGAGGTAGAGTTATATGTATGAAAAACATAAGGAAGATTGATTGTTCTAAAACTTGGAATGGGGGCAGAGGGAATGCCCCTTGCCATTTATATATTGCTTTAACATTTGTGAAATCTTTTTCATGCTTTATTTAAGTTCTAACATCAGCAGAGATGAAAGCATTTATGAATTGAACTCTAAGTTAAAATAATATTTAAGATTTCTACCACATAAAAATAAGAAGATACCTGGCAATAAAAACAATTGTTGTGATAGTTCTAAGTAAAAGATTATCAGGGCCTGGACTTTAGATGTCAATGTGGAACAAAAGGGATAGATATGAAAGATGTTAAGATAGAATTGATAAGAATAAGCATCCTGATTGTTTATATATAGAGAAGGAAGTTGGAGTTATATTATTATGAGATACAAATTTATATGACTTGGAAGAGGGTGCCAAACAATAGAAATAGGAAAGATTAGACATGAAAATGGTGTAGAAAAGAAGCAGCCAGCAGGTATTTATCAAGCATTTGCCAAATACTGTGATAATTGCTGAGGATAGAGACCAAAGTGAAATAGCTTTTTCCATCAAGTAGCTTGTATTCTAATGGGAGGAGACAAAATATACACCTATAAGTGAATAGATACACAGAATATGTACAAAATGAATATAAGAGTTTTGGGGAATAGAAACTTGGGGGAACCAGAAAAGAATAATTCTTGAGTCTAATATTCAAGAAAACAATTTGTTCTTAGTGTTTTGAATATGTGACCAATCATCCTTCTTTCTGTGGACTTCGCCACAGTTAACTCAGTTGTCTTAACTCTCTTCCCCAAAAGCCCCCTTTGCCAGTAGGTGAGTAGTTTTCATAATTTCAGTTTTAAGGAAGCAATTAGGACAGTCATTCTCTACCTTCTGGATTTTGCTATCATTTCTCCTTATACATATTTTCCCTAGCTTCTCTAACAACCTCTTTTCCAACTCTTTACAATTCCTTAATATATGTTGTTGGTTTTTTTTGTATTAGAATATAACCTCTTTGAGTACAAGCACTTTCTTTTTGCTTACAGTATGTTTCCATAGCTTAACACAGTTCCTAGCACATATGTGATTAATAAATTATTATTTACTTGATTTGATAATTACGTGACATATTGAGTTTGAGATATCATCAGGATATCCAAGTAAAGGTTTCCAAGAATCAGAAATGCAATACAGTACTCAGGAGAAAAATTAGTGGTGGATACATTGCTTTAGGAGTCATATATCATGTGAAAATCACAATTGGATCCATCAGAGGAAATGGGATTACCAAGACAGATAATATATAAAGAGAGTTGAAGACCCAGATCTGAACATATAGAATTAGAAGCTGGAACTAAACCCATTTTTAGTAAAGCATAATAAGAAGAAACCATTGGATAAGAAAGAAAGAAAGAAAGAAAGAAAAGAAAATAAGGGAAAAAAAAGAAGGAAAGAAGGAAAAAAAGAAAGAAAGGGGAAAGAAATGAAGAAAGATAGAAAGAATGAGGTTATATTTGCCAGACCCTATTTTGAACATTGGGAATATATATATATATATATACTAGCAGGACAGGCTCCATCTTAAAGAATCTTATATCTAGAAAATAAAAAAGGTAAGAGCACCAATACAAGCACTTGGAGAACACTGCAGGAAATAAAATAGTGAACTAGTTCCCAACTATATGAGACAAGTCTATTAGACTAAGGACAATCAGGAATGGAGTATTATTTCTGAATAGGGAGAGATGGTCATTCTACAATAAAAAAAGCTAAAAGCTAAAGAAAGAGAATGGTCAAAGTTCTTGAAAATTCTAAACAAATCATGCATGATGAAGACTGAGAAAAAAGTTATCAGATTAAGAGACTAAGATCACTGGTAACTACTCAGAGAATAATTACAGAAGAAAGATCATGAGATATTGGAGTAAGCAAGTGAGGGTTGCCATCTTTTTAAGGTTATTTAGGGTTTTACAAAGGCAGTTCATAGAGGATAGGGAGATGGCCTTAGAAGTAGGAAAAGTGTAAATTCAGATCACACTTTTAATTCTCCTAGCTATATAACCTTGGGAAAGTTACTTAATGTCTTAATGGCCCAGATGATCTCTAAATTGCAAAACTGTAGAGATAACTTTCCTATTACCCCTCTTCATCCTGAAATGTGTATATGCATATATATATACATATATATGTATATAAATACACACACATATATATGCATTCATATGGATATAAAATAAGTATGGACATACAATATTTACATATGTATAGTAATGCATCTTAAATGTTTGATTTGTAATATTTGGCTCATAGAGATGGGTCAGGAAAATAAGACATGAGGTGCAATCCAAAAAGTCATGTTGGCATTAATTCCTCTATTCTTATAGAGCAAAGAATCTTCTAAGCAAAAGAATCCATAATGATCCTTTTGGCATCCAAAAACTTTTATGACATCAATTTCCTTCCCAAAAAGACAGCTGATAGTAAATTTTTGCAATTATACATTCAAGCTAACTCTGATTGGAAAATTGTCATCTTTATATATATGTGCATATGTGTATATATGTGCATACACATCCACATATTTATGGGGGTACATATGGGGAGAGAGAGAGAGAGAGAGAGAGATGCCAGTTTTCTAAAACTTCCCATGATCTATCAAGACTAAATAATGTTCAAGACAGGCTTGATAGTAATAACATGATGACCCTATAATTTACCATTATTTGAAAAGGTAAACACATTTCCATACTTTAATTTATGAATATATTTGATGACTTTATCCAGAAACTCAAATATGACATAAAAATAATAGGTCAAATATCAGAACAGAGAGGTAGATGTTTTTATTTCTAACAATTTTCCTTTTCATCCATCTTCACTCCTATTACTCAGTATACCTTATTAAAAATATTTTTCTCACACTTCTTTCCTCCCAGAAAACCCATTGGAAAATTCTGATGTTATTTTTTCCCCTTCATTTGTTTCTAATACAATCTCCCCACCTGAAATCTACCCGGAGATATGGTGCCAGCCAATACCTTCTTATTAGATTCTGGACAGCCACCATCATAAATTAATTGATGAGGGCTTCCCCCTTCTAGGAAATTCCTTTATTTAGTAACACTAATTTGCCTTACTCAGTGGGGTAATGGATTAAGGTCTTCCCACTGGGGAAACACAAATGTATTCATTTTTGAAAATAGAGGATTGTCACCCTGAAAAGACCTAGCAAGTGTAACCAGCATCAACTTCATATATCTATCTAGTCAGATGGTGATTCAGACTGTTCAATTTAATAAAGTTCACTAAGTTAGATCTTAAAAATAGAAATGAATGGTTATGCAAGTAAGATGTTTAACCTCCAGTATTCCTAAGAAGTAGAGAACTCCAGGTTCATCTTCTGACTCAATTTGCTTAGAGCCAAGATAGGCAGATCCATTGATGATAATGTTTTCAATGTGTGGTAATATTTTCATGCCTTTGAAGATGTTATTGTAGTGACCATATTCTTGCTTTACATATTTGGTGTGTTTCTGTAAATTTGCATGTAAGCTGAAATTGTGTAAACCATATCACATTTAAAATGCATTAGGGGAGATTGTTATTTAAGGGAATACTACTGTAAATTGTATAAAGCAAATCACTGTCAATTCTGTTTTTGTAAATCCTGTTGTACACACATTAGAGTTATCAAATGGAAAATATTGTAGATTAATCTAAAAAATAAGAAAAGAAAGAAACATCAAAAAATGTTTTTAAGCATTAAGATTCTGTCATAGAGATGAAATGGGGTTCTAATTCTCCAAATATCACAAATGGAACAGAGAACAATAGATGTGATATTTTTCTCTTTGGCATTCCATGTGACTTGTACATTGTCTATAGAAGACACATGAGAAAAATAAGAGTTAGCTTTTCTGTAGGAAAGATGAGATTTCTTGTAATAAAAATGGGAATGGAGGCAAAATATCAACCAGACCTCTTACCAGAGATTCTTTTTTTCACCCAGCACAAACTTCAGTTGAAAGTGGAGGTGGTGGTAGGGATTCACTCTATACAGAGAAGACAAATTCTAGGCAGGCTGTGAAGAGGCAAGGAGGGTCACTTTCTAGTTTTCTAATGAAACTTGTTATTGCTTACTAGGTGCTAAACTATTGTTTCTAGCAAATGAAGGTGTCAAATGTTCTGTAGAACCTTTAAAGTTGGTGTCTAGAGCAAAGACTCATTCACTCTGCTCCAGTTAAAATGTTAGTGAACAGCATAATGATGTGAAACATAAACATGTATCTATGTGATAAAATGTATTGTGTTCCTGAGCATGTGGATACTCATCTGATGTATATAATTCAGTTTGAAACAGATTATGAACTTTCTGTCATAGACTACTGAAAATATACTATGACCAATACTATCACACTGTTCTTATCCTATGTGAGCTCCAATATTATCAGATATGTAGACTATGTGAGTGATTGAAAGCAGAAATGGAACATAATGTATTGAGCAAGAACAAGATGGGAAAAAGTTATTAACCTCTGATAAGAATTCTATTCTAGGTGCTAGGAAAGTTTTTATAAAGAATGATTCTAACTTGCATGAAACTTATAGTCTACCAGGGGACTAATATACCAAAATATATAATCCATATAATTAAATGCTCACAATGTAGTATAGAGAACTTTGACTTATTTTATATAGACAATGTATTAAGAACTTATAGAACCCTGAACCACCATCATCACCATTACTAAAAAAGCTTTTACTGAAAAATCCTGAATTTGTAATATTTATTCAACATTAGTACAATACAGAGAATAGCTCTGCTAGAAATTTCTGCCTATCAAAGTAAGACATTGCAACAAATGAATACATATATTTAATATTTGATATTATTGTGAATATGAATATAATATGCATTTCATAATTAAAAACAAAATGAGTATTAATATCCACAAAAAACAAGAATAACTAGTACATTCAGCTTATCATGTTCTGCTTATACTTTTCTTGTCCATTCATGGAGAAAGTTAATTTTAGAGTCAAGAATTTCATTTTAATTTAATTCAAAAAGTATTTATTGTGCCTCCAATGTACTGGGGACAATGTAAGTTGGATATGTCCTTTTTCTGACACATGTTAAGGGCATGGCCATGTGAAAGTCATTTAATCTCTCAGTAGAATCTCAAACAATCTCTAGGATTACAAGTTATACAAGACATTAATCAATCAATCAATCAACAAGCATTTATTGGGCATATTATTACTGTAGACTAAAGATTGTGCTAAGCTCTGGGGATATAAACAAACAAAACAGTCCTTCTTATAAAGTAAGAAATCCTGGTCTACATCCTTGGAGGAAGTTTCTACAATGAAATTATTTATATAAATTAATTCACAAGTTCATACCATGATTTTCACTCAAAAAAGAAAGAAAACCATATATTTACTTCTTTCTTTACAAAAGGGCTCTCCTTTATCTCATTAGTCATTTAATTTGAATTTCCACAAAATTCACGAGAATTTTGATGCAAGAATCAAGGCACAGTCAACAGTTTCATATAATGACATTTATCATTAAGATGCGGCATATTTACTTAAACTAATAGTTATTTTTCACAATGGAATGGTACACATGGCCTGATGTAGTGATTTACTAATTGGTCTTCCCTTTGGTTAATATTATGGCCCTTTTTGGTATTTGACAGAAGTATAAAGCAGAATATTTGAGAATAGAGATTTGTATGTGGTCTTACTTAACTTAGAATGGTAAATAAAATATTTGTGTATATGGCCAAGCCCCAAAAATTTAAATTGTAGTTATATCTATTGTGAAATTGTCAAAATACAAGATTACAAGCATTTGAATTTAAAATATGAGTTCCAACCTGCAACTTGGATGCATTTTTTAAACATTATTCTTTAAGGGGAATTAAATTATTTAATGTGACTTTGGAGACATGTCCCAGTGTATATTTTATAAACCCGACAATAAATACTGTTTAAAAAGAATGCTGATTTTATAAATATGTAAGTTATGTATATTCAAATCATGTGTTTTCTTCAAGCATGATTTTTTTTTAATTTTACTATGCAATATCCAAAAGTATATAGTCCATATTGTGAACTCCACATGAATAAATTATTTATTAACTGAAAAATGTAATTTTTTAAAAAAATAAAATTTGTTCAGAAAATTATAAGCTAAATAATTGTCTCTCATCCAATTGCCAAAGGAAGAAGTATGTTTTTAATTAAATAAGAACATGGTAGAAACAAGGTGGTTAAAATAGTATACTTGGTGTCTGAACAAGTATTAAAGTTGAAGAGAAAAAATAATTTTAAAGGATAGTCACCACAAAATTTCCCCAAGATTCACATTCCACTATAGAATTTAGCTAAATGATACTTAAACTCTCTGAGTCTTGGTGGAGAAAGTTCACATATTGACAAATTGATTATTGATACAAAACACACATATTTTGTTTCCCAAATTCTTGGAAAATTAATTAGGAAAAATTCTCCAGATTCTAATTGTATGTTTGTACATTATACTTTTTAAATTTTATATTTTTGTAAAACTTTTAACTATTCCAAACATTTTTTGTTACATGGTTACATGTGAATCTTACAACTGCTTTGGGATTATTTCTCTTTCCCAAATGAAGAAATGGATTCACAGAGTTAATTTTCTAGGATGTAGGTACTGTATTCATTTATAATACTTATGTTTGATTCTTGTTGCTGCCCCTGACTATATATGTCCTTGAACAAGTCAAGTCAACTAGTATCTGTTAAGCACTTATAATGCACTAGATCCTGCTCTGAATATGCAAAAAAAGACAAGGCAATCCTTGCTCTCAAGAAGCTCAGAGTTTGATATAAAAGACAGCATGTAAATAACTATATATAAACAAGTACATACAAGATAATTTGGAAGGAAGATTCTGACTTGAGGGAAATCAGGAAAGGATTTCCACAGAAGGCAGGATTTTAGCTGAAACCTGAAGGATGTCAGGAAAGATAGAAAATAGAGATGAACAAGGATATAATTCTAGGCAAGAAAAATGCCAATAACAATGAAAAGTTAGCATAAGGAGTATCCTTTGAGAGGAACTGCAACATGCAAACAAATAAAAAGAGAAAGTTCTAAGCATGGGAAACAGACAGCAGAAATGCCTGGAAATGAGAAATATCTTGCTTGTGAAACAACCAAGAGGCTAGTGTCACTGATCCAAAGAGTCTATGTCAGGCAGCAAAATGTAAGAATACTGAAAATGTGGCAGGCAGGAGTGCTAAGTTATGAAAAATTTTAATGACAAACAGAGGATTTTGTATTTGCTTCTAGAGACAATGGGAAACTTGTCATTTATTGAGTTAAAGGGCTAGCATAATCATATTTGGGCTTTAGGAAAATCGCTTTAGTGATGAAATGGAGCATGAATTGGAGGGGGAAGACGTTTGAGGTAAACAGACACATTTATTGCAACAATCAAGAGAAAGCAGAAAAATGCCTGAGCTACATGTTTTTTCTTCATAGTCAGGAATTTTAGATATTTACTTTGTAACCTTGGTCAATTGACTATGTCTCTAGGTTTGTGTCCTTAACTTAGGTAAACCTAAATTCCTTTTCAACTCTCAATCTATGAGCCTATGATCTTATGGTGGTGGTAGTGATGATGATGATAATAAAGAATAAGGTAAAAAATTATTTCACCTTGATGTTTTTATTTGATATTCATTGAGGTAAAGAGAATTAATTCACAGCAACATTCCCATCTAATTTAAAAAAATAATAAATATAGATATTTTTCTGGCACTGTTTTGTATGACTAGTAGAAAGAAAACTGGACTTGGAATAAAATAAACACATTTGAGTCTTAGTGTTACCATTTTTCTGAAAGATATGAACACAGCCTATCGATTAACTTCTGTTATCCTTAGTTTCTTGATATGGCCAATAAAATTGCCATAACAATTATGTATACTAAGAGCATTATGGAAAAAAGTTTTATAAACTATAAAAAGATACACACACACACACACACACACACACACACACACACATGTTTTATGGGCCAGAACTCTGTGCTTGAAACAAGGATTCTTCCAAGGTGCTAATTCAGTGGAATTGATAATACAATGGTTATCTAGTTTAGCATGGTGATTGATAGTTCTCTAGTTCAGTATAAATGATTTAATCTTACCACAAATAATGGTTCCCTAGTGATATAATGATTGGTTTATACTCAGTATACTGTAAATGTTCTAATTATAATAGAGCATATAAGCTGGGACAAACTCAGCCAGGGTCAGACTGGGAGAAGACAGAGGACTGGAGGCAGGAGCTCAAGCTCTTGGAGTCAAGGAGAGAGAGATTCATTCCATCTCACACTACTGTGGTGTTAGGCCTCTCCTCCTTCACTTCTCCACTGAAACCAAAACTCTGGAAGGCCTCCAAGAAAACTGACTAGGGGCCCCAGGCAAGAAATTTAGATTGTGATGGAGATAATAAAGAATTTGGACTTTAACACCTGGCCATTCTTGTGGTTATTAATCTACTGAAATCAAGGCTGCTCCAGAGACCTCCAGAAAAACAATTGGAACACTACATACATACATACATTTGTGTGTGTGTGTGTGTATATATAATTATCAATTATCAATAATATATATGCATATATATTATTGATAATATTAAACAAATATTTATGATATTTTCTCAGGAATAACTGTCATTATAGAAAAGAAGATATAGGAGATTCCATCTTGAACTTACAAAGATATAGTAGTTAGTTGAGTAATATAGGAACTTTAATACATGGCAGTTCTTTTCTCTTATAATAGTCTACAGCTAAGACTTTTCATTGATTCCAACTGCCCTTCCTAATAATTCATTCAAATCAATGGAAGATCCTGTAAAAGTTCCTGCTGCTTAGAAGATCAAGCACTGAACTTGTAATGAGGAAGAATTGAGCACTTGATACTTGCTAGTTGTGTGCTTACAGGTGAGCAATTTACCCTTTAAAGTCCTCTGAGAGTTTTTGAAATGTCTTCTAAATTATAGCTTAGTTATAAGCCCTTCATATATGCTATTTTATTTGAAAAGTAGCATGTGTTCTGTGGAAGGATGAAGTTTCAACTGGCAAGTAACTTTCGAGGAAAGAGATACAAAGCACCAAGGAAACTGTGAACTTTCCTTTTTGTAAATTATCTTATTTTTAATTTATAGAAAAAAACAAGCATTTCCATACCTTAGTACAATAAAAAAATATAATCATGCATGAAACTACAAATCTACTTTGCAAAACATATTATTCCTTTCAAATATTCAATAAAATTATCATACATGTTTCTTTTCCCTTTTATTATTCCCTTCTACTGCCCTACAGATGGCTACTGTTAGACACAAATAGATATGTGCATGTATATATGTATATGTGTGTATACACACACACATACACAAAATGCATGTGATACAAGCATATATACATAATATACACATACATATTTGTATGTATGTAATATGCACACATGAGTATGTAGGGCTGTAAATATATATATATATATATATATATATATATATATATATGCACAATTATTCCATAGATACTTCTACTTTTTCATTCTTTTTTTTAGATGCAAATAACAACTTTCTTCATTTGTTCTTTATAGTTAATTTGGGTATTTATATTAATCAAAATAACTTATTCACTCAAAGTCTTCTAGATTGCAGAATGATGAAGAAGCACACTGAAATGACCACTATTGCTGAGGGTGAAAATTGGACCAGGGAGTAAATATTCCCAGGACAATGTGGTTAGTAGCTTTAAAATTTTCCTGCTCAGTGAAAATTCCAAATCACTCTCCCTTTAGTTATAGTTCTATCTACATGCACTCATATATACACATACAGGTAAAGGAAAATTTCAAGAAAATCCATATTTTTGAGTTTCTAGGGTTGTAGCCAACATGGCAGAGTGAAGCTAGGAAGCTGCTTGAGCTCTCCAACTTTCCCTTAAAAACCACATGAAAACAAGATTCTGAACTGAATCTGACAAAACGAAACCACTCTCCACTTCAAGATTGGAAAAGCTTCAAGATAGGTCAATTTCACTGGAATGAAAGGCTTGTTTTGCCCAACTCAGAAATACTCTGGAAAATCTGGTAAAAGGGTCATAATCACAGAACATCTGCAACTGAGACCTTGAACCCTGGCTCAGTAGCAGAGCAAACCAGTAGGGCAATCCCAGCTCAGGAAGCCAACTCCAAGAAATCAGGCTACTTCTGTAAAAGAGCAGCCAAAACTATCCCCTGCAGACATAAGGGGCCCCTGTGCTCAAAGCTAAGTCTCAGAACTGCAAAGAAAGCTTGGGACAGTGCCACCTTTACCCCAGGAACAGAGCTTGACCATAAAAGTAAAATAAGAGGAAATACTAAAAGAAAAAGAAAGAAAATGATCAAGAAATAAAAAATAACTATGACTATACAAAGCTATCATGCTGAGAGGGAAGACTAGAACACCAACTCAGACAAGGACAAAATGACCATAAAGAAAATCTCAAAGAGTGATTTGAATTTATCTCAAGCCCAAAGAAACTTATTGGAGGTGCTGATAAAAGACTTTAAAAGGGAAATAAGAGAAGTAGAAGAAAAAATGAGGAAAGAAATGAGAAGTATACAAGAGAGAATCAAAAGTTTTGAAAGGGAGGGCAATTCCTTAAAAAATTACAATTGGCCAAATAAATCAAAACA
The DNA here is from genome assembly GCF_016432865.1 of Antechinus flavipes. NCBI lineage: Eukaryota > Metazoa > Chordata > Mammalia > Dasyuromorphia > Dasyuridae > Antechinus > Antechinus flavipes. Next base: position 222,326,513 of record NC_067401.1, read on the forward strand.
AAATTGCAAAAATAGAATGAACCAATTGGAAAAAAAGATACAAATGCTAATTGAAGAAAATCATACATTAAAAACTTGAACATGGCAAATGGAAGCTAATGACTCTTTCAGACATGAAGAATCAGTAAAGCAAACTAAAAGAATAAAAATGGGAGAAAATATGAAATGACTCATTAGAAAAATAGTTGACTTGAAAGATAGATCCAGAAGTGTTGGGAGCCGCAATCTCTAAGATGATTGACAAAGCCCCACACTTCAAATGTGCATAGCACTCATGCAGGAACAACATTTCCTTCTAGGATTTTCATTAGTGGACTACTATTTCCTATATTATTTATAATTGACTTGATTACAGTACTAAACATTATCTAAAAAAAAATCTGGTGACAAGGGGAATTTGGGCAAGTTAACTAGAAATGATTCCACATGCATATTCTGTCCTAATAAAACTAATTTCTCACTGAGACAAATGATAAAGGAGAGATCACCATGGAAAGCATTGTCATTATGGGAGAGAATCCAAAGGTCTAGGAAATAATGTTTACCTATTTAGACTCAGAAAAGATCAGTATATCTAAGAACCAAAAGATGGTTAAAGTATAACTAGGAATTGCCCTAAATGCCTATATACAAGGCAGGGAAATAGAGGAATCAAACAATCCATAGAATTGACAAAGAAGACATAAGTAAAGTAACAAAATTCACTGACATTTAACCTTGTATATTTACCTTTTCATTATTAGCTTTGCATAATGGAATCAATAATTAACATTTAACCATAAAAAAACTTACTCAAATATTAAATGTCAAATGTAGTAACATAAAAAGGTCAATAAGTCAGGCACATGTCTGAAGACTATGTTGACCTAAAGAAAAGCATATGATCATGATATAGTATAAAAATAAAGCCTGAAGGAACCTGAAAGAGGGGGGAGCATCACTTCCATCAGTTCCTCACTCAAACTACCCCATGGCTCTTGTCTTCCTTTGATGCCAACCCTATTCCTCTTGCTTAGCTCCCTGAACCCCCTGCAGAGGCTGGACCCCCTGCACAGAAGAGATAATTTAAAAATTATTGGTCTACCTGAAGGCCATGACCAAAGAAAATAACTTGGATACCATTTTTCAAGAAATCATAAAGGAAAACTGCCCTGCTTTTCTCCCTACTCCTCTTCCTATTCCTCTTCCCACTCTTTTTCCCACTCCATACATTTAAAAAAGGAAAACTACCCCAATATTATAGAAACAGAGGGCGAAATACTCATTGAAAGTATCCACTGATCACCATTGGAAATAGATGCCACAAAGGAAAACCCCAAGAAACATTGTTGCAAAACTCCAGAAATACAATCTCAAGAAAAAAGTACTGCAAGCTGCCAGAGGGGGGAAAATCATTCCAATATCAAGGAACAACAGTCAGGATTACCCAGGATCTCTCAGCTTCTACAATAAAGGATCAGATGGCGAGGAATACTATATCCCAGAAGCCAAAGGACCTGGGGCTACAATCAAGAATTAACTACCCCAGTGAGATTTAGCATCATCATTCAGGGGAGGTGATGGATCTTCAATGAAGTAAGAGATTTTCAATTATTTTTATTTTAAAAAGAGAACTAAACAGAAAAATAAACAAACACAGAACTGAAGAGAAGCATAGAAAAATAAATATGGGAATATATATATTACTTAAAAGTTACACTGTTTACATCTCTAGATGGGAAAACGATATCTGTAATTCTTGAGAACTGTATTTGTGACTGGGATAGACAGAGGGGGGCATGACATGGACAGAGGATGTGGTTGTGAATGAACACTGCTGTGATGATATCAAAGAAAAAAACTTTAAGGGATGGGAAAAGGTAAGTACTGGAAGAAGAGGAAAGGACAGATATAAAAAGAAAAATTAGGTCACTATCAAGAGAAAGAAAGGAGGGGGATACACATTGTTTGAAGCTTGATCTCATCAGGTTTGGCTCTAAGAGGGAATAACTTATTCATTCATTTGGGTATAGAAATTTAACTAGGCCTATAAAGAAGCTGGAGGGAAAAGAGGAAAGAAAGGGAAGAGGCTGGAGAGAAAAGAGGACAGAAACACTAGGGGGGGAAATGATAAAAAGAAGGTGGGAGGGTGACAGAAGATAAGATAGTGAGTGAAGTGGGTTTTTAAAAAACTACTAAGAAAAGAGAGAAGGGATAATAGGAAGTAGTGCATGGAGTGGGTAAACAAAAACAATACTAATGACGGGGTGGGAAGAAAGAACAAAAGTATATACAAAGGAGAAAATAAAATTGAGGGAAATATAAAGCTGTTAATCAAAGCTGTGTATGTGAATGTGATGAACTCTCCCATAAAAATGGAAGGGAAAAGCAGAGTGAATTAAAAAAAAAAAAAAAAAAAACCCAACAACAGAATCCTACAATATGTAATTTACAAGAAACACATTTGACACATAGAGACAAATACAGAGTAAAGATGAAAGGCTGGGATTTTCAATGAAAGCAAAAAAAAAAAAAAAAAAAAAAAAAAAAACGGACTAGTAATTCTGATCTCAGATAAAGCAAAAGTAAAAATAGATCTTAGCAAAAGAACTAAGGAAGAAAAGTACATCTTGATAAAGGCTACTATAAACAATGAAATAGTAATTATATTAAATGTATTTACAAATGAGTGTGTCACACAACAAATCACAGAAAACATATATATTGCCTTCCAAGAGAATGACAATAATGAGACAACATACCAAAACCTATCAAATGAAGCCAAAAGTTCCTGGAGGAACTTTTATATTTCTAAATGACTACATGAATAAGATAGAGAAAAAGAAGATCAATGAATTGGGCATGCAACTAAAAAAACTAGAAAATGAAAAAAATTAAAAACCTCCATTTAAATACCATATTAGAAATTCTGAAACTCAAAGGAAAGATTAATAAGATTGACACTAAACAAACTATTGAACAAATTGATAAAGAGTTGATTTTTATGAAAAACCTAACAAAATAGATAAACCTTTTGTTAATTTGTTAAAAAAAAAAAAAAAAAAAAAAAACAAATCACTGTCGTGATCTAGTTCAGATGGATCTGAATCAGTCCCTGTTCGGGTGCCAAAATGTGGTGAGCTTTTTCTTCTCAAATCGCAGCCAGGTGATAAAAGTTCAGATCTTTTATTATCTCCAATATAGCCCGGTTAGCTTAGAGGCCTATCTCTCTGCTTGGTTCTAAGAGCTCTTGCTGCTTTGTCCTTTGCTTATGCCTCTGCTTTCTTCAGCCTCCAGAGCCAGCACCACTCTTCATGTCATTCCGGTGAAATCTCGACTTGTAGCTTCTTCACTCTGAAGAACTTCCTCGACTGGCCTATTGACACTCTATTTATGCTCAAGAGAGGGATTGTGGGTTTTCTCCCATAGTGCTCTCTGGCCCAAAGAGCTTCAAGGGAGGTGTGAACTCATTGAACTCCAATGAGTAAAGGTGTGAACACAAGCCTTGTATTAATTAGTTCTACTTAGTACCTTGTTTCAGGTTCTGCCCAAAACATCTTCTTGTAAGATTAGATCAACTCTAATTAGTTAGCAGTTAGTAAGGATTCCAACAAATCACCAGTATCAAAAATTATTAAGGTCAACTTATCACCAATGAAAAAGAAATTAAAGCAATAAATAGGAGCTTTTTGTCCAATTATATGGCAACAAGTTCAACAACCTAACTAGAATGGATGAATATTTACAAAAATATAAATTGCTTAGGTTAACATGAGAGGAAATACATTACTTAAATAGTCCCAATTTAGGAAAAAAATTAAACAAGTTATTAATAAATTCCCTAAGAAAAAAATCTCCAGAGCCAGATGGATTCACAAGTGAATTCTACAAACATTTAAAGAACATTTAATTCCAATACCATATAAAGTATTTGGAAAAAAATAGGTAAAGAAAGAGTCCTGCCAAATTCCTTCCATGACACAAATATGGTACTGATATTTAAACCAGGAAGAGCCAAATAGAGAAAGGAAATTAAGACTAATCTCCCTAATGAATATTGATGCAAAATTTTTATATAAAATATTAGTAAATAAATTATACTAACATCAACAAAATAATACACTATGTGATTTATACCAGGAATGCAGCACTAGTTTAATATCAATAAAATTATTACCATAATTGATCACGTCAATAATAAAACCGACAGACATCATATGATAATCTCAGTAGATGCAGAAAAGCTTTTGACAAAATACAGCACCCATTCCTACTAAAAACACTCAAAATCTTGGGGTAAATTAAATTTTCCTTTAAATAATAAGCAGTATCTTTTTAAAACCAACAATAAACATTATTTGTAATAAAGAAAAGCTGGATATATTCCCAATAAGTTCAGAAGTGTAAAGGATGCCCATTATCACTACTATTATTCAACATTGTATTACAAATGTTGGCTTTAGCAATAAGAAAAGAAAAGAAAAATAAAGGAATTAGAATATTCAAGGTGGAAATAAAAGCATTGATCTTTATAGAGGATATAATGATACACTTAGAGAATCCTAGAAATCATCCAAAAAAACCTCCTGGAAACAATTCACAGTTTTAGCAATGTTGTAGGATTAAAAATAAATTCACACAAATCATCAGCATTTCTATATATTACTAATAAAGCTCTTTAGCAAGAGATAGAAAGGGAAATTCCATTTAATATAAGTATAGACAAAGTAAAATATATTTGGGTGTTTCTAGAGGGCCACAGATAGTAGGGAAACTCTGGGGGAGGTATAAGACCCTTCAACCCAGAGAGTACCAAGTAACAATGTCTGGTTTGGCACCCCATCCCCCCAAAGGCTCTCAACCTTTCTGAGAAGTCAGGAAGTAGTGACAACATGTGTTGTAGTTGAAGCAGAGTGATAGCAATTGGCAAAGAGTCAACTATATACAATAGCAAGTTGTTTATGTGGTCCGGCATGCACTCAGTATATCAAAAATTATATAGTTAGTGCATATACAGTGTTGATTTAGTTATATAAAGGTATTAGGGTATATTAGGGTGAGAGAATCTGTAATAAATGTACTCCATGTCTTGACATCCTCATGGGTCTCTGCTTCATCATTCCTCCACTAAGACCAAGGACTCGGGCTGACCCCAAGATCCTCCAGAAAGCTAGTTCAGATGGTATATTTTGACACCCCAGCATGGGGACTCTAGAAAGCATAGTACATTTTGGCACCCCAACTCTGGGGCTCTAGAAAGCACACATTTGGTGCCTGAAATGTGAGGCCCTACAAAGTAAGGAACACAGTAACACTGATGTGATCAATGAATTCAGCAGAGGATCCCCCTGATCTGGGAATAGGGTATGTATAAAAATAATCAAGCAGGAAGATTGGGTAAGGGGTAAATTACATTTTCTCAGCTAAAATTGCAACCATTATATGACATTTTAAGGGAAGATGGTGCTTTAAATTCACCACGCCAGCTTACAAAAGAAGCTCAGGAGGCTTTCAGAAAAGTTGAACTGACTTTATCCAATGTGGTTGAAAGAATCACTCAAAAACCCTTAGAAATGTCAGTTTTTATTAGCATAATTGACTATATCAATAACCAAACAAACAAAAACCATATGATTATCTCAATAGATGCAGAAAAAGCATTTGATAAAATCCAACATCTATTCCTAATAAAAACACTTGAGAGCATAGGAATAAATGGACTTTTCCTTAAAATAGTCAGGAGCATATATTTAAAACCGTCAGTAAGCATCATATGCAATGGGGAAAAACTGGAACCTTTCCCAGTAAGAGCAAGGTTGCCCACTATCACCATTATTATTCAATATCATATTAGAAATGACTAGCCTCTGCAATAAGAGTCGAGAAAGAGATTAAAGGAATTAGAGTAGGCAATGAGGAAACCAAACTATCACTCTTTACAGATGATATGACGGTATACCTAAAGAACCCCAGAGATTCTACTAAAAAGCTATTAGAAATAATTCATAATTTTAGCAAAGTAGCAGGATACAAAATAAATCCCCATGAATCCTCAGCATTTTTATACATCACCAACAAAATCCAACAGCAAGAGAAACAAAGAGAAATTGCATTCAAAATAACTGTTGATAGCATAAAATATTTGGGAATCTATCTACCAAAGGAAAGTCAGGAATTATATGAGCAAAATTACAAAAAGCTTTCCACACAAATAAAGTCAGACTTAAATAATTGGAAAAATATTAAGTTCTCTTGGATAGGCCGAGCGAATATAATAAAGATGACAATACTCCCTAAACTAATCTATTTATTTAGTGCTATATCAATCAGATTTCCAAGAAAATATTTTAATGATCTAGAAAAAATAACAACAAAATTCATATGGAACAATAAAAAGTCGAGAATCTCAAGGGAATTAATGAAAACAAAATCAAATGAAGGTGGTATAGCTGTACCTGATCTAAAATTATATTATAAAGCAGCAGTCACCAAAACCATTTGGTATTGGCTAAGAAATAGATTAGTTGATCAGTGGAAAAGGTTAGGTTCACAAGACAGAATAGTCAACTATAGCAATCTAGTGTTTGACAAACCCAAAGATCCTAACTTTTGGGATAAGAATTCATTATTTGATAAAAACTGCTGGGATAACTGGAAATTAGTATGGCAGAAATTAGGCATGGACCCACACTTAACACTATATACCAAGATAAGATCAAAATGGGTCCATGACCTAGGCATAAAGAACGAGATTATAAATAAATTAGAGGAACATAGGATAGTTTATCTCTCAGACTTGTGGAGGAGAAAGAAATTTGTGACCAAAGATGAACTAGAGACCATTACTGATCACAAAATAGAAAATTTTGATTATATCAAATTAAAAAGCCTTTGTACAAACAAAACTAATGGAAACAAGATTAGAAGGGAAGCAACAAACTGGGAAAACATCTTCACAGTTAAAGGCCTCATTTCCAAAATATATAGAGAACTGACTCAAATTTATAAGAAATCAAGCCATTCTCCAATTGATAAATGGTCAAAGATATGAACAAACAATTTTCAGATGATAAAATTGAAACTATTACCACTCATATGAAAGAATGTTCCAAATCACTATTGATCAGACAAATGCAAATTAAGATAACTCTGCGATACCACTACACACCTATCAGATTGGCTAAGATGACAGGAAAAAATAATGATGAATGTTGGAGGGGATGCGGGAAAACTGGGACACGTTTGCATTGTTGGTGGAGTTGTGAACGAATCCAACCATTCTGGAGAGCAATCTGGAATTATGCCCAAAAAGTTATCAAACTGTGCATACCCTTTGATCCAGCAGTATTACTTCTGGGCTTATATCCCAAAGAGATACTAAAGAAGGGAAAGGGACCTGTGTGTGCCAAAATGTTTGTGGCAGCCCTGTTTGTAGTGGCTAGAAACTGGAAATTGAATAGATGCCCATCAATTGGAGAATGGCTGAGTAAATTGTGGTATATGAATGTTATGGAATATTATTGTTCTGTAAGAAATGGCCAGCAGGATGAATACAGAGAGGCTTGGAGAGACTTACATGAACTGATGCTAAGTGAAATGAGCAGAACCAGGAGATCATTATACACTTCAACAACGATATTGTATGAGGATGTATTCTAATGGAAGTGGATTTCTTTGACAAAGAGACCTCAGTTTCAATTGATAAATGATGGACAGAAGCAGCTACATCCAAAGAAAGAACATTGGGAAATGAATGTGAACTATTTGCATTTTTGTTTTTTTTCCAGGTTATTTTTACCTTCTGAATTCAATTCTCCCTGTGCAACAAGAGAACTGTTCAGTTCTGCAAACATATATTGTATCTAGGATATACTGCAGCATATCTAACATATATAGGACTGCTTGCTATCTAGGGGAGGGGGTGGAGGGAAGGAGGGGAAAAATCAAAACAGAAGCGAGTACAAGGGATAATGTTGTAAAAAAAATTACCCTGGCATGGATTCTGTCAATATAAAGTTATTATAAAATAAAATAAAATATATAAAAATAAAAATAATTTTTTTTTAAAAAAAGAAATGTCAGTTTTTGCTACAAAAGAGGCACCCACAGCAGTTCTTCATCAAGGAGACAGTGTGATAGAGTGAGTGAACCTCCCAGTACAACCAGAACAAAACCTTACTCCTTACCCAGTGCTTGTGGCTAGAATTTTATTAAAGGCTATTAAGCAAACAGTACAATTATCTGGGATAAGACCTGATAAGATAGGCACCTTTTCTACTAATGCACAAATTAATGTATGCTGTGAAACCATTCCAGAATAGCAAATTATATTGGCCACAGCTCTAAATTTTACTCACCGGTCCCCCTTAAAGATAACTCAGCTATTACATAATTGGCCATGGATTTTTAAAGAAAAGGTTTCTAAAGTTCCTCTTAAAGGACCAACCATCTTTACAGATGCATCCAAACATATTTGTGCTGTATAATCTCCTTACTTAGCTATAAAAAGAGTAGTCAGAACTTCCTTTCAGTCCACTTAGCAGAATGAGTTATGTGCTGTTATGCTAGCTCTTATCTTATTATCCAGAAGAGGTAAATATCTGATTTGGCTTATTCGGTAAGTGTGGTACAAAGAATTGCCACAGCCCAAATAAAATTTGTAGTCTCTAACTTTTCTTTACAGTCAGTATTTCTGATAAAGATCTAGTTTCTAAAATACATAAACAACTGTGTCAAATTTATAAGCATACAAGTCATTCCCCAATTGATAAATGGTCAAAGGATATGAGCAGACAATTTTCAGATGATGAAATTAAAATAATTTATAGTCATATTAAAATGTTATAAATCAATCATGATAAGAGAAATAAAAATCAAAATAATTCTGAGGTATCACCTCATACCTCTCAGGCTGGCTAGAATGATAGGAAAACATAATAACTGTTGGAGTGGATTGGGAAAACTGGTACACAAATGCATTCTTGGTGGAGTTGTGAAGTGTTCCAATCATTCTGGAGAGCAATCTGAAACTACTCTTTGACCCAACAATGCCACTACTGGGTCTGTATCCCAAGGAAATCATAAAGAAGGGAAAGGGACCCACATTTATAAAAATATGTGTAACAGCTCTTTTTATGGCAGAAAAGGATTGGAAAATGAGTAGATGCCCATCCATTGATGAATGGATAAATAAGTTTGATATATGAAGGTAACGCAATATTATTGTACTATAAAAATGATGAACAAGCTGATTTTATCAAGTCCTGGAAAGATTTACACAAACTGATGCTGAGTGAAACTAGCAAAACTTGAAATGCATTGTACACAATAACAGCAAGAATGTGCGAGGATCAATTATGAAAGACTTGGTTCTTTGTAATTCAGTGATCCAAAATAATCCCAATAGACTTTGGACAGATAATGCCATCTGCATCCAGAAAAAGAGCTATGGAGTTTGAATGTAAATCAACACATGTAATGTTCACTTCTTTCTGTTTTTTTTTTTCTCTCCCATTGTCTTTCCCTTTTATTCTGATTTTTGTCTCCCAACATAATTCATAAAACAATGTGCATTAAAATAAACATTTTTAAATCCACAATTTTAAATCTGATCTTGATCTTTAAGGCTACTATTACCATTATAAATATAAGGTTGCTACTACTATGATAAATATTACTTATCATAAATACTTGAGAATATAAGTAAATACCTCAAATAATTGAAATCATTCTTTCTTTTACAAATCCAATACTCTTAAAAGGATATCACATAATTTTAATTTCCTCTCTTCCAGACTGTATGAAGCAGGTAGATGGAACATTGCATAGAGTGTTGGACGTATAGTCAGGATAACTGAAGTCCAAATCCAGTTTTAAGATACTTACAAGATGTAAAAGATAAGAGCAAGTTACTTAATCTCTACCTGCTTTTCTTTTCTCATTTGTAAAATTCAGAATAATAATATCATTTATTTCCTGCAGATCTTACAAGCAAAGAAATGCCAGACTGCATGAATTAAAAACTGGAATTAAGATTACCAGAGGAAATATTTACAATCTCATATATACTGATGATACCACTCTGATAGCAGAAAGCGAAGTAGAGTTAAATAATTAAAAAGCCTCTTGATGGAGGTGAAAGAGGAGAATGAAAAAGTTGTCTTGAAGTTTAACATAAAAAAAAATGAAAAAAGGAAAGCTATAGAAAATCTGTACAGAATACTAAAAAGCAGAGAAATCACCATTCTAACAAAAGCGTATATAGTCAAAACTATGGTTTTTCCAGTAGCAATATATGGCTGTGACAATTGGATTATAAGGAAAGTTGAGCACCAGAGAATTTATGCTTTTGAATTGCGGCATTGAAAAAGACTTTTCAGAATCCTTTGGATAGTAAAGAGATCAAATGAGTCAATGATTAAAAATTAATTCAGAGTATTCACTCTAAAGTCAAATTCTGAACCTGAAGTTTAAATACTTTAGCTACATAACAAGAAAATGAAACTCTTTGGAAAAGACTCTGATATTGGGAAATAGTGAAGGCAAAAAGTCAAGGTCTCCTACTGCAGTCAGGGCCATCTCAAGTTATTCCATATTTTACCACTAGACTCAGATGACTCAAGAAAAGAAAGAAATGCTGTCAACTTTGCACAGTCCTCCCTCACTTAAAAACCAATTCTCTTGCATATCATGGTACCACCTCTCTGATATCCCAGTTAGACATTCTAATGAGATAAACTAGCTCTTCTTGCCTGACAAAATGGGCTGATGAATTTCTCCACCAGAAAATACTGCCATTGGAACAGATCTGATCTTTGGTTAGTAAGTTACAGCCCAAGGTAAAGGTTTGCTCCACATCTGAATTCCCCTCAAACCACTGGGCATTCTGTCTCTACTTAGTTTTGCAAATAAGCAAAGTAACTGGGTAAACCTGTTGGAATCCTTACTAACTGCTAACTAATTAGAGTTGATCTAATCTTACAAGAAGATGTTTTGGGCAGAACCTGAAACAAGGTACTAAGTAGAACTAATTAATACAAGGCTTGTGTTCACACCTTTACTCATTGGAGTTCAATGAATTCACACCTCCCTTGAAGCTCTTTGGGCCAGAGAGCACTATGGGAGAAAACCCATAATCCCTCTCTTGAGCATAAATAGAGCTTCAATGGGCCAGTCGAAGAAGTTCTTCAGAGTGAAGAAGCTACAAGTCGAGATTTCACGGGAATGATATGAAGAGTGGAGCTGGCTGGAGGCTGAAGAAAGCAGAGGCAGAGGCTGAAGGACCAGACCTTTGGATTTAAAGACATTTGGAGAGAGCTCTTGGAACCAAGCAGAGAGATAGGCCTCTAAGCTAACCGGGCTAGAAGAAAAAGCTCACCACATTTTGGCGCTCGAACAGGGACCGATTCAGATCCATCTAAACTAGATCACAACATTTTGGCGCCCAACGTGGGGCTGACAGACCCTTCAGTGGATTTCAGTGGAAAAGCTACGATCCTGATTCAAGTGGAAAAGCCTCTGATCCTGATCCAGTGGAAAAGACTCTTCAACCCAGAAATTAGAGTGAGTACAACAAAGAAATTTTGTTAAAAGAGTTAAAGTAGAATTTCAGCTAAGATGGGACAGATATTTAGAAAACAGCCTGTTTCTGTTCAAGGAAAATGTTTAGAGAGCATTGTCAAAATTATGGAAAGCCAAGGTTTAATTATAAGTTTACAGCAAATCACTGAACTTTTACAAACTGTAAAGGACATATGTCCTTGTTTCTCTCTTAATAAGGAATTAGATCTAAATGAATGGAAATTGGTTGGAGAGGATCTTTGTCAATTCTATGACAAAAATGGGCCTAACTCAATAATTAATACATATAATGTAATACAATTGGCTATAAGAAGTTATTTAAGTGATAGAATGATGAAAAGGAAAGTACAGGAGGAAGAATTGCCAACTTTACTAGGTGAAAAGGAGGACAAATCAGATGAGAATGGAGTTAATTACAATTCTGAGTATGATACTTCACAGAAGGAGGAATTAGGTGATTCCACATCTCATGACCCTCCCCCCGCAATTAACCCTTCATGGGTGGAACAAGGGGGAGGGAGAGAGACAGAAACACAGTCAGCTTCTCCTGTAAAGCAGAATTTAACAAGATTAGAAAAAGCATTAATTAAGGCAAAAAATGAAGGAGAAGATATATCTGATTTTATAAATGCATATCCTGTGATTGAAGAGCTCAACTCCTCAGGTCAAAAAGAGAGAAAATACACTGCTTTTAATTTGGGAAAAATTAAAGATTTGAAAAAGGGTTGCACTCTTTATGGGGCTACATCATCTTATGTGAAGATGTTACTAGATAATTTGTCTTATGAAATCCTAACCCCGAATGACTGGAAATCCATAACGAAAACTTGTCTAGAACCGGGACAAAATTTATTGTGGCTTTCGGAGTTTCATGAATTATGTAGGATTCAAGCCCAATGCAATAGGCAAACAGGAACTATTGGACAAATCACTTTTGACCAACTAGCTGGTGAAGGTCAGTATGCAGAGAGTTCAGAACAGATTTATTATCCCATAACAGTGTATGAGCAAATTTCTAAGGCTGCAATAAAAGCTTGGAATTCTCTCCCTGGACAGAAAGATGGAAATAATGCTTTCACAAAAATAGAGCAAGGTCCCAATGAAACTTTTGCAGATTTTGTGGGACGTTTACAAACAACTGTAATAAGAACCATTGGAGACAATGCAGCAACAGAAATAATGACTAAACATTTGGCTAAGGAAAATGCCAATGAGGTTTGCAAAAGAATTATATGGGGGCTAGACAAAGATGCTCCTTTAGAAGAAATCATAAGACGCTGTGCCACAGTGGGCACAAATGCTTATTATGCCCAGACTATGATGAACATGGAAAGACAAGGTCCTTCTTGGCAGAGGAATTCTAGAGAAACTCGTCGATGTTTTCAGTGCGGAAAAATTGGACATTTGAGAGCTCATTGTAGATATGGAGATAGAGTGAGAAGACAGGGTGAGAGAAAACCCAAAACCCCATGTCCAAAATGTAACCAAGGCTTTCACTGGGCCTCTAAATGTATATTGACCCAGAGGAATGAGAGGCAGGGCCCAGCTCTAAAGTATCAATCAAAGGACAGGTGGGGCATGATAGCAGCTGAGGTTACACCCAGAGAGACTTTAGAAATTCAGAACCCTGATGTCATCAACCAACAGAAAAGCAATCAGGATTACAGTTGGGAAGAATACAGGCCTTTTAAGACAACAAGACAATATCCAATGCAAACAGCTCCAATGTAATTACCAGATGATGAGGAGAAATCCCAAAAGTGGTAAATAGAAGAGAATTAGATAGGTTAACTGCTTGGGGAAGAGGATCTGCTTATATTTCCACAGGTGGAAAAGGAATCAGATGGCTAACAATGAGACTGTCAAAAGAACTTTAAAATCTTCAACTTTCAGTTCCTGAAAAACCAGCAAGAATCACTGGATTCCCTGAGATGAAAAATTGTTGATGAGACTTTTTGCAGTACTTCAGAGCTTAGAGGAATTATTAGATTCCTGGCGCATGAACTAATGAACAATGGATTCCTTATGGACTATTTCTAGGACTTATGGACATGTGTAAATTTTTAGGTTGATTCATGTTGTTACATTACTACTAGCCTGTGTTATATTGCTATGTACTTATGTAAATTATGTATAATGCCTCCCATATTGATGGATTTATGTATACCATGTATATCTGTTACAAAGTTCTGGCCCATATTGATGGATTTATGTGTACCCCCTCAGAAACCCCCTATGTTTTAAAACAAAAGAAAGGGGGAGATGTTGGAATCCTTACTAACTGCTAACTAATTAGAGTTGATCTAATCTTACAAGAAGATGTTTTGGGCAGAACCTGAAACAAGGTACTAAGTAGAACTACCCATAATCCCTCTCTCTGGAAGGAGCATAAATAGGCCAATGGGCCAGTCGGAGAGTTCTTCAGAGAGTGAAGAAGCTACAAGTCGAGATTTCACCGGAATGACATGAAGAGTGGAGCTGGCTGGAGGCTGAAGAAAGCAGAGGCAGAGGCTGAAGGACCAGACCTTTGGATTTAAAGACATTTGGAGAGAGCTCTTGGAACCAAGCAGAGAGATAGGCCTCTAAGCTAACAGGGCTAGAAGAAAAAGCTCACCACATTTTGGCGCTCGAACAGGGACCGATTCAGATCCATCTGAACTAGATCACAACATAAACCCATCTGATAGGCTTTCTTTTCTGACTGCCTTAAAGCTATATAAAACCCTGTGTCTATGTGTGTGTGTGTTTGTGTGTGTGTGTGTGTGTGTGTCTTCAGTAGCATTTCAATCTACCTGATAACTACCTATTAGCTTTAATGTATTTTAAAAATTTTTTCTAGACTTGCCTCTTGAGCTTTAGAAATTCTATCAAACTGACTTGTTCAATCTTTAAACTAGAAGGTCTTTAAGACATGAGATAATAAAAACCTACACTAGCATAGTAGATTTTGTTTTTCAATTTTGAAATACAACTTGGCAAATGTATTTTTAACTTGTCCTAAAAGAAAATGATACAGAATTACATGAAAATTATATAATAAAACTAAGATTAGCTACTCCAAATTCCAAAGATTCTATAATATAGCAATACATACTCCTATCTCAATGCTTTCAAGAAACAGTCTTTCATGCCATTGGGAAATTAAATCCTTGTTAATTTCTAAATGAGTTTTCCAAGGTCTCCTTCAAATCACTACCAGTTTCTTTCAAATTTGGGGCAGTAATTGTAGTATTTTTTTTTAGTATACCCAGCAATTTAGCACATAATAGGAATTTAGGGAATACATAATGAAATGGATTATATTGAACAGTAATTAGAGACAAGGTTGCTAGATTTGGGAAGAAAAAGTCAAAATGAGCCAAAATTAGGACATGGTGATGGGATTTAAAAAAAAAAATTCACAACTTAGGATACATTGTGAATATAAGAAAACATGTTCTGCATATTAAAGTGATGGAAAAGGGAGTAGCCAGAGACTACACATTTATGAGGCAAAACTTCCAATACAATGAAGGTAAAATTATAAAGCAATGCTGTCAAACTCAAATAGAAATGGATTTCTGCATCGTTCATATTGATTTTAAAAATCACTAATTAAATTTAATATCAATTGAATTTTTATTTTATAATACATTTCCCAATTATATTTTAATATAGTTGTAGGGAGATTTGTGAGTCATTTATGGTTTTGGACCAAATTTGACATCTTTGTTATATTTGTTAAATATTTATATGCATACATATACATATATATGTAAAAATACATTTATACATTTATATATATATAATCTTTAAGAATTCTGATCAAAATAAGGATTAATTGCTTATGACTTTAGAAGAATGAATGAATAAAAATAACTCACATTTCTTGGTGAAGAGGTGAAAGATGATAAGTTCAGAAAGGGACAGATATATACAGACATGACACTTCTAACATAAATTTGTTGTTCCAAGAGGTGGAGAGCAGCAGAAATAATTTTAGGAATGGCAGGCAGCTAATGAAAATGCCTAGAGTCAGAACTCACAGCAAAGATATCAGTAAAGACCTGTGAGCCTTCTTGTTAGAATGTTTCTGAAGTATAAAATTAGCAACAAGGAACAGCTTCAAATAGAAAAGTATACATTGTGTTATTGCATTGGTGAGTAAGTGGTGACATCTGAAATCAGCTGTCCAATCAGCTGTGTGTAAGCAGGGAACTGTTCAGCTCTGAACAGTGCTGAAACCTTATTCTGGATAGCTCCTTGGAGCAAGAGACCTGTGGTTGTACTACTCTCATATTGATATGGTCAAATCTTATAGAATGTTATTCATCATTTTCCTAGGTAAGTGTTTTCAACTTTCTGAATTGTGTAGATTATGCAGGCTATAGACAATCTATAAATGGATACTTTTGTGTAGTAATTATAACAATTATCAAATTCTCAATTTTATCTCCCACCAAAAGAATATAAATCTTGTCCTTATTTAGGGTATTGTGAAATCCTTTTGCTAATATCTTGTAAGTTACCTCACTTTAACATTAACTAAAATGTATCTTTAACCTTAACCATGTTTTTCTAGGCATTTAGTAATACAATATATTATACAATATATGATAAAAATTAACCAATAAATGTATGAGATTGAATATATGCTATATAGACATATGCTAGAGGCTTTTAATAATAAAAATTTATTTTATCATTACAAACTGTAATATAATTTAAATAATATTAATTTATTCTTATCCTATCAAATATTTTTAAATTTCATTATTTTAATTTTCAATATACATACATATATTCAACATGGTAGATTAAGTGGTTTTTGATAGAACCATGAGCTATTTCACATATCTGATTTGTTTCAAAATCTAGAGATCACTTATATAATTGCTATTTGCTCTTAGTACACTCTGAGTAACACATGGGTAAACAGATGTTCACTTTATCCTAAAGTGTAATCCTGAGTGATTTGCTTTGTTGTATATAGTACTAAAAAAAAAAAAAAAAAAAAAAAACTTGTTCAAATGCTTGTTCTTGTAATTTGAACAAATCATACATTAAATTGAGGAAGACCTGTTTTTCCTCACATGTGGCTGGTCATTGTTAATTTACTCATCAAGAATGGTAAATTGTTTGCCTTCTTTAAGCAAGCAGGTGTTTAATGGCTAAGGGATAAAAGAAAGCAGCATAACAAGAACTGAGTTACTGAGGATTTTGTTTTTATGTTTTTTCACACCTAAAGGAGAATAATATATAAAGTAAGTTTGGTGATAAAAATTTTAATTTTTTTTTTACTTTTTTTAAATCCAAGTTTATTCTTTCTTTTTAATACATTATCTTCTTAACTTATCTTCTATCCACTCTCCTCTTCTTCTTTTACCTTTTCCCCTAGTGTTTCTGCCCCTCTCTTCTATCTTGTCCCTTCCTTTACTGCTTCTTTATAGGGTTAGATAAATGTCTATACTGAATGATTAAATTATTACTTCTTAAAGCCAAAACTGATGAGATCAAGCTATAGACAGTTCTCCCTCCCTTCTTTCCTTTGATTGTAATAGGTCTTTTGCACCTCTTCATGTGAATTAATTATCCTATTATACCTCCCCTTTCCTCTTTTTCCAGTACAGATCTTTCCCCACCCTTTAATGTATTTTTCTTTGATGTTATCATATCAGGCTCCATTCACAATCATACTCTCAGTCCATGTGATGCCCCTGAATGTCTGCTCCAGTAATAGATACAGTTGTCAAGAGGCACAGATATTGTTTTCCTATCTAGGAATATAAACAATTTAACCTTTAAATATATATATTTCCCCGATTATCTTTTTATGGTTTTTTTATGTCCTCTGTTTATAGATTAAATTTCCTATTTAGTTCTGGTTTTTTCCAATACAAATAATTGAAAGTCTCTTACTTCATTGAAGCTCCATTTCCTCCCCTGAAATATGATGCTGATTCTGGTTTAATTCTTGCTTATAACCCGAAATCTTTTGCCTTCCTGAATATGGCATTCCAGGCCCTCTTATCCTTTATCATAGAAGCTACCAGATCCTGGGAAATCCTTATTGTTTCTCCTTGATATTTGAATTGTTTTTGTATGACAGCTTGAAGTATTTTTTTCCCTGAGATTATAGTTTTGTAAGTTTGCAATTTATGTTCCTGGGGTTTTCCTTGTGAGATCTCTTTGCTGAGGTGATCAATTGGATTCTTTCAATGAGTTATTTTCCCCTCTGTTTCTAGAATATTGGGGCAATTTTCATTAACAATCTCTTGTAGAATATTATCTGAGCTCTTTTTTTAGTTGTGGGCTTCAGGCAGGCCTATAATTTTTAAATTGTCTCTTCTGGATTTATTTTCTAGGTTGACTATTTTTCCAGTGAGATAGTTTACA
Source organism: Antechinus flavipes (assembly GCF_016432865.1). Classification (NCBI taxonomy): domain Eukaryota; kingdom Metazoa; phylum Chordata; class Mammalia; order Dasyuromorphia; family Dasyuridae; genus Antechinus; species Antechinus flavipes. Next base: position 222,344,447 of record NC_067401.1, read on the forward strand.
TTTTTTTCCACTTTTTCTTTCTCTTTAGTTTGACTGATTCTTGCTGTCTCACAAAGTCATTAGCTTCCATTTGGCCTGTTCTAATTTTTAATGTGTGATTTTATTCAGTTACCTTTTGTATCTCTTTTTCTATTTGATTTAGTCTACTATTTAAAGAATTGTTTTCTTCAGACAGTTTTACCCCTTCCTTTTCCATATTGTTGACTTTTTAATGCATATCTCTCATTTCTTTTCAGATTTTTTCTTTTCACTTCCTTTTTTGCCTGGGCTTGAGAGCAATTTGTCTCACTTTTTGAGATTTCTTCTGTGGACATTCTTTTGAGTTTGTGTTTTTGTCTGCCCTGTCATAGTAGCTTTCTAGGGTCAATTTTTTTTGTTGTTGTTGTTGCTCATTTTCTATCCTTTTCTTTTGGTATTTTCCAATTTTTTTTTTTTTACTTTTAAGGTGAAGCTATGTTCCTGGGGAAAAGTAATGCTATCCCAAGCTTCCTGTGCAGCTCTGAGCCTTGGCTTTGAGTACAGAGGCCTCTTGTGTTTACAAGGGCTTTTTTTTTCAAAACTACCCAAAAGGGAATTGCCCTGCTGGTTTGCTCTGCTACTGAGCCAAGATCAAAAATCTCAGTTGTTGATGTGCTGTGATTATGACATTCTTCCCAGGCTTTCCCAGAGTCTTTCTGAGGTGGGCTGAACACTCTTTTTATCCCAGTGAGACTGACATTTCTTGACATTTTTCATACCTATTTTGGCTCCATCCCTGGAACTCAACCTCACGTTTATTTTTTCCTCCAATTATTTTGTCTCCCTACTCCCCATTTCCTTCTATTATTATTATTACCATTATTTACATTTTTTTTTATTTTTGTGGGCATGTCCAAAAAGGGAAAGTTGGTAAATTACTGATAAGAGTAATACAGTATATCCCTTTAAGGTAGTATACTTAGCATACTTGAGAGTTAAGTTCAGCCACTGCAATGTGGGGTGGGGAACTAAGGTAGAGATTCCCTATCTATGTAAGAATAGAGGAGAAACTCACCAGTCCTATAAAAAAGATGTTAAAGTAACACATCAGGCTGTCAAAATGCATACCTGTAGATTCTTAGAGCTATTACAATACATGTTTTTTTTTTTCAAGTGTATCTTCTTTTATTTGGAGTGGCATTGTGAACCCCTATATCCTGTCTCTAGGTTCTAAAAGTTAATAAGCTCTTTAATCATTACCCTCTTCCTAATCATTGTTTTCTTGGATTCAATTAACATAATGAGAGTTTTGGGGAATAAAATCACATGAACTCCTTATTATGAAATTCTTCAATATAATTCTCCAGCTGATCATATACCTAAGAGAAAATATTTTCTAGTAATTAACCCAAAAATCATATTTGGCATATGAAAATGGCATTAACTTTTAAAAGGGAAAAAATAGAATTGACTTGAGGTTTTAACAGCTTACATGTAGCTCACCTAAACTTAGTCAGTAGAACATTTATATGTGATTATTTTCCATCTACTTTGTATAAATCATGTATGATTTAGTCCCCCATAAGTGAATGTGATCTCCTTAAGGTTGGAGACCTTTTGCTTGTTTTTTGTCTTTATTGTCTTTTTTTTTTTCTGACAGGGGATGACTTGACATATTCCAAGTAGTTGGTAATGCTCCTTGATTGAATAATTGATTTTTCTGAGCCCAGGATTTCAAGGGTGGAATCTAGGATTCATTCAAAATGATTTAGGCAACTTTGAATAGAGATGGGTACAAAGTTATGTGGAGGACTGATTTAGGACAAGATAAGGAAAAAGGTCACTTACCATTACCCAGAATCTTTGGAGCAGAATTAAAAGTTCTATGGGAGGGAGATAAAAAGGATAGCTAGAGTGCCATAAATTATAAAGAAAGAAATAGATAACTACATGACTTTGATTTCCATCTTGTTTTTGATTTTGTGAATTGAAATATAATGTCTTCATCTGACTCAATATTTTAAGTAGAATGTTCTAATACCTTTCAGCTGGATTACTCTTTTTAAATTAAAACACAGTCAAAGGATTTTAGGATGAACAAGTTCATTGTGTTTTCCTTAGTTTTTTATAGCCTGATTGACAGTATGCTAGTTTTTGTTTTTTCTTTTATGTTTGTTTTACCTGTGTGTAAATTTAAGTTATCTACCCAAAATTTAAAAAAAAAGGGGGGGTCAAAAGAATGTGGTATCTAATTAGTAAAGTCATATTTTTATGCATGGTTACTTTTTCTCTTTTTTTCCCTATTGTCAAGATCTATTGCTGTGACTAGACTGAATTATTTTTAATACAGTAATAGATATTTTATAATAGGTCTGTTGCTGATAATGATAAGCTTCATCACACTTTCCAGAAGATAGATTTTTTTGGAGGGTAAGAAAAATTTGGATTTACAAACTGCTTATATGCATGTATTGTTTCATTGGGTCAGTAATATTTGCTTTTAAAGTTTTAGTGCTGTGCCTAGAAAAGAAATCTACCACCCAGATCACTGACTGTACACTTTTGAAAGAACAATGTAAAAATGGCACAAATGGATGTGACCTTGTTTGGGCAGTCCTTGAAGATGTCTGTAATGTTTCAGGTAAAATAATCCTTTAGAAAGTATGTGGCATGATTTATTTTTCTGAAAGTTTCTCACACATATACACACATACCCAAAATTGTATTTTTCCTCCATGTATATTGATGTATGTGCATATTATACAATCCATTTAATAATATATAGTTTAAAATGTTATATAATTTGATCATATATGCTTGCATATATACAAAACATGTATGTGTTATACAAAGGGAAGAGTTTTGATTACATTGGTTTGGAAGATAATGGTATAAAAATGTTCTCCATCAATATAGATCAGAAAAAAGTCTATAACTTATAGAGGAAGAGGATTAAGAGAACACTCAGAAGTTGTGATATGTTACAGCTGCAAAGTCAATTCTGTCTCATATATCGCTTGAACCTAAGCATTCCCTACTCTAAGGATGAGGTATTCTAGACCTAGAGTCAAGAAGACTCATCTTCATGAGTTTAAATCTGGCTTCAGATACTTACTAGCTATGTGACCTTGGACAAGTCACTTAACCCTGCTTGCTTTAGTTTACTTATCTGTAAATTAAGCTGGAGAAGGAAGTGGCAAACCACTCATGTCTTTGCAAAGAAAACTTCAAAAGGGATCTCAGAGTTAGACATAATTGAAAATGACTCAACAACAACAAATCCTTTACTCTAAAACTCTCCTTCGGCACTGCTTCATCTCCAACAACAATCATAATGACAGCAAGTGTGATAATGAAGATGACAATTGGCATCCCAAACCTTTTGTTTTCTTACAAAATGTGTTTTATCCATCTACAAAATAGCCTAACAAAAAATAAATAGAAAATTTCAAAATAGCAAAAAAAAAAAAAAAAAAAAAAAACCTTTCCCTAGGACTTTTTCTTTCTTAATTAATCCAAATAAAAGATGCAAAAAATGAAATCTAGAATTGTTTACATTCACAAAAGAATTTATATACATTATGTTATCTTATACAGCTTTGAGAAGTTTTGCAAATCTGAAGTTAAATCTCAAGTGTTCTGTAATATGCTTGGAAGTAACAGGTATTGGAAAAATAGAACTAGATTTGGCATCAGGAAATCTAGATTGATCCACATTGTCAAGTATCATAATCTGTTTTACCATATATAAAATGAGGATGATTATATCTTTATGACTTGCCTCTTAGGTTTGTCTGAAAAGCTTCATAAACAAAGCATTATATAAATGGAAGCTCTTATAATATATATTTTTTAAACTGGGACCACTACAAATTTATGTTTTACAACCTCACCCGGGCCTCAGCTGGGTGCATCACCTTTACCCTCACTGCCATGATTAAGCAATCTTATTTTACAGAAGAATAAAAGGATAGATAGAGTGTCATAAATTATAAAGAAAGAAATAGATAACTACATGATTTTCATTTACATCTTGTTTTTGATTTTGTGAATTGAAATAAAATGTCTTCATCTGACTCAGTATTTTAAGTGGAATGTTCTAATACCTTTCAGCTGGATTACTCTTTTAAAATTAAAACAGTCAAAGGATCATTTATTGTAATCATTTATTGTAGGTTCCCTTTTCTCTCTTCTTCCTCATCTCAAATCATTCAGATTCCCTCCTTTGAAATCTTCACCTTCAATCTTGTCTCAGGATAAAGTGGCTTTACTCCTTATTTAGGCTAAATCCTTTGCCTAGTCAACCAATCTCATTCCTTTCTTTCTCCTCTAACTCACTATCCTTTCAGCCACCCACAATTTATCACTTGTTTACAATCTTTCTTTGTCTACTAGTTAAACACATTTAACTGAACTTCTTTTGATAGGTCCTCTTCTAGATTACACTTAATGTAAATTAATCCACAAGGTTCTTTCTTTGACCCTCTTCTCTTCTCCTTTATCCTATCTCATTTGATGTTTTTATTTTCTCATCAGCTTCCATGAATTTAATAACTATGTTGATGATTCTCAAATCCATACTATTCTACTCCAACCTCTCTGCTCACCTCCAATCTCACATCTCCAACTGCCTTTCAGATGTCAAATAGACATCTTAAACTCAACAGAACTCAATTTTCTTTCCTCCTTAATCCTCTCCCACTTAGCACTTATCATTATTACTGCAGAGACCCAAAGTATACTTCCAGTTCCTTATAATCTCAACCTATAAGTCATACTGGATTACTTATTCCCTCTTACCCCCAAATCCATTGTCTTGACAAGACCTATCAACTTATCCTTTACAACATCTCTTGGATATATCCTCTTTTCTCACTACTCTAATGCAGACTCTCATCACCTCATCTGTACTAATGGAATAGCCTGTAGAAGGTTCAAGTCTTTCTCTACTCCAAGGCATTCTTCATTCAACCTCTAAAGTGATTTTCTGAAGATGCAGTTTCAACTGCAGTCATATTGTAACCATCCCTACTCCCACCCCAACACATTCAGGATCAAATACAAAATACTATTTGGGGTTTTCAAAAGCCCCTTCTACCTTGCCTACCTTTCCAGTTTTCTTTTACCTTACTTCTCACCCCTAATACACTGAGAGTATCCTTACTATTCCATGAAAAAGACACACTCTCTCTTGCTTGGTTTCTCTGTCTCTCCTCCATTCCTAGAACATTATCCTTCCTCATCTCCACCCACTGGCTTCCCTAATTTATTTTAAGTCCCAAATAAAATTCTATCTTTTACATGGAAACTTTTTCAATCCTTCTTAATTCCAGAGACATCTTTCTCTTAATTATTTTGTACTTCTCATTTAACATAACTTACTTTGTATATTTTTGTTTGCATATTTTCTCCTCCATTGGGGAAAAAAAAACTCTTTTTTTGCCTCTTTTTGTTTTCCTAGGATTTGGTTCAATGCCTGGCACACTGAAAGAATGTATTCAGTATTTATTGATTGATTTTATTTTATAATTGCTACATATTAGTTCTCCTTTGTTCTCCCTTTCAACTTTCTAAATTGGTGATACTGAAAGAATTTCATAAAAAAGAAATCTCAGTTATTAAGATGATCACATAGGATGAAACCTAAGTATATAAATTTTTGAAAGTAGTCCCTGAAATAAAGCTCTTTTCCTTTGGGGAAAAAAGTGCTCATTTCTTTTAGTTATACATTAAAGGGTGCGAAAATATTTTGCAGTGAAGAAAAAAAGAAATGAAGTCCTCTCTCTGTCCTTCCCAAATTCTCTAAAGCACCTGGGCTCACATGGTGGAAAGAGGAATGAACAGAGCAATTAGACTGAAACTCTGGAATTTTGCTGGGGTCCTGTTTTTTGTTTCTGCCAAGACCGAATTCTCCTGAGACACTCAAGAAGTCACTGACCTAGGCAATTGGAATTTGACTAAAAGAACTGTTGGGTTTGTGATCTGAAATTGATTTTCTTTGACCCAAAGATAAAATTTATGGGGATCCTCAAGTGTATAAAGTAACATACTTGTTAGAAACAATTCTATGAAATCATATTATTCATAAACTATGGCCTTGTAACGGATATACATGCACACACACGTGTATGCACATACACATATCCTTTGATATTTCAAAGACCTGTGATTTCATTGCTTCACTTACTCCTACTTGAATTTCAAAATTCTCCTTTACCTTAGTAGATGATCTATGAACAATGAGGAAATGACTGAAAATGGCTGAAAGTAGTCATAACTGCATTGTTACTTTCATCTGATGAGGATTCTCTTATTTAGTGAGGCTGAGCCTTAGAGAGACATAGAATCTGTTTCCAAGTCCCTTTCTCTTCAGGTTTGTAGAAAGAACTTGTTGATGTTTGTGAACATAGGATCTTAGAATGAGGGATAGAGTGGAATGTCAGAGACTATCCCCTTATTTATAGACTGAAAAAAATCAGTCCTAGAAAAGCTCTATATTCAGGTCAAAAAGCCTGCATAGAATTGTCCGTTTAAATCCACTTAATCTAATATCCTCATTTTTTGTAGAAGAAACTGAGATTGAGAGAAGTTCAGTGATTTGAAAGAGGTCAAATTGATAATGCCAGAGAAAGAATTTGAACCCAAGTTCTCTGCCTCTAAAAAACAAATAAGCATATGTGTATACAATTAGTATTTAAATAAATAAAAATAAGTATTTTATGTAAGCATACACACACATGCATATAGATAAGCTTTAGCTTTTTTAAAAAATTTTTTCTTCTTTAAATTTATGATCAGTTTTAAACTCATTTTAACACTGGTGGATTAATAAATTCACAATTAATTATGTAGATTATATATAATATAAATCAATAATTCCTACATTAATAAACCTTCCTTGAAAAATAAGAGATTCTCACAGTGCTAGAGGTAGGAACTAGATCTGAAAAGTAAGAGTTCATGTAGATAGGCACTGGAGTCTAAGGACATGGAAATAAACCCTGTTTTTAATGCTTACTACCTACGTAACCTTGAACAAATCATTTTATCTTACTGATTCTGCATTTCCTCACCTGAAAAACAAAGGAAGTCTAACTGTATACATGTGGAAACTGAGGCCAGCAAGGTAAATTGACTTACTCATGAATCAAAATCTAGTGTTCTAACAAAGTGATAAATATAACATAGATTATGTTATGTCTCAACCCCCCAATAATTCTTGTGTGGATATGAATCATTATTGGATTTGTGATTTCCTTGTTAAAGAGAATTCCAGAATTAGAAAGGTCAGGTCCTTCTTATTTTAAAGATTGGGTTAATACTCTGAGACATTAAGTGATTTATTCAGGATTATTTTACCAATATGTGTAAGAAGCCATACTTGAATGCAATTGTCCCTAACAGTGCATCACTCTAAGCAATTCTCAAGCTAGAAGCTAACCTGCCTCTTATCTCTAGTTTGACTAATTTAAAATTCTGAACTTAATATATAGGAAGTAGATTTACATTGCAAACTGTAGGACACTGAGGCAGGGCAGCAGACATTCCCACAATACCCTCGACTGTGGCCTCATACCAAATTAAAATGTATTTGGAAAAATTTTAGTGATATATAAAATATAATAAAAACATAGGTATAGGTATTATTTCAATTTAAAGTGTCAATATACTTTTCTCAGAGACCCTTTTAGGTCCCTTATGATTATTGGCCCATATCTATTGGAGTTTAATAAATTGTTCAATTAATGTTCCAAGAATATAAAGGAATAGATCTATCTTTATTAGTAAGGGAAATTTCCCATTCATAACATAATATCCCATTCACAGACTCAATTCCTAATCTTATCCAGTTTACACTGTTATTTTCAGAAATGCATATATTTGTATAAGGAGATGTTCATTGTTTTATTTATATTTGCAAAAAGAAAACTGAGAACTATAGAATGTAATGCTATAAAATATAATGTAATCAGAATGACTATCTCTCAGTAATACATCAACTAATTTTCAAATAAAGAAATGATTCACTTTAGGAATGTACATTGACATGGTAACACATTTTCAAAATAATATTTTCAGAATTCAGAACTCTATAGCACACATAGATTTCATACTGCTTTGTGATTTTTCATCATAGTCATTTTTTCGATCACATTTGACTTGAATCAAATAGCATTATATTGAGATATATGCTTTTAGCCAGTCATCTTTTCTGCACAGTTTTGATGGAAGTAGATAAGATGATAATCATTAAAGAAATAATAATAGTTTTGTAAACTATTTTTTATCAGACATCTGAATAAACACAATATTTACGTAATCACTAAGTCAACCGAAAAGTGAAGCTAAACTCATGAATAATGTGTTATTATAATAAATTAATCTTATAATAAATTATTCAGGGGAATATAAAGATAATATATATAATCAAAGAAGTCCAAGCCTAAGATGACATTTTGTTCAAATAGATTATAAATACTATGATGCTTTAGAAATACTAAGCAGCATAACTTATTGTTACCTCACCCTCAGACCTTTCCATCCCCATTCCAAGTAAATGTTTGTAAAGAAAATAGAAAAAATAAATACCTTCTTCTTTCCAACATGAACTTTCTTGGATATCATACCTGAATCCTATAGTTATTACATCTAATGGCTCACATATCTCAAAAATTAACATATCCTTTCAGCTACCCAACAGCTATGGACTAGTTTAGTCAAGAGACAGCAACCACATCTACCTATAATAATTTCTAACAGAAAGGCTGGTTTAGTGGAATGGGTGCTAGACATGAAGCAATAAGATCCTTCCTCAACGACCTATTGTGTCCTTGAATTTCCTCATCTGCAAAGAAGATTTATAAAACCTACTGCATAGGATTGTTACAAGGCTAAATTAAGATAATGTAGAAAAAAATTTTTAAAGACAGAGTAATATCTGTTGTTTAGTCATTCAGTTTTATCTGATTCTGTGACCCAACCCCATTTGGAGTTTTCTTGGCAAAGATACTGGTCTGCATTTTCTTTTCTGGCTAATTTTACAAATGAGGAAACTGAGGCAAAGAGGGTTAAATGACTTATCCAAGGTCACACAGTAAGTGTCAGAGGGTGGATTTGAACTTAAGTCTTAATGACTTCAAGTTTGGCATTCTAGTCACTGTACCCCCTACCTGTCAAAGTAATATTTAAATTTATTTTGTTATTTACCTCATTTTCTCTGACTGTAATACATCCTTGCCCTAAAGGGATTGACATGTATATGTATAAGCATGACAGTATGTATGTAGGAGTATGAGATGAAACAAAGTATTTGGGCAGACATATGTACAAAATCCATGCCCTCTCAACTCCTAGAGCAACAGAATCCTAGTTGGAAGCATCCATGGTGCCACCTCCATCTACTCCAACTATTCCAATTTTACTTTATGTAAACAGAAACTGAAATTGAGCATTTAAATAAAATTCTCACAAATAAACTCACAGATGAGTTAAATGAAGAATGTAAAGCATTTTAAAAAAACTACTTTGAGCAGAAAAAAAATTCTGAATACTTTATAAAAGCAACTTTGTTGCACCAATACTATTTATTTATTATTTACTATTTATACTTTGTAAACATCATCTAATCATATGATCCTAGACACAGCTGAAAGGGGTCTTAGAGATCATCTACTCCAAGGTATCTTAAACTTTTTCCACTCATAACCCCTCATGTACTGTTATCAAATTTTTTTGCAACCCCCACCTTCAGTTATGTAACTTTATATGGTGTTGCAAATCCTTATGTTAAGAAGCAGTGATCTTCCATTCCTTGATTTTATGAATAAAGAAGCTTGATGTTCAAAGACATTAAATGGTTTATCCAAAGTCATTCACTAAATGCCAGAGTCAGAATTTGAGCCCAAGTCCTCTGATCCCAAAATGGCATTCTTTTCCTTATAAAAGAGAAATACTTTTTAGTATTTTACTACTGATATTCTTATAATTGCCTCTTTGTTAGTTTCTAAGTAGAAATGTGCTCATGTATGTGTTTTTGGTAAAAGTGTCTTTTGGTAAAAGCATTAGAGGACTTATTTTGTTTCCTCTTTCAGGATAACAAGTTGCTCAAAATGTTAGATCAGTTAAAATGAATAGGGATACAAATAAGAATTAGACCTGTAATTTAATTATTATAGGAAAAGGGCTGAATGAGGAAATTCCTCCTACCAATTAAGATTGGCACCTTTTTATTAGACTTGATATTATAAAGACTGTCCCTTATTACCTGTGTAACCCTGGGCCAATTAATTATTATGTGCCCCAGTTCCCTCATCTTAAGATTTCATCTGTAATTCTGTAAATAACACTTTTCAAGACTGTTGTGAGAATTGAATGAGATTATATTTGTAAAATGTTTTACTTTTACACTTAAAACACTATGTAAATATTTATTGTTATGGTAATGTTGAAAATAATTTAATTTTAATTTCCCAAGGTTTTTATTAGATTTCAATAATAAATCATTTTCTAAAAGAAAATTCCTTTCCATCTAGACTATGACCATAAAGAAATTAAGCTAATGAAACATTATTTCATTATTTTATTATATGTTAAAGCTTTCCTTCCTTGAAATACAATTACAAGAACAAATGAAAAAATCCCCTCTGCTATATTGAATATAATTTCCATTCTATATTTTAAAAAATACAGTACATTTTTGTACCTAAAAAATTTAAGGTACAAATATATACATATGTATACACACACATACACACACACACACACACACACACACACACACATATATATATATATATATATATATACTACATTACATATATATACACACTATATATATACTACACATATATGTGCAGAATATATGCATACATGTTTGTGTGCATGTGTGTAGAATTAATTTTATATATATGAAAATAAAATTCATTCTGCAGAGATTCTCCTTAACTACCCAAGTCATAAATCTTTGGTACTGTTAAACTGATGAGCTATTCAAAATATATTTTAACAATTACATGTTTTTTTAAATAAAATATATATTAATTAATCTCTTGAGAAATTCAAATTAATGTATGCAATATTATATATTTGTCTATTAAAATATAGGTAATGACTGCAAGATGAAAGATTCATTAAGCTGCAACTTAAGCATCCAGTCCCTGGAGGATCTATATCCCAAATTTAAAAATTGCCTCTGTACTGAAGATATTTACTGTAGTGTTAACAAGTTGCTTGGGAAACAATGTTCCAGTAAAACAGGTAATAAGGTCTTAAAATATGAGAAGTGATCAGGAGAGAAACACAGATTCTTACCAGCAACAAAACAGATGTTATGTAATTGAGTATATAGATTTCCTAAGTGTATGGATGTTTCAATCATCTGTTATTATTTTTCAGTTGTGTTAGATTCTTCATGATGCCACAGCTTTTATTTTTCTTTAAATATCAATAACTTTGGGGTTTGCCATTTCCTTCTCCAGTAGATTATAATAAACAGGGGTCAAGTGAATTGCCCAGGGTTATATATAGTCAGTGTTTTTGAACCAATTTGAACTCAGATCTTCCTGACTCCAGGCCTAGTTCTCTGTACACTGAGTCATCTAACTTTCTGAAACAGTTGTAGAGGTAATTTATTCAACCTAATTATATGCTCTGTAACTTCTAATACATTTCACATATCAAATTTTACTGAAATGCATTCTTAGTTGTAGATTATATGCATTCTTAATTGTAGATTATATATTTGTAAATAAACATTTATGGAACTTGTGTTGTAAAAGGACTGAATTAATAATTTAACATAACATGTATCTTTATGACCTTTAATCATAGATTCATTGCTCAAAATATATTGGTTTCTTAAAAAAATATCTTGCATAAAACATCTATGGCAGCATTTTTTGGTGGTAAGAAATTGGAAACTAAATGGATGTCCATCAGTTGGAGAATGGCTGAATAAGTTATGGTTTATGAATATTATGGAATATTATTGTTCCATAAGAAATAAACAGCAGGATGATTTCAGAGAGACCTGGAGAGACTTACATGAACTGATCCTAAGTGAAGACATGAACTGATGCTAAGTGAAATGAGCAGAACCAGGAGATCATTATACCATCATATCATACATGGCAACAAAATTATATGATAATCAATTCTGATGGATGTGGCTTTTTTCAACAATGAGATGATTTAGGCTAGTTCCAAAGATTTTGTGATGAAGAGAGCCATCTACATTCAGAGAGAAGTTTATGGAAACTGAGAATGAATCACCATATAGCATTTTCACTCTTTTGGTTCTTGTTTCTTTGCATTTTATTTTCTTTCTCATTTTTCCTTTTTTATCTCATTTTTCTTGTGCAGCAAGATAATTGTATAAAATAGATGTCGAATTTATTTTACCTTTTTATATATTTTACTATGTTTCACATATATTGTATTACTTGCCATCTAGGGGAGGGAGTGGAGGGAAGGAGGGGGAAATTGGAACACAGGGTTTTGTAAGGGTCAATGTTGAAAAATTATCCATGCATATATTTTGAAAATAAAAAGTTTCAATTAATTAAAAAAAAAGAATTGTTATATAGAAAAAAAGAAGAAAATACCTTGCATAATTAAACAAATAATCAATGACAGACTGAAATGGAGATCTTACCCTTTTTTTGACCAAAGTTGAATACTTTGTACTTTGCTGATGCTTTAGATTCCCATTGTTTGAATAAGTATGTGGGCTAAGAAGAGGTATTATTGTTTCCTATCACCATGAACCAAAGATTGCTTTTGTGATGTTTAGTGTGTCCTCCATGGTTCATGATAGATTGATCTCTTCTGTGGTTATAACTTATAATTTATGTCTGAAATTAAACTTTTTTTAAACTGTTTTAAAATCAAAGAATTATGCTGAATTCAATGATATCTATCTATATATCTATGTACACATATGTATATAAATTATCGAAAATGTCCTACTAGATCTATTTGTATTCAAAGGTAGGTGAGCCTAATAACATGATCTTCCAGAGATATGGAATTATATCCTAACAATTTATAGAAAGACTTAAATTGTTTATATTAATGTAAACTGATATAAAAACCAAAGATTATCTTAATATGCTCATTGTACAAATAAATGGTTAATAAGATGTTTAGTTCTGCCCTTCTTACTTACTAAGAAGTCTTCTTTGGACTTCAATTTTCTTCCAAAATGGAAATCTGCTTTCACTTTTTAATTATATAAAATAGGGAACAATTTCCCACCAAAGTCTTACATAGTCTTGAGTCATGTCTTTGATTTTTATATAACTCTGGGCTGTTGGTTTGGTATTGTTATCTGTTAATTTTACATAAGGGATTTAAAAGAAAATCAAATTGGCTTTAGCTATATCCCTTAGAGGTATGTATCTCAGCACATAGAAAATTTCAGAAGAGTTTTAAGCAAGAGAAAAAAAATAATTGTTTAACATGTAAAATATTAAAGTGGAATGAATTAAATAATAATAAAGCACTTAAATATCTACTATATGTAATGAATTGTTCCTGGAAATAAAAATACAAAAGAAAGACAGAAGAGAGACAGATAATGTTAAAGTCAGAATAAAGCCAAAATATATTGACAATGTGACCCATGACCATACAGTTCTTCTAAGCAACTGTCTAAGATTCTAAGTTGAATAGGTATAGATCTCCATTGGTTTAGGGAGTTTTCTTGTAGGGAATTCCTTGTGCCAATTAAATCACAAATCTAATTCCATCTTCTAAAAGTTCTATTGAACAAAATATTATAGAACATAAGACATTAGACATAGTAAACATCTCAGGCTCTCAAGTTAGATATCACAAAAAGTAAAAATCTAAATGAATGAATAAAATAAGTTTAAGGGGAAATAGACAATGATGTTGCAGAGGGCAGAAATATAGGTTATATGTATCCATTTGTCTTGATTGTTTATTGATTTATTGTTTCATATCCTTGTATTCATTTTTATAGAGCATTCAGAGCTTCCCTCAGCCAAAGTTATTCAATCAGATGTCATTCAATGGACCATGTCAGAACAGAGAGTACAAGCGACTGAAGCAGACAATGACTGCAGTGTGGCCATGCAGGCTTGTGAAGCATCTGAACATTGCTTCATGATCTATGAGAATTTTAAAGAAACATGTGGTTCAGGGATAGAAAGTTGCAGCAATGATGATGCAATAGGACACCTGTGCATTGCATTAAGAGAAAAGTTAAAAGAAAGTGTACTATGGGACTGCAACTGTATGGAACCATCGAATGAAGACTGTATTCAAATTTGGAAAAATATATTTGAAAGCCCTTGCTTACAGCATGCTCAAGGAAACCAAGTCATTAATGAAGAAAATGAAGATGAATATGTTCAGGAGGACATGGATACAGGTTGGTATTTATTAAAGAGCTTTCAAAAGTAATACATACAAGCACTTTACCATTCCAGAGAATGGGGAATGGGTCCATAATCTTCAGTATGTAAGACAGATGGAGTGGAAAGAGACAAATAGTAATCCAGAGAGAAAGAGAGAGAGAAAGAGAGAAAGAGAGAGAGAGAGAGAGAGAGAGAGAGAGAGAGAGAGAGAGAGAAAGGAAGGGAGGGAGAACCCTTATTAGATTATTTATTTCTTGAATTCACATTTGGAAAAATGCTAAATGTCAGTTAAAAAATCATGAAAATAAAGATATAATTTTTGTATATTTGAATTTATGGTCAGTCTGAAATCGATTTACTTGTTATAGAGTCATTTCAGGCATGTCTTATTCTTTGTGATATCATATGGAATTTTCCATTTCCTTCTCCAGTTCCTTTTACAGATGGGAAACTAAGATAAACAGCATTAGGTGACTTGCCCAGGGTCAAAGCTAGTAAATGTCTGGGGCTGAATTTGAACTCAGATCTTTATCCACTATGACACCTGGCTCCCCCAAAATGTATCTATAGGCATCTTCTTGAGAATCCCTATACTAGAAGTTACTGAAAAAAGAACTAAAAACTTAGGTTCTCATTTTTCTCTGTGTGGATTAAAACATCATTAACTTTCCTTTGTCTTGGGGTCCTACCTATCCTTTTGTTATTATGTTGTTATACTATTATACTTTTTTACTCATTAAATTCATTCATTCAACAAATATTCATTAAGTGATTGTTATGTGCTAGAAACTAAGAAGAAAAAGAAAAAGTAGTCTCAGCCTTTTAAAAATGTGTATTTTGTTGAATGAAACAATATATTCATGTACACATATAATAAATACATAAATACAAGGAAATGAATGGAGGGTGCTAGCAGTTATGTGAATTGAGAAGTGTAAAAATGATACTTACAGTGAGCTTTGGAAGAAATGAGGAATTCTGAGAAATAATCAGTCTACGTATTTATAAAGTATTTACTATGTATCATATAGAGGTGAGAAGAAAACATGTTCTAGGCATAGACAATAGCACATCTGAAGACCCAGAAACAGCAGGTATATGGTGTTGAGAAAAAGCAATAAGGTAAACTTGGCCAGGTTATAAAGTGTATAAGGGAGAGTAAGGCATATTCAAACTAGAAAAGTAGCTTAGAGCCAAGTGGTTAAAAACCTTAAATGACAAAACAGAGGAGTTTTGTTTTGTTTCGAATCTATATGTAATAAGGACCCATTGGAGC
The DNA here is from genome assembly GCF_016432865.1 of Antechinus flavipes. Taxonomy (NCBI): domain Eukaryota; kingdom Metazoa; phylum Chordata; class Mammalia; order Dasyuromorphia; family Dasyuridae; genus Antechinus; species Antechinus flavipes. The sequence continues at coordinate 222,360,062 of NC_067401.1, forward strand.
TAACTTAGCAAGAGAGTCAAATAGTCAAGCACCTGAATTTTCAGAATATCCCTTTGGCAGTTTTGTGGAAGGATGCAGAGGTTAGAGACATAAGGTAGGAAGATCAATGAAGAGGTTATTGACTTGTCTAAGTGAAGGCTGATAGGGATCTAAATTAATGTGACGTTCATGTGTTTAGAGAAAAAAAGTTTGATATTAAAGATTTCAGAAGTACAAACAATGAGATTTGGAAAGTGACTGGACACATGTTGCAGAGAAAAAAGAACATTAATGAATGAATCATGAATGAGGTGACAAATATAGGTGACTGGAAGGATGGTGTCATTCTCAAAAGAAGAATTCTGAAAAATGGTGGTCTAGTTGGAAAAATTTACTGTTATGTTCTAAACTTGGTGAATTTGAGAGTACACAAAATTGAAAATATATGATTTTTAGTTTTAGACAATAATGATGGAGATGGTGATAATGATGATGTTTGTATAGGATTTTAAGTTTTCCAAAGATTTAGGAATAGTCTGCATAGAGATGATATTTTAACCCATGGGAGCTAAAAAAAAAAAAAAAAGTAGAAATAGAAAAAAAAATCACCATTCACCACTTGAAAGATATCCTATGAGGAAAACCTAGAAGACCATCATAGCTAAATTTTGAAATCCCCAGATCAAGGAGAAAATATTATGAGCAACAAGGGGAAAAAATTGAATACAGTGGAGCTACAATTAGAATCATACAAGATCTAGGAGTAGCTACTTTACAGATCAAAAAGCACAAGAACCAAGATTGTGACCAAAAATATTACACCCAGCAAAATTAATAATAATAATAATAATAAACAAAACCAAAACCAGACATTTGATGCATTGTAAGATACTCAGAATTTTATCACAAAAAGAACATAGAAAATTTGACTGATAAGATCCAAGAGAAATACTAGGTAAACAAAGATTAATTTCAAGGGATTCAATAAGAACAAACTGTCTATGTTTTATAAGCAGGAATATAAACCTAGATTGTCTAATATCATCATTTGTCAATGGGTGATTCAAAAGAAACATTGAGATAGAGCTGAATGTTATGTGATCCTAAACAATAAAACTGTGTAGGAAAAGGTAAAAACAGTAATTATTTGTATCAGGTACAATAGCAAGAACTGACACAAAGGAATTAGATGGGAGAGGAGGGCTGGTAGTTCTGGAATTCTACTCACATCAGGAATGCATTAACAATGCAAATATCTATATATAGATAGATATCTAGATAGATATAGATATCTAGAAAAAAGGGTATAAAAGTCTTCTGAATTTAATAAGATATAAGGGGGGAAAGAATACCATAAAAGGGAGTACAGAAGGTATAGTCTAATGGGAATGAAATAAGGTATAAAAATTACTGGGAAAGGGATAAAGAGGAAAGAAAAAGGTGAAAGGAAAGAGTTGGGGGGGAAATAAGAGAGGGATCCTGGGGGTAAGTTAAGTAATAGCAAGGCAAGATACCACTAAAAGTAATAGGAAATAGTAATAATAATCAGTAGTAGAATTTATTAGATTAAAAAAAGCAGGAAAAAATTACACAATGACTTTATATTTAAAAAGAATAGAAAGTTTTACATATTAGATTTGTAATTTTATGTGCAATGATTATTTATTATATTATTGTTTTATTACTAAAAAGAAAACAAAAGAAAGAAGTCAGGGGGAATAGGAAATAGTAATAATGATCAGTAGTAGAATTTATTAGATAAAAAATGCAGGGTAGTGATCAGTGATTTTGGACAAAGTTAAAGTTAAAATAGATTTACTAAAAAGAGAAAAATAGGGAAATTATACTGGATGTTAGCCATATTAATCAATATTTTTTTAGACTATTTAAAACTATTTTAAATTACTTAAAGTATAAGATTAGAATATTGCTGTGTTATAAGAAATGATGAGTTGGTAGAATTAGAAAAATTACAGAAAGACTTGGACTAAGAAGTATAAGGTTATTCACCTTCAAAGAAGCAGAGGACAAACAAGCATAGAACAACCTTACATAGATATATATGAATGTATATGTGTGTGTATATCATTATAGATATCTTTGTATATGTACATGTATGTCTATATGTATGTATATATATATTATATTTTCATGTATATGTGTATATATTCATATACTCATGCTTAATTGTAGCTTTCACGTTGGAGAAAAGGGGAAAAAAAGAATAAAATAGAAGATGAAATTCTGGGTCACTAGGTGGAGTTGGCAGAGAAACCCTGAAGTATTGATAAGATTCTTCCCTAAGGCAATCAGGGAAGGACACTGATGGGGATCAGGTCAACTTTGCAGGCCCACCCCCTGTTGAGGTCTTGGGTAACCCCACCTTATTGTATTTAATCAGATGTCAAATCTCTGAGTTTAAATTAAATTGTAAAGATGGCCCACATTATCTTTTAAAAATCTTTTTTTTTTTGGATTAGCCTACATTGTTGTTCTGTTTTGTAGTATCTTTCTCATAACTCCTCCTCCATGCCTTATGGTATGTTTTTCCTTATTATAACAAATATAGGGTGCCAAACTCTTCTATGAACTTAACCTGCCAGTCAGTAGTTTATTCCCATATTGTGAAGTATTCTCTTTCTCCTGGTTAATTGTTGAATTCCACTAGGAACAAGTCTTTTCCATTATTAATTGTTAAAAACCCCTTTCTTCATCAGTTCTGAAATTCTCTACAATATTCTACAACAATGTCTAGAATTTATTATATGCACTTTTTAGAAATGAAAATGTATTGTTTCATATTTTGAGTGTTCTCCTTTGCTTCGCTGTGCACATGACAATGTTTTTCTGTACTTTTTTATTTTATTTTTAAATTTTAAAAAATAAATACATGTAAAGAAAAAGAAAAGAAAAGGAATTATAGAATGTCCAGCTAAAGCTAGAGAGAATGTTAAGATGTCTTGAAAACAAATTATATTGATAACATTTGAGAAGACTGGGGAAAAGAGAAAACTGATAAATAGCTGTCTTTGAATATTTGGCAGTTTATCAAGTGTTTAGAAAAGGGACAAGACAAGTTTAAGCTTATAACTAGTAATAATGCCTGGGAGATTTCAGCTCAATATAAGGAACTCAGTTTTCAACTTAAGAGCTTTCCAATAGTTTTGGCTATTCAAAAATAAAATAGATTATTTTATGAGACAATAAGCTCTTCATCATTAAATGTACATTGCATAGAATTTGAAACAAGAAAGTATTCTGAAGATCACTGAGATCTTCAAGTTGGGTCTATAAGTTTGAATTCTCCACATCAATAACCCTTCCTGTTTGCCTCAGATAATAATCTTATCAGTATTTCAGTCTTTCTTTGCCAAACCCACTGAGTGACCTAGGACTTCATCAAAAGCTGTCCATTTTTTTCTTTGTTTCCCTGGAGATTTTCTTTTGCTCTCTGCTATGCACTTTTTATTTTATTCTTTCCCCTTACTTTATTTCACCCAACCTCCACCAAGAAAGTTATACTTAAGCATAGGTATATTAATAAATGTATATATACATGCACACCCATTTAGTACAAATCTTTTCATTTTGTAAATGAATAAACTGTTTCCCAACAAGGTAAAATGCCCAAGGTAACATAGTAACTGAGTATCAGAAGCAGAGTAATAATATTAACAATATTAATATTAATATCATGATGCTGATGATAATGACAACAATCATGACAATAAATGAGAGGCCTAGTCCTTTGATTATAAATCAAATATTCTTTTCCCTACAACATGCTACCTTGAGAGGAATATTATATAAGGTGTAGTCATATTGTGAGAAAGATTGGATAGACTAAATCATCTGAGATCCTTTTTAGTTCTGAGATTCTAACATACCATTACTTCAATGAATAAGACCTTGTTTTAGACAAAAATAAATGAGAAGTCAATATTGTCTAAATTACATTTCTAGAGAATTTAAACCTTAAGGGTAAGATGAATTTGGTTCAGAAAAACCAGATGAAGCATTGTTTATGTAGAAATACAAGGCTCAGTCACTAACAATCATTCCTTTGTTTAAGTGTAGGCAAAGATAGTGAACTCATTTAAACAATAGCCCAAAGTCCTCCACCTGCTCAGTTCTTTGATCAAATCAAATTCTGGATTTGTAGGTTTAAAAACTGATTTCTTAGTGTTTCTACTTTTGCTTATTGTTAACCATTTAAATTGTACGTGGTAATGATTCTGGCCCCTATGTACCAATTATATATAAGAAGTTTTCAATAATCACCTGGTTTCTTTTCTTCTAGATTATATTAATAAGCTGATTAAATTGCAATGGGATAAAACTACTCTTCCTCACTATGGTAAGCATTATGAGAGTTAACATCACATACTACATTCTATAGTTATTTGATATTTTTATTATTGCAAATAATATTATCAACATATAAACTAAATATTTTAATCATGATTTATATGTACATTTTTTCTTCCTCTCTCCAAATGTGTATATATATATATATATATGAACACACATACATACAAGTAAATATATGTCTATATATAAAATATCAAAATATATTTTCAAGTATATATGTGTATATTCAAATACATTAATTTTCTATACTTTGTTTTTCAAACCTCAGTTCTATCCATCATCCGTAAATTGAAATGATACCTCTGTGGTAGATTTGGACAAGTTCTGAAATTGGGTTCAAAGGACCTGGATTCAAATAATCATTCTGAAATTTACTGTCTGTTTGACCTTAGTGAATCTCTTAACTTCTCTTTCTTTAGCTATAAAATGAAGATACTGAATTAGATGGTCTTAGAGGTCTCTTCCAATAGAAGATCATGAATTCATGATTCTATGATACTAATATGAGCAAAGAAATACTATATATAAAATATTTTCCAAACACAAAAGTCCAATTTATTCTTATTATTAAATAATGGAAAAGCAATGTGATGGTTCCTTGTCCTTTTTCATTCTTCTTAGAAATTTATGTTCTGGAATGTTTAATTAAGTTCAAAACTATTCTTATTTCTCTCCTCTTGTATCCCTCCAAAAGCAAAATAAACAGAAAATAAATATTAAAATAATATTTTATTTTATATAATAAAATAAATCTATTTATGTGTGTTTATATTTATAAATATATTTATTATATTTAAGTATAATATATTTATAATAAAATAAATAACAAAAATAAAAACAAAAAAATAAATAAAATTGATGAATGACATCAATTCAATTACTGTTATTGTTGTTGCTATAAATATGTGATTTCAGTGTTTTATAAAACTCCATCAAGAAAACTTCCTGTACAAGCACATTTTCTTTAACATAAAGCTTAAAAGTGATGTCTGAAACATTGAAAGGTTAAGTCCCTCATTTTAAGTCACACAACTCTGTCCAAAGGAATGTAAATTTTGACTGCAAGGTGTCTTGGGATTCATACACTAGATTTCTTTCTTAAGAACCATTTTAAACTCAGATAACTAGTTCTCATTAATTGGCCAACAAAAGATCCCAAGTCAAGCTACACACTCTTATCTTTGTTTGGGACATGATTATCTCAGAGTGAATGCTATATGGCATTCTACTACTTTTTTCCTTCTGTTTTGGATAGAAATCCTGAGAGTCTTCCCCTCCAAGATTGATTTTTTTTGAATAGATTAAAAAAAGGCTATTTTTTGCCTCATTTCCTTCTCACCTAGTCTTACTCACTAACTAGGTGCTCACTTCAGTCAAAGTGAGCCCTGTTAAAGACTTTAGCTTGTAAAGGTCAAAGTCTTTCAGTATATTCAGAACCATCTCCAATTGTCCTCATCTATATCTGGCCAATGGATGTAGATAGCTATAGAGGAGAAATGAAACTGTGACTTTGCACAACACTCTCTCCTTTGAATTTAATTCACTTACATGGTATAATATCATGTCCCTCATGTAATGGTTATCTTTGAGACTGATAGACAAACAAGAATAATACTTTGAGATGGCACTGGAATCTAAGTCTTTTTGACTTCAAAGCTGACCCATTCTCTTCTACACTATGCTGCCTTTCACAGTAAATTCTTTTATTCTTTAAAATATATAGTAGTTGCTGAAACCCAATGGATTAGTAAAGCAATAGTATTTCAAGTATAGATTTCTCACGGCATTTTTTAGGTGTTCCATGTGTAGATGCTTACTTATTTTCCTGCAATCTCAGCATATTTCTGCTTTTAGGATTCCAAGGGATCTGGTCCTGTTTGGAAGCAGCACAGATTTGTGTTGGAGATGTAACATGTAACAAACAGTTGGCTCTGTACATTAAGGCTTGTTCAGCAACTGGAAGACCATGCAATCTGACACAGTGCCAAGCAGCCATGCGCTTCTTCTATCAAAACATGCCTTTTAACATTGGCCAGATGTTGGCTTTGTGTGACTGTGCTCCAGCCGATATACCTTGTCAGAAGTCCAAAGATGTTCTTCATAACAACTCGTGTGCTGGGAATGTAGTTCCACCCCCATCATGCCTTGATATAATTCACAGCTGCCAAGATGATGAAATATGCAGGTAACTAAAAGCATGCTTTCCTAATTTTCTTACTTTGGCACTTTACTTGTTATTGTTCAATTTTAACATTTGATCAGATTAACCCCCATCACAGTATTTCTTAGGAAAAGATAAAAACAAAAGAAAAAGAAACAAAAATGCTATAATTATAATGACTAATTTTATGGGAAATCTGAATCCATATAAATAATTTATAGGATTTCTATTTATATACATTTGTGTATATAGAGATATATACAAAACACATATATGTTAGTATATGCATACACACATTCATATAGAGACATTTTATATATTATATAAATATGCATATATATATATATGTAAGCATATGTTATTGTTTTGTCAACTTTTGTTGTATCCATCTCTTCATTAACCAACTTGGGGTTTTTTTTGCAAAAGTACTAGAATAGTTTGCCATTTTACAGATAAAGCCATTGACGTAAACAGTATTAAGTGATTTACCTAGTTTACTCAGCAAATAAGTGTCTGATACTAAATTTGAATTCATGACAATGAATCTTCGCTGACTCCAGGCTTCCTTCTCTATCCATTATATCATCTAGCTGCCCCATAAGTATATCTAAGTATATGTTATACATAAATATATGATGTGAATATATAACATATACATGTGTGCATGTATGAATATTTTTATTTATTCAAATGGGGATACATAGTGCTTTGCAAAATGCTATTTAACATGTAAAGAGTTGACTTAGTAGCAAATAACTAGTTTTATTAATATTACTTTTTCTGTTCCTAACAATTTGGTGTGCATTACTCCTTTCAAATACATGTTAGCCAAATTATTCTTCCTCATCTATGACATTCTAGTTCTTGTCTCTGTAACTTTGAACAAATTGTCCTTCCTCCATAGAATGCCTCATCTTCATCTCGTAGAAGGCCAAGATTTATTCAAAACTTAGATAATATGTTGAAACATTTGGTAATGGTCTAAGTAGGTAATACCCCAACCAAAATACTCTTGTACTCATTTTCTATGTACTTTATATGAACATTCCATCTTAGTGAATTATAAATTCCCTGAAAACTAGTAGTATTTCATTATTGCTTCTGTAACCCCATTACTTATCAAGCTGCCTGTAACATAGTAGGTACTAAAGAAATGATTGTTAGTTCATTAAATTGATTGTTCCTTTCAATTCAAATTCTATGTGTTTCATGAAAAAAATGAGTTAAATTAAATAATTTTAAAGTACTTTTTAGCTCTAAATTTTACAATCAATACATTTGAATTATCAGTATAAGAACAATAACTAGTAGAATTTATATAGTGTTGTAAAGTTTTCAAAGAGTTTTGCAATTATTATTCTATTTATTCTTTTAACAACCCTCAAAAGTAAACAACAGTATTATTTTTACAGATGAGAAATGGGGCAAACACATTAAATGACTTGTCCTGGACCACATATATGCTAAATGCCTAAGCCTGGATTTGAATTCAGATCTTTTTGACTCCAAGTATAGTACTGTATCCATCCACTACCTCCCTAGGAGGTAAAGAGTAGAAATCGAGGAAGTTGCCTAGAATCCTTTTAATCATTTGATTTTCATATAACAAAGTTGAGAAAACTAAAAATTAAGGAGCAAGTAACAAGGACAGTAATGTATTAGGTCTTAAAAAAATACAAAGAGGTTTTGCTATCCCTTTATGATGTGTGAAGTTTTCTGATCAATTGATGGAATAAGTGAACAGCAAGACATTTGCTAATAAAAAATTATCTATACTTATAGAGTACAGGATAGCTCCCTGGAGGGCTTCAAGGTCAGCCAGAGTTAGGATAAATCAAAGTCCTTGGTCTTTAGGGGGAGTAGTGAAGGAGGCAAAACTGCCACGAGGCTTGCCAAAGATGTCTCCTGGATCCTGGAGTCCAGAGTCACCAACTTTTATCCTCCTCGTCTTGCTGCCAAGTGCCTCTCTGGCCTTTCTGCCATTGCCCTCCAATCCTTGCCTATGATTATCTTAACACCAAACATTCAGCAAGCATCAATGGTGAGAAGAGCCATTTATTCAAACATATGCTAGTAGAGTCATTGTCAAATAGGTAATTAGCCTTAAGTGCTTGGTTGTCTGATTCAAGCATACTTTTTGGAGTTTCAGCCTTCTACATCTCCCACTTTCTTTTGTTTTAGAACACAGTTAGTCAAGCCCTCCCTGACTTCTCAGGGAGGTGAGAACTACAAAAAGGAGGTGGTCATGTCCTCTCTGATTCTCAGGAAAGGAGGTGAAAACATCAAAAAGGAGATGATCACCCCCCCCACCCTCCTGAATTCTTAGGAAGGGAGGTGAAAGCCCTAAAAAGTAGATGATCTTGCCCTCCCTGACTTCTCGGGAAAGGAGAGGAAAAACAAAGGGAAGTGAGAGTCAAGCCAAATATTGTTGGTGGGTTTCTAGGCTGAAGGGTCTTACTAGAAACAGGTATACACAACAAACCCATCAGCATGGGAGGTATTACACAAGCACATAGCAATAAAGCACAGGCTAGTAGTGATGACTCTCCCCACAGCCAGTGCAGGCTCAAGGTGATGTAACAAACATGAATTGTACATGAAAGTAGTAATATAACAAACAATATGAATCAACATGGTATTGTAAAAGATTTCCAGAAGTCCTAGAAGGAGGGTATGTAAATAACAATCACACATATGCCTCCTTCTGCAACCAAGAAATAGTCCAAAACCAATCTATTGTCCATTACTTCATGTGTCAGGGAATCCAATGATCTCTGAAAGTTTTTGAAGTCCTGCAATGGTCTTTTTATGTGTTAGGGAATCCAGTGATTCTTGCAGATTTTGAAGTCCTGCAACAGTCTCATCAGGTCTCAGGGAATCCAATGATTCTTGAGGGTTTTCAAGTCCTACAACAATCTTATCATGTCTCAGAAAATCCAATAATTCCTGAGGGTTTTTAAGTCCTACAACAATCTTATCATGTCTCAGGGATTCCAATAATTTCTGAGGGTTTTGAAGTTCTGTGTCAGTCTCATTAACAATTTTTGATGTCCATGAGTCAATTGCCATAACTGCCATGTTCTTTCAGTGGTAGGCACAATTAGTGATGGGACCACCCAGTGTTTCTTGGGTCTTCTCCTTTGTTTCAAGGGTCTTCCCGTCTCTCTCCAATGGACAAGGCAAATACGGCTCATCAACACCCATCTGATTCCTTCTCCATCTGTAAAGATACAAGCAAACTCTCTCCCTCAAGCAGTTAACCTTTTTGGTCCCTTCCATTCACCATTTTCTGGATCTCTCCACATCACCTGGTGATTATCTAAAGATAGTGGATCTGCTCACACTGGACACTGCCTTTCTGTTGGGTTATAAAACCTGTTTGCTGAAGCCAATGCATCTTTGTCAAAAATCAAGAAGTTAATTGTATAAAGAACTAAATTTAGAAATTCTCTGGGGTTACCTGTGGATCCCTCTTTCTTTTATTTTTTTGCGTAGTGTCTCTGTTTCTCCTCTCTACTACTGCCTGTCCTTGAGGATTAAAGAGTATGCCAATGGTGTGTAAAATCTTATACTATGCACAAAAGTGTGCAAAATGTTTTAAAGTATATGCAGGTCCATTATCTGTTTTTATTGCTTGTGGCACACCCATAATTGCAAATGCTTGTATAAGAAATTCAGTGACTACTCGGGCTGTCTCTTTTGCTGCTGGTATTGCAAAAGTGAATCCTGAAAAGGTGTCTACCGCAACATGGATAAAAGACAGGCGACCAAAAGATATTATAATGGGTCATATCCAGTTGCCAAATTTCACTGGCTCTCAAGCCACAAGGGCTCTTCCCTGGAGGCAGTGTAGGAGCATAGAAAGAAAAGCAAGCTGTACAGGCTTTTACTATGCTCCTAGTTTACTCTCTTGTTTTCCCAAATTGTAAATGTAAAGCTCAAGCAGCCTAATGATATTTAGAATGAGATTCTTGGGCTGCCTGAAATAAAGGAGTATTGACTAACATGGTTAGAAGGCTATCTGCCTTTGAATTTCCATCAAAAATAGGAACTAGAAGTCCACTATGAGAGTGGACATGCAAGATATAAATCTTATTTGGATGCTTTCTCACTCGCTCTTTAAGTTCCTTAAAAAGCTGATATATATTGAAAGCTACCAATTTTATTTGGGCTGTGGCAATTCTTTGTACCACACCTACTGAATAGGTGGAATCAGATATTATATTTATATCTCCTGGATAATAAAAGCTAAAATGATTGCATTCAATTCATTCTGCTGAGTGGACTGAAAAGGAGTTCTGACTACTCTCTTTATAGTTATCATGAGAGTATACAGCACAAATGTTATGTTTGGATGCATCTGTAAAGATAGTTGGTCCTTTAAGAGGAACTTTAGAAACCTTTTCTTCAAGAATACATTGCCAATTATGCAATAGTCTGGTTATCTTTAATGGAGACCTGTGTGCAAAATTTGGAGCCATGGCCAATGAAATTTGCCACTCTGGGATGGTGTCACAGCATACATTAATTTGTGCATTGGTATAAAAGGTGTATATCTTGTTAGGTCTTATCCCAGATAATTGTACTGCTCGCTTAATGGCCTTTAATAAAATTCTAGCCACAAGCACTGGGTAAGGAGTAAAACTTTGTTCTGGTTGTGCTGGGATGTTTACCCCCTCTATCACACTGTCTCCTTGATGAAGGACTGCTGTGAGTGTCTTTTGCATGGCAAAAACTGATATTTCCAAGGATTTTTGAGTGACTCTTTCAACTACATTGGATAAGCCCAGTTCAACTTCTCTCAAAGCCTCTTGAGCTTCTTTTGTAATAGAGTCATTGTCTCACATTGAATAGGTAATTAGCCTTAAGTGTTTCGTTGTCTGATTCAAGCATACCTTTTTGGAGTTTTAGCCCTCTACATATATTCAAGAAAATACTTAAGGAATTGGTAGAAAACAGATAGCTCTGTGGAGTGTGACTCTAATAGCATAGAGGAATCAGTTATGGATGAAACTGGCACTTTAGAGTAGATTCTTAATTCTGGAAGGAAGGAGTCTCACTCTTTACTCCACTCCTTACCTATTGGCCATGACTGGAAAATGAGACAACTCATCCAACAAGGGCAGCAGTTAAGACAGTAGATAATTCTGAAAAGTGTGACATCTATGAGTAGAGAAAAGAGAGAGATAACCCAGTTATTTTGGAATTTTGCTTCAGCAGAACCTGGGGGCCAGAGATGTGACCTGTTTGGAAGTCAATAAACATTTATTTAGCAGCTACTATGTTCTAGCTTTTTATACTAAGTGTAAGGAGAAGACACACATTAGAAGAGAAAAGTCATTGAGTACCTAAAACATTAGTGGTTAGCTACCTGCATTACTATGGTTCTGAAAGGTGTACTTTTCTTATATATTATGTCTCCATGCTTATTCTTTTTATTAACATTGAATGTATTTTTGGGAGAATACACCCTAGATTTATGGAACAATATTTTATAGGTACTGAAAGTATGTTGCTTCTCCCATAACTGTTCCCCCATAAATCATGTCCTCTGAATAATAGAAGGCAAATTCTACGAATGGCACTTATGACATAGTTTCAAACTTGGAAGTCATTGTCTACTTGGGCATCTAACTTCTAACATGATTCAGGGAATAAAATAAAAGGGGCACTAAGTCATTAAAGGTTTCACAGGTACATAGAAAATGTGTTCTCCATATTTTTGTTTCCTATCCTCTCTTTCCAACCTGAGAATCCCATACCTTTCATGTTTCTTGTTGCTTAGCCCCAAGGGAGGTAATTCCTTTAGTAAATCCTCTTCCTAGCCCAACACATCTCTGTGTTGCTCAGGGAGGACAACATCTCAGATATGAGGCTTGCCCAGCTGTTTTCAAGGCTGCTCGTTTATTTTTGGCATCTAAAGTAAGTGCTGTGGAGTATTTAGAATTTTTCATAGGCATCAGACACCAAGATCAATCATTATATCCTGGATCATTTGCAGTAATCTTTACTGTTGTCCTGCCATTGGCCTTTGATGATTCAAGAAGAAAGAATAAGGCTGACCTTTACACAACTCTCCTTAAGTCCAATTCACAAACAAGTCACACATCACTCATGATGCTATTGGTCCTCTTTAAAAATGAAGGATAAACAACATCTCTGCCCCTAATTCTAGCAGTGTAAAATTTACATAGAAATGGGGAACACTAAATTCTAAATACAGATCTCTATAATCTAAATGTTAACTTAGTTTTAAAGTATAACTCTGTTATATTGTATTTATATTTAATTTGTTAAATTTTTCATAATTGCCTTTTAATCTAGTTTGGGTCCTGAGAGTATAAGGGCCAAATGTTTCACATCCCTGACTTACTCCAACCTTGCAGCTTCATGTAATCCTAGCTTTTTGTTCATTAATCAGGATATATTAAATTTAAGTTCCCCTATTGTGGCTACATACCTAGTATTAGATTTGATTCTGTCAGTGGTATGTAAGGGAAAGTGGAATAGAACTTAATGACACCTAATTTGTATAAATTAAACAGGTGTCATGATGATACACTAATTCTTTAGAGCTGATGAAAATTTGACTCTTTATCAGTGCCACCCAATATTCTTTATTTTGTTAATCTGCTTCCTGACATTAATAAGCATCTTTAAACATGTGTGGCTGCTATTATTGGCTGTACAGTTTTTTCTATTAATTGGGAAGAATAGGACTCCTTAGGTTACAAACTCATTTAAAAGTTATAAAATCATTTTTTCATTCTCATGATTTGTGATTCTCAATGCCAAGTTATAATTGTTGCCATAGGCATTGTCAAGTCATTTGAAAGTTTTAAATGATATATATTTTCTCTGAGGGGCTGAACACTTGGAAAATCAAATTTCATTTTAGATTTATACCTTTATTCATCCATTATCACCAAAATCTTCAATTTGAAAACAGTAGAGAAAACAAGACTTTTCAAGTTTTTAATGCATTTTTCAAAGAAGTCTAATTAAATTAGACACATATGGGGGTCAGGGAAAGAAGAGGATTATTATAGTTCTACGTTAAAGTGACATAAGTATTACATAGAATTTAGCACTCCAAATTCTGCTGAAATACATGGATAGGATAAAAAAGAAAGAATTCAAAAAAGAGTGTTTTTATATTATTTGAATTTATTTTAGAATTCTATAGGAATGCTCACTTTCTCTTAGTCATTAATAGTTTCATTTTAGTACTTATTCCTTTACAAGCCACAAAGACTTTTCCTGTTGCCTGAAAATGCATTCCTCCTGTAAAATGGCTCTATTGAACACATCTTGCATTTCTTACCTTTTTCTCTAGGACATTCTGCCAGACAGTTGAACCACTCTGTTATGACTCATAAGCTGATCTTTCTGTGACCACTCACAAAGAACATAGCTTCCCATCCCCTCTCTAAGATATCCAACATAGACTCTTGAAATCTTTTGCAATGTAATCATTCTTTCATTTGGTTGCAATTCATTATTTACTGTGGCTTTCCACTTTTCAGTAATTCTAGGAGTGTTTTAAGTAAATATTTTAGTTGACTCAATGTTTCACTTCCTGTAGAGGTCTGAAACTCTTGAGTTGATGCACTGAGGTCAGGAGAGCGGAGTACTTGAGGCTAACTACCAATTGGACAATACTCTATGGGTATATGCTTGGAAAATGGTCCTTCCCACTATCCTGTGCTGGCTCTATGATTAGTGTAGGAGGGACTAGGGGGTGGCGTAAGACTAGCCAGAGACACTTTGGCGGTAGACAAGGAAGAAGGTGGTCTTGGAGATTCTGCTTCCATCCTGTTCACTTCTACTCCTCAAGATCAAGAATAAAGACCAAGGACTTTTGCTTATCCTGACTCTGGCTGATTCTAAGGTATCCTGGGTGCTAGTGTGGTCATCACAACTTCCATAACTTTCATTATTCATTCTTTTCTTCATTCTTCCTTTCTTTCTCCATAGTTTTATCTTTGGCCACCAATCAAATGCTACATATTTTAAAATAAGCAAATCTGGCTATTCATTATTAGAGTATGATAGGTTTAACATTAGAAGGGATCCTGAAAGTTATTTCATTCAATCATCTTGTTTTATAAATTAGGTTATTGAGGCTGAAGATAGGTTAAGTAAATATCCAAAAGGTTACTTTGACATTAATTAGCATAGCTAGATATGAATCCATGTCCTCTGATTACAAATCTAAGACTCTTTTCATTGATCCATTTATTAGTTCTTATTGAACTTAAAAAAAAATTATATGCATTCTGGTATTTGCTTGACTGTATTAATTGTATGTACACAGAGAACAAATAGCATAAAAAAGGGATTCCTTTTCCAGGCTTTCAGTGGGACTACAAACTTGGATGGAAAAAATGACATCTTTCTATATAGTCATTTTCTTTAGTAATGCTATGTATTTTATTGTATGTAGTTAAAAACATTCTGAAAAGGTATCAATACTCTTCAGACTATCTTTCTGTCTCTCTCTCTGTCTCTTTCTCTTTTTCTTATCTCTCTGTCTCTATCTCTCTCTTTCTGGCTCTGTCTCTCTGTCTCTGTCTCTGTCTTTGTCTCTCTCTCTCTGTGTCTCTCTTTCTTACACACACACACACACACACACACACACACACACACACGCACTCACATACTTAAGAACACCTAGCTTAAAAAATAGAGATCTGATCTAAGACTAAGGAAATCTGTGTATAATTCCTGATTTTAGCATTCATATCCATGACTCTTCCCTTTCCTCCCCTCCCTTTTTTTACTGATCTACTCTCTTCACATCTCTCTTCCTCTCCTTTCTAATTCCCTCACTTTTATTTATTTATAAAATAGGAATTTGCATCAGCTACTTCACATGGTTAATTCTAGGAAAACATTTTGTAAATATGATAGGAATATGCACCTTAGTTACTAAGGCAGGGTTGACCCCTCCTCCATTCTTGCTTGTGTTTCAAGTCTCAGTAAAATATGCCACTTCTGCCCCTAATCCTTGTCAATGAAAAGCTGTTGAGAATCTTGAAGAAACTCCAGATTAATTTGTCCAACCTGGTCCAGCTGCCAAGAAAGGAGGTGGAAAATTGAAAGAAGATGAAAAAGACATAGACTCCTAGACTCCAAAAGACCCAATACAAGATATTTACTAGAATAAGGTATATTGAATGGATACTGAAAAAGAGGAGAGATAAACAGAATCAATTCACCCTCACTGCACCAGAAATAGGAAAATAAATAGACATATATTAATTTGATAAACTGTCAGACATATTTTATGCTTAAATTACAGTAGGGCAGGAAATGACTGAAACAAATAGTTATTAAATGAAATAGGTTCGTTCTGACTCTTCTTTTATCAAATGGCTAATGTGGAACTATGACTGATATGATTGCACATATATAACCTTAAAAATGTTTATATAAGATCAAATGTCAGTCTCTCAGCTTTCTTATATTGCTATAAGAGATCCTGACTTAGTATCTCAAATAGCCATACATCAATATGGATGCTATATTTTCAATTAGTGAGTACAAAATTGGTCCCTTTAAAATGAAACTGGGAATGAGAACAGCAGTTGGGATTCCTACTGCAGACTCAGTAACAGGAGACCTTTTAAATGAAGAGAAAGTATAACACCTTTCTGGATCTAGGTGGGAAAATACTCTATGATTTTATTTCTTCCACAGGAACCCTTATGATAGTAAATCTTTCACAGGATGAAAAAACACAAGCAAGTTTTCTGACCTGCTTGAGGGGTTTGGAATGGGGAGATAGTTTTTTTCACTTTCTCAAGGTAACATTCTCTTAAAGTATAATCCAAAAGGAAATAGGAGGCCAATGTGGCAGTGCATATCTTCCCAACAGAGAAGAGAAGGTAATTGCTAAGAACCAGAAATTTCAACAGAAAAACATAATTTAAGGGTTTATTTACGTGAGTGAGCATCATTCTTTTTCCCCCCTGAGGCAATTGGGGTTCAGTGACTTGCCCAGGGTCACACAGCTAGGAAGTGTTAAGTGTCTGAGATCAGATTTTGAACTCAGGTCCTCCTGACTTCAGGGCTGGTGTTCTATCCACTGTGCCACCTAGTTGCCCCAGTGAGCATCATTCCTGCTTAAAGGAGAGAATCGTTTTGTTTCTGAATATATGTTCAGAGGAATAATGTGTGCAAGAGAACTCTTGAGACTTCAAGTCAAAATGAGACCTCCATTAATATATCCAGTTGCCTCTTGAAAAGGCTTAATATTTCTTTTAAATTGAGCATAGTTTATTTTTCCTTTAAACCAAGTTGATTCTACTTTGAGGGAAGCTGGAACTTTTTTCTGGCAAAGTAGAAAGAATCAAGTTGCTGTTGTAATAGCAAAATAGAGGCAAGGTAATAAACAATAGATGGTATTTTTTTTTAAAAAAAGGAAATTCACTGCTTCCATAGAAATTTTAAATAATATGATTTACTTCCTATCTAAAATAAAACGTGGTATGAATATCATTTAGCATTTTGTAATCATTTTATTATTTTCAAAATTGATTTTTAATGAACAAGTCTCCCCTGAAAATTTATTATTGCCTTAGACATAAAGAAAAGGGGAAAGGTAAATAAGAATACATTTAGCTATAGGAAGGATGTAAGGAACTAGTAGATGAAAAAACATGAAGATTAAAGAAGGGAGGAAACTATCAAAGAAAGAAGCAATAAATGAAGGATTGAAACTAAAATAAAGAAAGAAATGATTAAATGTTCAAACCTCTGGAGGAGATGAGAGGGAATAGGATCAAAAGTCTTCTAATAAAGACAAAAGATCACATATTATTTAGAGAGTGAAGAAGAAGAGGGACATGATGATGAGAGTCGAGAAGTATAGTGCAAGGGAAAAAAGGGAGATTTTACTTACCAACTCTAAAATGACATAGGTAGATAGAAAAATAGATAGTCCAAACATGTTCTTTAACACTGAATTTTATTGTTGTTTAGTCATTGCAAACATATCTCATTTTTCAAGACCACATTTGGCGTTTTCTTGGCAAAGATACTGTAGTGATTTACCATGTTCATCTACAGGTCATTTTATAAATGAAGAAACTAAGGCAAACAAAGTTAAATTACTTGCCAAGGGTCACACAACTAGTAAGTGCCTAAAATCAGATTTAAACTCAGGAAGATGGATCTTCCAGACTCAAGGTCTGTCACTCTATTCACTATGCCACCTATATGCCTTTCAGCACTGAATACTTTGGGAATTTCTGAGGTTATATTTTAAATATAACCAGCAGTTATAACTATGTGCCAGCAGTATCAAGATAAATAACCCAAAGCTGTGTACCCAGGGGGCATGATGTTACTTATTGAAGAGAGGCTAAAAATGTAGATAAAAATATAAAGAGAGAGTTCTATGTTGCAGATGAAATTGCAAAAATAGCATTATTTTGTCCTAAATGTTTCAAAAAATTGAAGTAAAGCCATAAAATTGATCAAATATATAGTCAAAACATTCTTTATAATATATTATTGGCTTATTTAAAAGCAAACATAACAAATAGCTAAAAATCTTTTGTTCTGGTGATTTTTTCAAAGTTTACTTTTAATCAAAATCTGTTAGGAATCTTAAAAATATTTTGTAAATTTTAATTGAGACATTGGGATCCAAGAGAAGGAAATTGGCAATTGTCCACTTTTTATCTACTAGAAATTTGGGTTAAATGACTTAGACCAAACTCAATAAGAAAATGGCTGCTTGCTTACCATAAGAATAGTATTATCAAAAGTATTTCATGCCATACTATAAATCTTCATTTCCCCAAATGAACCCACAATTGAAGTAAAAATGAAAGAGAATTAATATCTATGTTTAATCAAAAAGAGAATCTCTTCTTTTTTCTATTGGAGGTATTTTCCATATAAGCTTGCTTTCCACTTACAATGTAAAAAGTTCTAGAATTCTGCATTTTATTTTTTTTTTATTTGTTGAGGCAATTGGGGTTAAGTGACTTGCCTAGGGTCACACAGCTAGGAAGTGTTAAGTGTCTGAGTTCAAATTTGAACTCAGATCCTTCTGACTTCAGGGCTGGTAATCTATCCACTATGCCACCTAGCTGTTCCTTGTATTCTATTTTAAAGTAGTTTTCAGGAAAAATAAATGAAGGTGACACAAACTTAGTGGTACAAAAATAAGATTTTGTATTATTTTTTGATGCATTCTTTATTCAAGCTAACTTGGACCACTTACTTATTCTACCTTGTGCCCAATATTTCATTTTCAGATAATTTCCACATCTGAAATTCTTTTGTTTCTCCTTTCTTTATGCTTCATGAAAACTCTAACTTCCTTCAAGGCTCAGCTCAAATGTTTCTTCCTACTTGAGGAACATTCTAATTCCCTCTCCCCTATCAAATTATTAGTGCCCTTTCTACTTAAATCTGCTTTGCAACTTCTTTGTAATGTATTTGGTAGTAAAACTTAGTGGATACAGGGCTGGTCTTAGAGTCAAGAAAACCTAGGTTAAAAATATGTAGCTCTATTCCATTCTGGTTGTGTGAGCCTGGGAATATTAGTTAAAGATTTAATTCTCTAATGTTGGCAATTCTGAGAGGGTGAATTAAGAACAAGTATTAATCTGGATTGGGGAGCTAGGGGGGAGTGCAATAGCTGGAGCCAGGAAGACACATCAAATCTGACCTTAGAAACTAACCATGTAATCCTGAAAAAGTCACTTAACCCTATTTGCCTCATTCGTAAAATGATGTGGAGAAAGAAATAGCAAACTATCTTAGTATCTTGGCCAAGAAAACCCCAGTTGAGTTTTTGAAGAATCAAACAGCAGTACTGAACAACTAATCTACATTAGTAAGGAACATAAATGCATGATCTTCTTACACCAGTGAAATCAAAAGTCCTCTTTTGAAAAATTATCTATACATAAATTATTTACTTAAATAGAATGTGAATTCTTTGAGAATGAAAAATGTTGATTTTCCCTGCTTTTTTATCACCAGCATTTAAAACAGTACCTTTCTCATAGGTATTTAATTGTTTATTTGGTTATATTTTAATTAGCATAGTACCTATAGCAGAGTAAATGTTTAAGAAATTATTATTGATTGGTTGGTTGAATTGAATTGAATTTATGTGTATAGCCAATAATTATTCTTGACTTTTTTTTTTCTTACCAGAAGCCACTATGAAACATTTCAGTCAAAATGCTGGCGTCATGTCACTGAAAAATGCTATTTTGATGAGACTTGCATTAATACCTTCAATAAGGAAGATATAACTTGCTCAGCAGATGATACATGCAAAGCTGCTTATATTGGCACTCTGGGGACCATCCTTCATGTCCAATGCAGCTGTAGCTCCATTCCATTCACTGAACAGCCATTATGTGAGATTTTTTATCACATGCTTCAGAGCAGATCCTGCTTCAGTAAGTTATCTGATCCACATGACCCTTAAAGAATGTCCAATTTTATGGCACTACATCTGTACATATGTATATATGATAGTTGAATATAGCTATACTTATATCTGCATTAATAGGGAAAATGACATCTTGTCAGTGTCAATGAAATCAGCAGTTATATCTGAGAAAAAAATCTATATTCATGTTTCACTAAGTAGAATTTGATCTCTTTAAGGATGGGGAATGATTGATTTTTAAGTCATGGTCATTTAACACAGTAAAGTGCCTTTCCATATATTAGATACCTACACCTATATCTCATCTCCATCTTTATTTCTATCTCTTTCTGTCTCTATCTATATTTATTTTATTTTAATTAATTTTAATTACTTAATTTTACATAAAAACTTTATGCTTACTTAATTTTTTATTGTTAAGCATCTAATTATTGCATTTTCTGAGGGAATAAATTGTCATTCATTGGTTAAATCATCCCATTATCAATTATTAGTTGAGATCACAGTTATTATTCTAGAATAATAATTATTAGTCTAGCTTGAGCCATAAGTACAGGTTGAGAATTGAAAGGGACCTTCAGTGTATTTGTTAACATCAGTGCCTATGTGAAATTTGTCTCTATTTTATCTTTCTGACTCTATAATGTGGGTTGACCAAGCTATAATGACTTTTTGAAAAATTAGTTTTCTGTAGTGTTTTAATTAAAAAGAAAGAGAAAAAAGAAAGTAGAATACTTCTGAAATTAAGTCACTCTCACTCTGAGATATTCAAATCTAGCCTGTTCTCACCATTTCACAAGTGAAAAAGCCATCAAGCTTAGGGAAAGTAAATTACATTTCTGAGGTTACAAAGTAATCTACATCACAGAACTTAGAAGATGGGTTTGTAGAAAAATAAGCCCATCTTTTTTTTTAATTCTCTCAAATAACATGTAAAAAATTTTTGATTATATGTATATATTCATTTTTTATTATATATTTCTTATGAATCATGTTGGGAAAGAAAAATCAGAAAAAATGGAAAAGCAAGGGAAAAAAAGACAAAAGAAATACAAACAAAAGTGAATATAGAATGTGTTGATTTATATTCGGTCTTCATAGTTCTCTCTGGATGTGAATGGCATTTTCCATTCAAAGTTTATTGGGATTGCCTGGGATCACTGAGCCTCTGAGAAGAATATGTCTGTCATAGTTGTTCATCACACAATCTTGACATTGCTATGTACAGTGTTTTCCTGGTTCTGCTTGTTTCACTCAGCATCAGTTAATGTAAATTTTTCCAGGTCTTTCTAAAATCAGTGTCTTGATCATTTTTCCATTACTTTCATATACCATAATTTATTCAGCCAATTGATGGGCATCTACTCATTTTCCAATTCTTTCACACTACAAGAAGAGCTGCCATAAATATCATTGCACATATGGTTCCTTTCCCCTTCTTTATGATATTTTTGGGATACAGATGTAGTATGCTGGTTGAAAAGGTAGGCTTTTAGACATCATTCCAAATTGCTCTCCAGAATGGTTGGATTGGTTCACAAATCCACCAACAATGCATTAGTGTAAACAGTTTAAACTTTATTTTATTTTTTTAAATAACTTTTTTATTGACAGAACCCATGCCCAGGTAATTTTTTACAACATTATCCCTTGCATTCACTTCTGTTCTGATTTATCCCCTTCCTCCCTTCACCCCCTCCCCCAGATGGCAAGTAGTCTTATACATGTTAAATATGTCACAGTATAGATACAATATATGTATGCAGAACCAAACAGTTCTCTTGTTGCACAGGGAGAATTGGATTCTGTTTTTCAACAGTTTAAACTTTAAATAATGTTGGTTTTTTCCTGTTCTATGTTTCTTTTGAGTCCTATGTTTGAAGATCAAATTTTCTGTTTAGTTCTATTTTTTCAATAGAAATGATCGAAAGTTCTTTAGTTCATTGAAGATTCATCTTTTCCTCTAAAAAAGTGATGTTTAGTCTCACTGGGTAATTGCTTCTTGGCTATAATCCTAAATCCTTTGTCCTCTGGAATATGGTATTCCAAGAACTCTGATCTTTTATTGTACAAGCTGCCAGATCCTGAATAATCCTGACTGTGGTTCTTGGATATTTAAATTATTTTTCTTGTTGTCAATGTTATTTTGTGCTTTTTTTTTTCCTGGCAGTTTCAAGTATTTCTTTCTTATGAGTATTGTTCTGGAGTTTTGCTCAATATTACTGGAGGTTTTCTTTGAGGGATCTTTTTCTGGAGGTGAACTATGGATTCTTTCAATTACTATTTTTCCCTCTGGTTCTACTATGTAAGGGCAGTTTTCCTTAATGATCTCTTAAAGAATGCTCTCCAGGCTTCATGGTGTCTTTCAGATAAACCAATAATTTTTACATTGTCTCTCCTGGATCTACTTATGATTTCAACTGTTTTTACAATGAGGTATTTTATATTTTCTTCCATTTTTTCATTCTTATTTGACTGATTTTTGATTTTTCATAATCATTAGCTTCCATTCACCTAGTTCTAGTTTTTGATGTATGATTTTCTTCAGTTAGCTTTTGTATATCTTTTCCCATTTCATTAATTCTACTTTTTAAATTGTAGTTTTCTTCAGTGTTTATTTTTTAATTTGGTTAATTGTGTTTTTTCAAAAATTGCTTTCTTCAGTGGATTTTTTTTTTTTTTTTTGCATTTGGTCAATTGTATTTTTTAAGAAATTGTTTTTTGCTGTGATGTGTGTGTGATAAAATCAGCTGGAGTCAGGAATTCAGGTTAAGGGAAAAATCTTCAATCTTTATTGAAGTGAAGATGTGAAAAAGGATTGTGATAGCAATATGGGCAAGAAGGATTGTGATAGCAATATGGGCAGCTGCAACAGGAAGCCAGCTAGCAGAGGGGGATTGGAGATGAAGGGCCGCCACAATAGCAATGTGAGCAGCTGTGATAAGATGCCAGCCAGCAGTCTCTCCTTCCCCTTCCCTTTCCACTCCCTTGCCTCCACCCACCAAAAACATCATTTCCTATACAACACATCAGGACTTGCACAAAGAGTGGGTGGGGGCGATTTTTTCTCCAAGCATATATATTAATAGAGTATGGTCCAATTACTATTTTGACTCATGTGCTTGGGACCTCAGTGCATCAACTCAAGCCTCAGCCCATTACATTTTTCAGTGAATTTTTGTCCTTTTTTCTCAAGTTGTTTTTCTTTTGAATATCTTTCATTTCTTTTCCCAATTTTACCTCTACCTCTCTTATTTGCCTTTTAAAATCTTTTATGAGTGAAGTCTCTTTGGGTTTGAGACCAATTCCTATCACCCTTTGAGATTTCCCATTTGGGCTTTTTGTCCTTTTCTAAATTGGTGTTTTGGTCTTCCCTGTCACCATAGTAGCTTTCTCTGGTTAAGGTGATTTTCTTTCTTTCTTTCTTTCTTTCTTTCTTTCTTTCTTTCTTTCTTTCTTTCTTTCTTTCTTTCTTTCTTTCTTTCTTTCTTTCTTTCTTTCTTTCTTTCTTTCCTTCCTTCCTTTTTTCTTCCTATTTTATGACTTTAAATATCAACCTCTTCTCCTGAGATACAGGAGACACTGTCCCAAGTATCTTGTGCAGCTCTGAGCCTTGACTTTGAACACAAGTCCCTTATGTTTGGCATTTTGTTCACAGAAGTGATAGCTTCTATCTTTTCTATTTAGGCAAAAGCCTGATTTCCTGGGCTGGCAATTTGCCTTCTGCTCTGGAATTGGAGGGTGTCCCATAGGTCTGAAATGAGGGCCTCAGTTGATGATCTGCTCTGATTAAGACACTTTTACTGGTTTTCCAGGACACCATTTGACAGGGGATAAACACCCTTTTCATTATGGTGAGACTAACCTTTCTTGAAATTCTTCTATCTTGAACAGGAGAGTGGTTTCATTCCATCAAACTATGTTCAGAGGCTTGGTTTCACACTAAGAAAGCCTGAGCATTTTCTTGACTTCACACTGCCATTTTGACTCCATCCCCCAAAAGTAATAAGCTCCTCTTTTAAAAAAAATTTTTTCTATTGTTAAATTTTTAGTATTAGGCAATTTAGATTTCCTGGTAATGAAAATTCTTATGGAATTAAATTCCAAACATAGAACATCTCTTTTCAATGTTTCTTTAATGTTTCTATGAATCATATTTCTTAGGATACTTGCTCTGTAAAACAAAACATTTGAGGATGGATTATTTCAATGTGCAAGTGAAATTAATATTTAAATAAAGATCTTGCCAGAAAACAAGGAAACAAGATAGTGAAAATGGAATTGATGCTACTCTGGGAATGAGGACCTGATTCTAGGGAATGCTCTGTACTAATTAGCTATGTGATCTGAATCAAAATTCCTCACCTGTTTCTTGTTTCTTTATTTTTTATTTATTTGTCTCTTTTTTTAATCATTTAAAGAAATAGGGACCATTCCAGATACAACACATCCTACTTGTGTGGATTATAAATCTAAAATAGTGCCTTGCATATATTAAGTGCTCAAAAAAAAGTTGCTAACTAGAATTCAATGTAATAATTAGGATACTTTATAAATACATAGCTTATTCATCTCATTATATTTATATCCCACTAAGATCCTTCATTTCCACTTCACTGTCATACTGGCATCTATATTTCAATATTGTGTGCACTTAAGCACTCTGGGTAACCAATAGCAAGCCAAATGCAAGACTTCAAGAACCCAAGGAATGCTTAGTTAAGATGTTCTTATACCCATCCATTCCCATTCTGGTCATTAGTCTTTGGAATGGCAAAAGACGGATTATAAAAATGTAGTTTAATACAGCAATGAATCTTTTTTTTCCAAAGATGTGGATCTCAAACAATCCATTTTTTTTTTATTCTTGTAATTCTAAGTCATGTCTTCCCATTAAGCCTTCATAGGGCATCTGTTCAATATGTCAGGTCCCTTCTTTTAGGTCTTAATATAGCACAGATTCTACAGAAGCATGTAATCTTTCCATGGAAGTTTTCTTTCTTGTACAACATGTACAACATGGTCCTTTCCCCAACATAAATTTCTAAAACCATATATATATATATATATGAGTAATTTAGCATAATTGTAATACTATGTATTACAAAAAGGAATCTTTGTTTCAAAGAAAAGCACTATCTTCATTCTTTTCCATTCTGAGGCCATTTTACTGGATAGCTACAATAATTTTTTGAGAGAGATATACATTTATTCATTCATTTATTTATCTACTTATTTATTTGTTTGTTTGTTTATTTATTTATGTATAGATTATCTCTATGCCCTATCTACACAAAATGCCTAGCAGAGTCTTGGCAAAAGGTATTTTTATTTCCTTACTTTTTCTAATGTTTATTTAGAGTAATATATGCCTTGTGTTTATGTGTCTATTAAATGCATATATGTATATGAGATTTGGTAATTATTTGAATTTGGATTCAATCAGAATAGTGTTGTTCACACACAGAAGCAGCTGGAAGATCTTTTCAATTTATCTCCTGAGCTATGCAGGGAGGATAAGCTTCCCCCTTTCATGCAACACTTAATATTTATATTGAGAAAATCACTGAGAAAAAGTATTTCTGTTGTCACATATTTCAATTCAATGTGAAATTTTAATATTTCTTGGAAGGACAGTTTTTGAGGTACACTTTTCTTTAGGGTAAAAATTTTATCAAAGAGAGAAAGAGAGAGATGGAGACAGAAATAGAGATAGAGAGACCAAAAGATATTCAACAAACAATAAACACTATGAGATATAATTCTGTATATTTCTTAATTAAATGAGTAACTATATAGTTATGGCCAGATGTAGTATATTGTTTGTGAAAGCCATCCTAGTCTCTTCTCAAACTTTCCCCAAGAATAACCTCAATACTTATAAAACACAATCTCCTAGAGAGTAGAAAACAATTCACCTTTTTTCTCTTCATTTCTAGTGTATAACATAAAACTTGGAACATAGAAAAGGTTTAATAAATACTTACTGATTGATTAATGAGTTATTAATATTGTATATTGTTTTGCTAAAAAAAAAGTAGAAAATCAACCTAGTAATTGTAGGTTCAAATGAATATCTGGAGGAAAAGAAAAAAAAAATGAAATGTTCTCCACTCTCTATGGTTATGTTTTATAAATCTTCAGACACCTTTGATGAAAGTTTACAAAGTGAAACTTCCTAAAGATTACAAAATGAGAAAGTAGACATTTTTTTTGCTATTGATATTCATCAGTCTTTTTTTTGTGGTAGTAAAAAATGTTATAATATTTTCCCAGCATCTAGTTCAATTTCCTCTTTTGGATATCATGAGAACTCTCTAATACCTTCCCAATTATGTCACCTCCAACAAGGACTTGTTTCTATTTGTTTCATTTAATGCCATTTTAACTGTTTTATGCAATATTATTAAATCTAGCCTCAGAAACTTACTAGTCATGTGACTTTCATCAAATAGTCACTTAATCTTTGTCTACTTACATTCCCTTATCTGTATTATAGGAGTAATAATAGTGTCTACATCCTAAGGTTTTTGTGAGCATACAATTATATAATACTTGTAAGGCACTTTATAAACTTTAAATGGTGTATAAATGCTACAATGATGATGATGATGATAATGATGATGCAAAACACATATAATTTATTGCTAGCAGTAGAGATTTCTAGGTTGTCTTAGTCTTCTCCTGGAGTCTTCCTTAAGAAATTATTTAACTTTCTTTAACTTATGATATCTGTTTCCATATCCATTTTTCTTCCTTCCTTTTCTTTTAAGTGCCAATTTGTTAGAAGTGACAGACTTGAGTCTGATTTAATTATAGAGAATAGTTTTTCCACTCAAACTCAAAAGGTATTTTTATCTATTCTCCACAAGACAATGTTCATGTTAGACATGCATAACTGATGTGTAAATGAGTGTTTAATAGTCCCTTCCTGTCAAAAATAATGCATTTTGCTTAATTATTTACATTGATATTTCAGTGTATTTGTGATTCCATAAATGTTGACATTTTGTACAACAGTAAATAATGTAACTCTGTGATACTCTCTTATCCATGACATTCTTACTTACTTTCTTCCATGAATGATGTATAGAACTTCCTTAGATGACCAGGGTGCAGAGATGGGAGATGTCTTCTTAAAGTACTTTTGATATTGCTTGGTATGTGTATTGGTTCATTAGTTAGCTATCACTCAATATATATGACTGGTCCATTTCTTCAGGTTCAAATTAATCCCTTTTCTCTCTTTTAAATTACCTGCCTTGCATATTTCTTGATTGGTAATGTGTTTCATACTATTCACACTATTTATGTGAGACCCAAGTAAAATATGATAGTCATAGGTCATAGGTCATAGGTTACCACCATAATATTGGTGTTAAACTATATGATGAGCCTTTATTTCAAGGAAAAGTTTAGTGCCATTTAAAACACTGAAGACATTTCACACAGATAATCCTGTCATCTCTGACCAATTATGGCATCAATTATTTTTTCTTGTACATTCTCTGTCATTTACATACATATCACATACATATAAATATATACACATATGTGTTCACATGCACATGTAGATAATATGAAGGTGTGTCTTATATGCATGTTAATATACATTTGCCCAAAACATACGTTTAGCAGTCTACACATGTGTATGCATGTGTATTTGTATGTGTATACAGAGACAGAGATGGAGGCAAAGAGACAAAGAGAGAAAGGAAGAGAAAGAAATTTTTTGAGGCATGAATATAGCTTTGTATCAGAGTCTGGACACTGGGCATCATTCACCCAATTGTTTCCATTGTGTGAGTAAAGTCTCAGGAATAGAATGAGTGTTTTCTAAGGTCCAGTCTAACTAAGAATAATCAGATTCAAATATCAGCAGGCTTTATATTTGGAGATGAATCCCTTGTCCAAGGTAAAGTATGAAACATATCAAACTGAAATGTGTATGTACTATGTATACTATGCTTGAAGTTTTGTAATAAAAAAAAAAAAACGGGAGTCCCTTCTGAAAGGTAAGATTGTGAAAAATGACTTAGATTTGGAGTCAGAAGACTCAGATCTGCTACTCACTACTTGTATGGTCTTGGGCAAGTCATTGCAACTATAAGTCAAAATGGCAAGACTATATTATCTATTAAACTATATTTAGTTCTAAATCTTCAAATCCCTATTACTGAGCTAAGTTAAATTTCTGATAAAGATATATATATATAATTAAAAAGTAAGAAGTGAGTATTCAGATAAAAGGAGTTACCCTTAAAGCTACACCACCCATATGGTAGTAGCTCCCTAGATTGCAATTATAATATATGAGGATATATTTAACTTCTATAGTCTCTATATAATCTCTAAATGGAAAATAAAACTTATAAAGAGATAGCAAATGCCAGAATAGGAAATTGTATTCTTTCATAATTTTCTTTAAATCTATTTAGGAGACCCATTTTCCAAGAAATCCTCTTTAGAGACTGCTATTCTACTTGTTTCATGACCTATTATGTAATCAAGCTAACTTTCCCAGAGTATTTAGTTTTAATTACATAATTTTATATTGTCATTTTAATTATATCAGGGCTCTCTAATGTCAAGTCTTCTACAGTTAATGTTTGAATTTATTCCACAAGTTTGCATTCTAAGAGGAGACAAAGAAGGAGAAATTGTATTGGTCCCTTTTTGGTAGCATGTTTCTTTAACCATCTTCCACTCTGAAAACTCAGCTACTAATCCTATTGGGACTCCCAAAATGTTAAGTAATATTTTTAGAAAATTGCTTCATATTTCATAGTACCAACTATCAGATTTCAAAAAATTTAAACAAACCATAACCCATGTTCAATATCTCACATCTATTATGTAATACAAGGATAAAACTGATTTATTACTTACAATAATTGGTCTCATAATCTAAACATCTTCACAGAACAAATAGAGGATCTGTTGGTTACTACCAACATTCCCTGTTCCCTGAGCACATACATTTCTCCTCTTAGAATGAAATGCCAGTCCAAGGGTACTTTCTCTAACTCCAAGTAGGATTTTCTTTTTCCTGTATATCTTGATTTATTGGCATATTTCTTTTATGACATGTGTGTGGCCACTAAAGTTCATACAAGGAAAGGGAATATCAGTGGATGACAAATAGCAGCAATAGAAAGACAGCAGGAGAGGGAATAAAAAATGCATAGAAACTAAAGTGATATATAAGCTTTGGAGGAAAACACAGAAAATAAGGGACGTTTCACTTTTAAAAAATTGTTTAATAGCTACAACAGATTTGAAGGAACTTCTCTCCAGAAAATTCAAAATAAACAAGGGATTTTTTCAGTCTCCTTGAATCTTGACCATTTGCCCTAATGTCAAAGCTAGAAGTCTAAGAATTTTTTCAGAAAGTTACATGATGCCTAAAGAGATCATCTTTTATAAGAAAATGTAACTCTCCACATTTTTTTTTTATTTTTGTAAAAGTAAGGAAGTGTAGATATAGAATATTTTATATACTGTCAGAATCAGGTAATGTTTTGTTTGATTTTGTGGCACTATCTTTTCCTTAATTTTAATCCTTTTCTTTTAAAGAGAATATTGGAAAGGGAAGGGGAAAGGTAAATATATTTCAAAATAAATATAATTTTTAAACATAACAAATTTAAAATAATTAAAAATTAATAAATAAATGAAAGATGACCTGAAGAGAAGTGGAGAGTGAAAATGAGAGTGAAAGTTGGTTGTTTTCATTTCCAAAAGTCAAAGGTAGGTAGAACGAATGGGGGGAGGAATCTTGTTGCTGGCTAAAATTAGAGGCAACTCATTTATGATCCTCTCTCAGAATAGGTTACAGAGTTTCAGATCCTTGGGGAAGCAGCAGACAGCAAAGACATCAAGTATCACTCAAATCCTAATGCTCCTCCTATTCCCCTCTACCCATAGTACTTCTATTCCCTAGATTTTTCCAAAAGATTTGACACAACAACACATCTCATCTTATGAAATCCTTTATCTTCCACCTACCATATTTTCCAGAGACATGGAGAAAAGAGCCAGGGGAATAGAAAGGTTTCAAGTGCTGGAACTGTAATACTCTGACTTGGGAGAGATTATTTTTAAATTTTCAGTATGAGCACTTACACCAGAGAAATCAGCATTTGTTATTAAATCGGCATTAGATATATTGTTTTGTTGATTATCCGGACTTAAGAAAATGATGGAGAAAATGTTAGTAATATAGATTAAACTTAATTATGTGTGTGTGTGTGTGTGTGTGTGTGTGTGTATACTTTTTTTCAGTCAATTATTGAACATATACCAGCACACTCTATAATTTAGTGCATGAGTGTGTTTAAAAATACTGCAGAGAATCTCTACCTAATACATATCTATCTTGTCATAGTCTCATAGAAGATAAAAGGATAATCATGTGTATATCCGTTTTTGTGTTGTAGTTCTTTCTATATCAATCACCATAATCTTAAAATCAAGACAATACTTTGCCTTTCCTTAGAAAGATGAGAACTGTAGATGTGGGTTATTGTAAACATGATCAGGAAAGAATGAAGCTAATTCTATCCTAGTCTTTTTAAATTCCCACACAGAAATTTAAGCAAATGTGGAAAAGAGAAAATGTCATAACCAGGAAGTTAATGTGAAGAATTTCCAGAAAATCTAGTTTATGAATCAGGAAAATGAATAGAGGGGTGCTATGCTTCCAAGGCATCAATATTCAGTTTTCTTTTTGAGACATATGAAGTCTTTCATAGGGAGTTTGAAAGTAAAATGAAGAATGGCAAATTGTACTCAAGTTGATAATTTTTTTTAATTTTATTTTTTATTATAGGCTTTTTGTATACAAAACATATGCACGGGTAATTTTTCAACATTGACCCTTGCAAAAATTTCTGTTCCAACTTTTCCCCTCCTTCCTCCCACTCTCTCCCCTAGATGGAAGGTAGTCCCATACATGTTAAATATGTTAAAGTATATGTTAAATACTATATATATATATATATATATATATATATATATACATACATACACATATTTATACAGTTATCTTGTTTCATAGGAAAGATCAGATTTAGAAAGAGGGTAAAAATAACCTAAGAAGAAAAAAACAAAAATGCAAGTAAATAGTAACAAAAAGAGTGGAAATGTTATGTTGTGGTCCATACTCATTTCCCAGTGTTCTTTCTTTGCGTGTAGCTGGTTCTGTTCATTACAGATCAATTGGAACCAATTTGGATCCTCTCATCGTTAAAGAGAGCCACATCCATCAGAATTGATCATCATATAGTATTGTTGTTGAAATCTATAATGATCTCCTGGTTCTGCTCATTTCACTTAGCATCAGTTCATGTATATCTCTCCAAGCCTCTCTGTATTCTTCCTGCTGTTCATTTCTTATAGAACAATAATATTCCATAACATTCACATACCACCATTTATTCAGCCATTCTACAATTGATGGGTATCCCCTCAATTTCCAGTTTCTAGCTACTACAAAAAGGGCTGCCACAAACATTTTTGCACATATGGGTCCCTTTCCCTTCTTCAATATCTCTTTGGGGTATAAGCCCTGTAGTAACACTGTTGGCTCAAAGGGTATGCACAGTTTGTTAACTTTTTGAGTATAGTTCCAAATTGCTCTTCAGAATGGTTGGATCCGTTCACAACTCCACCAACAATGCATCAGTGTCCCAGTTTTCCCACATCCCCTCCAACATTCATCATTATCTTTTCCTGTCATCTTAGCCAATCTGACAAGTGTGTAGTGGTATCTCAGAGTTGTCTTAATTTGCCTTTGAAGTTGATAATTAACTTGTGGTAGTGGGGGTGGGAGAGAATCTTTGTAATATAATCTAGAAGAAAACTATTTGGACAATCAACTCCATCTTCAGTCTAACAATAACAAAAATAATTATAACAACTGACATTTATAATTAAGTCATCAGGTAAGGTCAGATAGGCTGAGTTACCAATTATTCTAAGAGTCAGAGAATTTGTCTGGACAAATCTTTTAACTCATTTCCCTCTTCTTTTTCAGAAGGAATCTATTTTTTTTTCAAATACAGAGAAATTCTGCTTTTAAGGGGAAAGAAATAACAATGCTTCCTTATTCTCCTTTTTCAGATTACAGCTTATTATCACTTTTGTTGTTTTTATCATGAGTGTCTTGATCTTAAGTTCTTTGGAAGACATAGTTAATTCTTCTTAAAACCAGTCTCTCTACTATGCTTTATTGATTCTAAATTATTTAAGGATTCCACATAAATTTCATTTGACCAACCAATCTTTAATCCATAAATAATGGACTTTCCATCTTCAGAAAGGAGAATTCTCTTGTCCTCTTTATTAGCTTATCTCTAATTTCAATAGGTAAATTATAGCTTTTGCATCACATTAAAGAATTTGAGATACAAATTATGCAGAAATTGCAAAAAAAAAACTTTGTTCACCATCTGATCTTCTGAAAGGTCTATCAGCCAAATGGAATTATATTTTAGAAATTCAGAGAATATAGTCTCAAATTTGTGCTTAAAAAAAAAAACCATAACTCAGAGATCATGGAGATCTTAGTGGAATTATTGAGAATTTCCTTTTATCCATGGTGTAATTTTCACCTGGATTCATTGTAGAGTTGTTAATCTGTTCTTGGCTCCCCATGCAAATACTACCAAAATCAACTTTTTCAGGGACATATTCCAGATGAAAATATGGAATATCATCTAGACTTTCAAATTTTCTTTACGACCTAAGTAGTGGGAAATCGTGCCCCTCTCCCATTCCTCATGTCTTCCTTCTTAGAAGCAGCCATCTTTCCTCTCTATTGCTAGACATTTATTCAACTCCAAATCTTCCTCAAGGTCAAATTGCTTTGATAGTTTATAAATGATCCCTAGGGCATGACCAAGTTTTCTTGCACCCCCTGTTCAAGATCACTTCCAATTCATCCAGCTCATCAGAGACATCTACTTTGAGAAAGAATTCTTTATACCTTGTTGAAATGTCTTGAATTTGGTTTAATTCAATTAAATTCTCATATACTTAAAAGTAGCATTTTCCCACATATTTAACTGATTCTCTCAAGTTTGTTTTTGCCCATATAATAACATGAAAGTATCATAGATCTTGAAAAGCCATGTAGTCCAATCTCCTCATTTTACAAACCAGGAATCTGGGAATGAACAATTTAGTAGTAGATCTTATATTAGAAATCAAATTTCTAATTTATTCTCCTATGCCTTTGCATTTGTATTTATAACTAATTCACCACTATTCCAAAATGTTTATTTGACTATGAAACTTTTAACTTTTCTTTTCTTGAACCTGAAGAAATAAATGGTGGGTTTTTTTTCTTATAAAGGAAGGATTTAGCTCCTGAACCAAATCTTTGATGTTGGGTTCACAAAATTTCTGGTTCAAGAGTTATTCTTATGTTCTATTACCCTAACCCTTTGATTAACCCTGACTAACATTAAAGTATGTAACTCTTAAAAATGCAACTCCATCAGGTTTGGAATACTAAATTTCCAATCCAGAAAAGTTTATAAGACTTTTATTCCTTGCCTTTGTGATAACTAGAGAAAAATATCAAATGTATGAATAATGACTTTAGAACTAATGTAGTATGTGAATATGGACCCATGGTATGCTTTCTAGAGTAGGTATTCTAGGTAGGGTGAATGTGTGTGAGTGAGGGAGTGTGTGTGTGTATGTGTGTGTGTGTATATGTGTGTGTGTGTGTGTGTGTGTGTGTGTGTGGTATGAGTGTGTGAGTATGTATCTAAGAGAGTTTGGGGATTGCCCCTGGTATTACAAATAATTTTTTAATAAAATTTGAAAAGTGAGAAAATGCTAACAATTATGAAGATCTATGAAGTATTTTTTATGGGGGAGGACTCCTGAGCTACACCTTAAATGTAGTTTAAGAATTCTAAACAGCTGAGGTGAAGCAGAGGGTACATATTGAGCATGTGGGATGAAACAAAATTATAGAAGTCAGAGATGAAATACTGAATTTAAAGTATGATAAAAACATAGATCACAAGAAAAGGGATAAAGCAAAATAAGTCCAGAAAGGTAGATTGGAGCCCGACTGAATACATGGGAAGCAGAGAAAATTATATAATGTACAAGAGATAATAAGGAGTCATTAAAAATTCCTGACCAGAAAAGTTACATGTTTAGGCTTATTTTTTATATACTTATATAGAGGATAGAGAGAAGAGAAAGGAGGTGGACAAATTAGGAACCTTTTGCAATAGTTCCTGGAAAAGGTGATAAAGATTTCAGCAAGTGTGATAGCCATGTGAGTGGAAATAAGAAGATGGAAGTGAATAAAATTGCAGAAATAAAATTTGTAAGACTTGGCAACTTGTTGGATATCTATGAGGGAGATGAGGTAAAATGAATTGTAATTGATGAATTTGATGTTGTAGAATTAGATGATTGTAATGATGACTGTACCCTCAAAAGAAATAAGAAAATAATGAGGAAAAAGTGGAAAGTAAGCTTCCTCTTTTAAATGATACTCTCAAATAGTTGATTCATATATCCTTCAGTCATATCCTATAGTCATTCTGCCCAGCAGTCTTAGCAGGGCTAGAAAGAGCTCCATGAGACAAACAGTTATTCAGTATTCAGATCTGATTCTTCTGATTAGCAGCTGTACCTATGGCTTTGAAGCTTTTTTACTTATAGCTTTGTCCTTCTTCCTCCTAGCTGCTGTCCTATCTTCAGTTTTTCCATGAATGTACACTCTATCTACTGCCTGCTATTTCTCAGGAATCAATAACTAGGCTTCATTATTTAATTGCATTTCAATATAACATTATAGCAGTTATTTTTTCTTATTCTTAGTGAAGATCTAGCTTTATTAACAATAACCCAAATACTACACACACGTATATATATGCATGTGTGTGTGTGTATTTGGGTATATATATATATATATATATGTGTGTGTGTGTGTGTGTGTGTGTGTGTGTGTGTATACACACACACATACATGTATTTTATTTTCATATAGTACATTTAATTCTATTTGTGGATTTCAACTGATAGAAGTTGCTGAATACTTCAACTATTACACAACTTTGCTTTGCATATTTAGTCACTAAAGCACTGAATATGTCACAGAAAGATATAGGAAAGTTATAAAATATATATAAATATAGAACAATGAGCTCAATGAATTGAGAAAAAAAACATCAGTTTACATTGCCATGGGTTACAATAACCTTCTTCTGTTGTAGCCAGTTTATATAAATTTGTATTCGAGGAGTTTTATGTTAAGTTTCATATTTAAATAAATCTCTTCACCCAGCCAAAACCACGAAATTTTTTTTGGTTTCCACACAAAACCCTGATTCACATCCAGTTCCCTTTAAATTCAGTCCAGGTGTATAAAAACATTCTTAGTGTTCAATAAAACATTCAACAGCTCTGCTGTAATCTGGATTCAGGTTTATCCTATGGTCTGTAAACAGACCAATATTTCCTAGTTAGTAGAATCATGCAGATCAGTAGGAAATATTTATTTTTTCATGTATAAACATGTTCATTAAAAATATACAATTTTCCTACAAAATCCTGTATTTTCCTTTTCCTTCATAGTTTTGTTTTTGTTAATTTAGAAATGCTTTCAGTCTGTTGAATATTTCCATTTTTGCCAAGTGAAAGTAAATAACATCTAAATTAATTACCTATTAAAAGTAATGCATCATAATTACAACTTTTGTATTCCCAGGTGATTTATTAAGATAAAATGTTATTTACCTTGGCTGTATTTATCAATGATCAAAGTTTTGTTTTTATTTTGCCCAAGTCATATACACAAGACTCTGAAGTTTGTATTCATTTAGTTTTTCAGTTAAAAGAAAAAAGTCACAGATGCACCTGGTTTTGTTTTAAACCAACCAACCAAACAAACAAACCCAAACACTAATAGCTTCCTATTTTATTTTTTCCCTTTCCTTCTCAGCTTTAGATTAGGAACAGGTACCAGTAATCCTGGTAGTATGATATTTAAACTCATGCTTAAAAATGTTTATTGCAGTATTCCTCATTATAATTCTCCAGAGATAAGTGAGAAAACTACATCAATAGATTTTGTATGATCCTCAATATGTCACTTCAGATATATGTGGCCCCAAAGTCTTTCTGGAGAATTTGTCTTCTTTCTGATTACACTTCTAAAGTAGAGAATATTCAAGAAAATATTTAGCTTCTTAAGGTTATATGTTTCTAGACAGGGAGATTGCATACTCCTGCCAAAGGGTGTAAGCAAGTTTCAATAAGGCACTGGATCAGAGGACATGCAAGCTCTTCCTTTCTAGAAGGATTGTCTTAAAATGATTTAGCCTAGTCAGTAGATTATATAATTATTTAAAGTTCCTGCTATTCTTAAAAAAATCTTTTGGTTACAGAGATAGCTCCTTACCATTGCTATCAAATTCCAGGTAAGTCTGTTTCTCATACACATAAGACAGGGACATAGTTGTTTGTATCCCAACACCAGTTGCTTTGAAGGTGAAAAAAAGATTCTAAATAGATTTCCATGGAATTTCCTAAAATCTTATATCGTATGGTGATCCATAATATTGATCATTTCATTATTGAAAAATAATACATTGTATAACATCTTTAATACCATAGTAGTAACACAGATTTCTAAAACTTCTCCATTGAACTTTATAAAATACTATTTACATACTGCCCAGATAACACATACCCAATCTTGGCTCTCCAGTATTTGTTTTTAGTTTTTTAAATCCTCCCTCCCTTTTTTTTTTCCTTTTAAAAAAAAGAGTTTTCTTTATCTTTGTCTATATTGAATTTAATTCAATTGTTTGCCTGAATAACTCAGACCTACCAAAAAAAAATTCTTTTTTTCACTGGTTTTTAAAATAAAATCTTCACTTATAAAACTAAGACACTACAGCATTAAAAAATAGAAAACTAATTTGACTGGTTTCATAAAACCATTAACAAATGATGTATCACTTAACTAATTATTTAAAGGTGAATTTAGCTAACACTAACACTAATGTTAAATAGATGAAGGTATATTGAATTATATTAATTCAGTTATATTAACTTTTCTTCCTATCCTCCCTTTTCCTTCCTTCCTTATTTTCTTCCTTCTTTTTTGCCCTCCCTCCATTCTTCATTCCTTCCTTCCTTTCTTTTTCTTTCTCTTTTTCCTTCTTCCTTCCCTTTAACTCTCTTTTTTCTTCCCTTCCTCCCTTCCTTCCTTCCTTTCTTCTTTTTCTTTTTTATCTTTTTCCTTCTTTTTTATTTTTCTCCCAATTTTTCTTTCTCAACCTCTCTCTTTCTGGTTCTGCTTGTTTCTCTTTAAAACATTACATAAATATAGTCACAAGTGTCACTAAATTATTTATGTTAATCATTTCTCCACTGAATAATATCCTGCTATATTAATATGCCACAATTTGTTTAGCCATTCACTATATGATGTATAGCTACTTGTTTCCAATTCTTTGCATTCCACAAATTTTGCTGCTACAAATATTTCTGTATATATTCTACATCTGTTATTAATCTCCAGACCACTTGAAAAGAGCCCATAGATCTCTTATCCTTTCTCTTCTCTTTTCCCATTACCTAAACAAGAACAAAGTCATTGGTTTTAAGTATTATTAAAGTGATGTCTCATTCTTAGCTCATCATTTTGATCATTCATGTTGAAGAGAGAAGTAAGCTAATTTTCATATTAGAATATTATCACATGACTAAAGTATCTTCAAGGATCACCAGTGCTTGAAGAATCTATGTAAGGAACTATTTTGCTAATGAGAGAAAATGCAGAATCACAGAGAATACATTCTGAAAATCATGTAAAATCAAGAAACCTTACCACTGCAACATATTGCCAGCATAATATCACAAAACACATTGATATCTTGATATTAAATAAAAGCAAAAATGTTGGAAGTATTAAAAAAAATTTAAATGTGTTTTGACCCAATTTAATCAACAAAATTTTATAAGTGCCTATTATGTGTAAAATATTATGTCAGAATTGGAAGGACATACCATACTTAGATAAGAATTGGTATCTGCCTTCATAATATTTATAATATCATAAAGAGATAAGATATCTACAAGTAAATGAAATGCACAATAATATACGTGTGTTAGAGAGGCCTGCTGTAGGCTTACATCTCTTAAGTAAGCTCAACTTCATAATAAATTCCCAACCCTTCCTGATCTATATCTATGCACCTGAGACTAGCTTTTAAGGATCATAGTACCATAATTTTGGAGCTGAACGAACCTCAGTGCCCATCTGGTCCACTCTCCCAAGTATGAGATTGTGACCCAAGAAATGACTTGCCTAACATATTAAGTGCCCTGAACACATATAATCAGTGGGCAAATATATGGGATTCAAGCCAGCAGTCTCTGACTCAAAATCCAACATGTATTCCTTTCTAGCACATTAAAAATTTCCAGGGATAAAAGCTTAAACCTTCAAGTATAGACATTTATTTTGCTTCATGCTTTACATGACTGATGTCAAATTCAAATAGAAACAAGACCATAAATTCTTACATAGGGATCCCTTTGGGCTGCATATTGACTTAGTTTTAAAATATAATATTATCTATATTTTATTTAATTTTCATTTATTTCATTAAATACTTCCAAGTTAGTTACATTTTAATCTGTTCTTGGCACACTCAGAAATACTGGGCCTCATGTGGTGCAGAAGCTGAGTGTTTGACACCTCTGCATTGCATTCTCCTTTTGTGAAAGGAATGAGTGTCGGGTTTTGGCTATGCAAGTGATCATTTGTCTCCAAAAAGTCTATCCAGTATTTATGACTAATGGTTCTGTACTCATATCTAGCACAAAATGTCTACATCACAATTATTAGAGTTCATGCCATCACTTTGACAAACTTTAAGGAAGGGAAAGAGATATTTCAGAGATCTGGACACACTCAATGCAACAGGCATTACAGTTGACAGTGGAAATGGGTAGGGATTGAGGGGAAGTCTGGAGGGAGGATTATCATACATGTAGCTGAAATGTAAGACATCAGACCACACAGAATTGGAAAGCTCAATAATAGTTGACTATTCCCATTGAACAAATGTTCTAAATGGCAGTCTCTAATCCCTTTTCTGGATTTTGATTACCAAATTATGGAAAATACTTCTCACATTACTATAGTTAGCATTGCATATAGCTGAAAACTCAACTGACCATCACATTATATATACCCAACTTTTATTAACATTACAAGCAGTATACCTGAAAGCATTATTTAAAATCTTGATATGGGCCAGTATGAAAATCGTGGATTTTCATGAAGGCATTTGCAGAAAGCTTTGTTATTGCCTACAAATAATCCTTCTAGTTTGGGGTTCCTAGGTATAAATAATGCAATTCATTTCACAAGCATTTATTAGGCACCTATAGAGTGCCATTGTTGTACTAATATCAAAGAAAAAATAACATTATATTTGCCTTTAATGAGCTTACATTCCACTAGAAGACAAAATTAATGTTTCTCAAACTAGAAAGCAACACATGACAGTATACTATCAGTTGTCTGTAGGATTTAGGGCTATAGATCATAAATCCCATAAGCATTCAGAGAAGATCATCAGAGTGGAAAATGAGTGAAAAAGACATAAAGCAAATACAACAACCAAAATGATATTGCAATAGATAAGGTAGGCTGTGTGGAGAGGAAAAGTATACTATTAAAGCTTCTAGTTACCTAGATTCTAAGCACAGCTATATGAACTGAGTGAAGGATTACAAGTAATATCAGGGCCTTGAGGGAAAGTCAAGATCCTTTGCCCTGGATGCACCTAACCAAATCAAAAATTATGATCAAATTATCAAATATTGTATCTGTCTAACTTTTGACAAAGCATTTAATCTTGGTCTTGGCTTACTAAAGTTCTTCAAAAAAGGGAATATGCACACGTAGAGTCGGTGAACCTCCCGACACAACCAGACCAAAGATTTACTCTTCACCCAGTGCTTGTGGCTAGAATTTTATTAAAGTCCATTAAGCAAGCAGTACAATTATCTGGGATAAGATCTGACAAGACATACATATTCTATACCAATGAACAAATTAATGTATGCTTTGAAACCATCTCAGAGTGGTAATTTTTTTAAATTAAATTTTATTGTTCAATTAATAAGAATTTATTTTCTCTTCCTCTTTCCTCCCTCTTTTCCCTTTGAAAATTAAATGAAACCGAAATGAAACCCTTACAATAAATATGCATGGTCAAGCAAATCAAATTCCCATATTACCCATGTCCAAAAATGTGTGCCTCATTCTGTATATTTGGTGCATCATTTCTCTGGCAAGATGAGGGTAGCAGGCTTTATTACTCCTCTGGAATCAATAACATGTATTTTTTGCATCCTGCAGATACGACTCAGTAAAATGACTGCTAAGTGGGAACCAATATTTTTCCAGGGCTCACTTTCTTATCTAGACATTTCATTTTTTAAAATTTTTTAAGCATTTATTTGAGTTCCAAATTGTATCCCTCTCCTTTTCCTTCCCTGAGTAAGAAATCAGATATATGTTATATATGTGCAATTATGGAAAACATTTCCATATTAACCATTTTGTACCAGAAGACTTAAAAGGAAAACAAATGAAAGTGAAAAATAGCATGCTTTAGCCTGTATTCAAACAATACCTTTTTTCCCCCCTGGAGACAGATAGTATGTTTCATGGGATTGTCTTGGATCATTGTGTTGCTGAGAATAGCTAAATTGTTCACAATTCTTCATGAATAAAATTGTTGTTACTGTGTACAAGGTTCTCCTGGTTCTGTTCATTCCACTATGTGCCAGTCTCATGAAAGTCCAGGTTTTCCTGAAATCCTCCTCCTCATCCTTTTCTTGTAGCACAATAATATTCCATTACAATTATATTTCACAGCTAGTTTAGCCATTCCCTGATTGATGGGTATTCCTTCAATATTCAATTTTTGACTATCACAAAAAAAGCTGCTTCCAAAATTTTTGTACAAATTGTTCTTTTCCCTTTTTTGGAAATCTTTATGATATAGACCTAGCAGTAATACTGCTGGATGAAAGGATGTGCAGTTTTATAGCCCTTTTCATGAAGTCCCAAATTGCTTTCCAAAATGATGTTGGATCAGTTCACAACTCCATCAACAATGCATTAGCATCCCAGTTTTCCGACATCCCCCCCAACATAGTCATTTTCCTTTTCTCTCATATTAGCCAAGTGCAAGGTAGTACCTCAGCATTGTTTTAATTTGTATTTCTCTAATCAATAGTGATTTAGAGCTATATAGAATCTATATGATTATGCTGGAGTTTGGATGCAGGAAGAGCTGGGTTTAGATCAAGCCAGCCTGTGATAATAGGCATGTGACTTTTGGCACATTGGTGGAGGAAGCTCCTCCCAATGTTGAAATTACAGTCATTATGTAATGCCGGAGAAACTGAGCAAGACAGAGATTAGAGAACAATTTAATAATTTATTTAAAAGGGAGAAATTTACTGGGACCATGGTTTGGTCCCAGGGCTGAATGAGACTATCATCTCAAAGAATCCAGCCCAGAGTGGCAAATTTTGTTGGCCATGGCTCCAAATTTTACACACAGTTATCTTAAAGATTACACAGCTATTACATAATTGGCAATGGATTTTTGAAGAAAAGGTTTCTAAAGTTCCTCTTAAAGGAACAACTATCTTTACAGATGCTTCCAAACATAACATTTGTGCTGTATACTCTCATGATTTAACTATAGAGTGGTCAGAACTCCTTTTCAGTCCACTCAGCACAACGAATTGTATGCAATCATTCTAGCTTATACTTATTATCCAGGAAATATAAATATAATATCTGATTCAGCCTATTCAGTAGGTGTGGTACAAAGAATTTCCACAGCCCCCAAAAAAATTTACAGTGTCTAATATATAAAAGTCCTTTAAGGAACTTCAAGAGCAAGTGAGAAAGCATCCACTCTCATAGTGAACTTCCAGGTCCTATTTTTGATGGAAATTCAAAGGCAGATAGCCTTCTAACTATGTTAGCCAAAATTCCTTTATTTCAGGAAACCCAATAATCTCATTCTAAATATCATCAGGCTGCTCAAGCTTTATGTTTGCAATTTGGGATAACAAAAGAGGAAGCTAGGAGCATAGTAAAAAGCTGTACAGCTTGCCTTCTTTCCATACTCCTATGCTCCCTCCAGGGAAGAACCCTCGTGGTTTGAGACCCAATGAAATTTGGCAACTGGATGTGACCTACTATAAATCTTTTGGCTGTCATCTTTTATCCATGTTGTAGTAGACACCATTTCAGGATTCACTTTTGCAATACCAGCAGCAAAAGAGACAGCCCGAGTGGTCACTGAATTCCATATACAAGCATTTGCCATTATGGGTGTGCCACAAGCAATAAAAACAGACAATGGACCTGCATATACTTCTAAACATTTTGCACACTTTTGTGCACAGTATAAGGTTTTACACACCATTGGCATACCCTTTAATTCTCAAGGACAGACAATGGTAGAGAGGAGAAACAGAGACGTCAAGACACTTCTCCAAAAACAAAAGAAAGGGGGAGCCACAGGTAACCCTAGAGAACTTCTAAATTTAGTTCTCTAAATTTCATAATTTTCAATAAAGATACATTACCTCCAGCAGACAGATTTAATAACCTGCCGGAAGGGCAGTCGTCCAGTGCGAGCAGCTCCACTATCTTTAGCTAATCATCAAGTGATGTGGAGAGATCCAGAAAGTAGTGAATGGAAGGGACCAGATAGGTTAACTGCTTGGGGGAGAGGGTTTGCTTGTATTTCTACAGATGGAGAAGGAATCAGATGAGTGTCAACGAACCATATTTGCCTTGTCCATCAGAGAGACAAAAAAAGAGAAAAACCTTGGAGAAGGAAAAGATCTAAGAAATATCTGACACTGAAAGAGCATGGCTGATAATGAGACTATTGCAGAACTTCAAGATCAGCAGGAATCATTGGATTCCCTGAGACATGATAGGACTGATAGAGGACTTCAAAATATGCAGGGATCACTGAATTCCTTGACACATGATGAGACTACTGCAGGACTTCAAAACTTGCAGGAATCATTGGATTCCCCAGACACATGAAGTAATGGACAATAGATTGGTTTTGGACTATTTCTAGGATTTATGGATATGTATAATTCCTCATGTTGATTCATATTATTTGTTACATCACTACTAGCCTGTGCTATATTTCTATGTGCTTGTATAATATGGATTTATGTATATTTGTTTCACGTGAGACCCTTCAGAAACCCTCTAATCTGGTTTGATTATCCATTCCCTTTTGATTTTTCATCTCCCTTCCTGAGACATCAGGGAGGGCAGGATCACCTCCTTTTTTGATGTTTTCATCCCTTTTTCTGAAAAGTCAGGGAAAATGCAATCACCTCCTTTTTGGGGTTCTCACCTTTCTGAGAAGTCAGGGAGGGTGTGATCACCTATGTTCTAAAACAAAAGAAATCAGATGTTATGAGCCAGAACTCTTGTACTTGAAACAAGGATTCTTTTTTTTCCTTTTCTTTTCTTTTTTTTATTTTGAAAAAGAAATTTTTACAACATTATCCTTTGCACACACTTCTTTTCTGACTTTTTCCCTCCCTCTCTCTACTCCCTCCCCCAGATGGCAAGCAGTCCTATATATGTTAAATATGTCACAGTATATCCTAGATACTATATATATGTGCAGAACCGAACAGTTCTCTTGTTGCACAGAAAGAATTGGATTCGGAAGGTAAAAATAACCTGGGAAGAAAAACAAAAATGTAATCAGTTTACATTCATTTCCAGGGGTTCTTTCTTTGGGTGTAGCTGCTTCTGTCCATCATTGATCAATTAAAACTGAGTTAGAGCTTCTCTTTGTCGAAGAAATCCACTTCTATCAGAATTCATCCTCATACTAGCATCGTTGTTGAAGTATATAATGATCTCCTGGTTCTATTCATTTCACTCAGCATCAATTCATGTAAGTCTCTCCAATCCTCTCTGTATTCATCCTGCTGGTCATTTCTTACAGAACAATAATATTCCATAACATTCATATACCACAATTTACCCAATCATTCTCCAATTGATGGGCATGTATTCATTTTCCAGTTTCTGGCCACTACAAACAGGGCCACCACAAACATTTTGGCACATACAGGTCCCTTTCCCTTCTTTAGTATCTCTTTGGGGTATAAGCCTAGTAGTAGCCCTGCTGGATCAAAGGGTATGCACAGTTTGATAACTTTTGGGGCATAATTCCAAATTGCTCTCCAGAATGGCTGGATTTGTTCACAATTCACCAAATGCATCAGTGTCCCAGAAACAAGGATTCTTACAAGATGCTAACTCATTGGAATTGATAATACAATGGTTATCTAGTTTAGCATGGTGATTAATAGTTCTCTAGTTCTGTATGTGTACTTAGTACTTAATATAGTTCCACAAGATTCACACCTATGATAATGTAATTAGAATAGATCATGTAAGCTGGGACAAAATCAGCCAGCATGAAAATGAGAAACAAGATTCATTCCATCGTCCACCTTTGTGGTGGCTGGAGGCTGAAGCACCAGCCCATGGACTCAGAGAGATTCACTCCATCTCACACCACTATGGTGGCTGGTCTGTCCTCCTGGTCCCCCCACTGAGACTAAGACCCATCTGAAGGGCCTCAAGAAAGCTAACCAGACCCTAGGCAAGGAGACAATAAAGAATTTGTACTTTGGACTTTAATACCTGGCTATTCTTATGGTGATTACTAAGATGAAACACTGCTCCAGAAACCTCCA
Organism: Antechinus flavipes; assembly: GCF_016432865.1. Taxonomy (NCBI): domain Eukaryota; kingdom Metazoa; phylum Chordata; class Mammalia; order Dasyuromorphia; family Dasyuridae; genus Antechinus; species Antechinus flavipes. The sequence continues at coordinate 222,404,839 of NC_067401.1, forward strand.
GAAAACCAGAACATTGCACTCCTCCTTATCTTTTCCCCCTTCTGCTTCTGTTTTCCCTTCTATTAGCCTTTTCCTTTTCTTTCCTCTTTCTTCTCCTTCTTTCCTATAGGGTGAGATATGTTTCTCTATAAAGATAAATATGTCTGATATTCTCTCTTTGAGCCAAATCCAATGAGAGTAAGGTTCACCCAATGCTCATCACCCTCCCTTCTTCCCCTCAATTATAATATGTTTCTTTGCCTCTTCATGATATGTAATTTATCCTATTTTACCTTCCTTTCCCTCTTCTTCCAGTTCAATCCTTTTTTAACCTGTGGCTTCTTTTCTTATATCATCAAGTAAAGTCAAATTATACTTATACCCTCTAAGTATAACACTAACAAATATACAGTTCTTGAGTTAAACATATCATCTTCCCATATAGAGATACAGATATTTTAATATTTTTAAAACAGGGTTTTTTTTTCTTTTTATGCTTCTCTTGAGTTCTGTATTTGAAGATCAAATGTCCTATTCAGCTTCGGTCTTTTCATCAGAAATAAATGAAATTCATCTATTTCATTGAATAATTCATCTTTTTCTCTGAACAATAATGCTTCATTTTGTTGGATAGTTGATTCTTGACTGTAATATGAGCTCCTTTGCCCTTGGGAATATTATACTTTAGGTCCTTCAGTCCTTTAAAATGGAAGCTGCTAGGTCCTGGGTAATCCTGATTGTGGTTCCTCGATATTTGAATTGCTTCTTTCTGATTGCTTGCAATATTTTCTCCTTGAGTTGATAATTCTGAAATTTAGCTATAATATTGCTTGGAATTTTCATTTTGGAGTCTCTTTCAGAAGGTAATTGGTGAATTCTTTCAATGACTATTTTACTTTCTAGTTCTAGGATATTGGGGCAGTTTTCCTTAATGATTTCCTGAAAGATGATGTGTAGGCTCTTTTTTTCATCATGGTTTTCAGGTAGTCTAATAATTTTTAGATTGTCTCTGCTGGATCTGTTTTCCAGTTCAGTTGCTTTTCCAATGAGATATTTTATATTTTGTTCTCTTTTCGGGAGGTTTTGTTTGATTGATTCTTGATGTCTCATTTAGTCAATCACTTCCATTTGTTCAATTTAATTTTTTGTGAATTATTTTCTTCAATTAGCTTTGTATCTCCTTTTGCATTTGGCCAATTGAACTTTTAACTGAGTTGTTTTGTTCTGCTTTGTGGAGCAACAAATTGAATTCTAGATTCAGAATCCAGAAGACCTCTCTTAAAATCCTGCCTGAGATTTTTACTAGCCATATAACCGCAGGCAAGTAATTTTATTTCTCTTTGCTTTAGTTTCCCATCTGTAAAAATATAATAAGATAACATATTTCATAGGATTGTTGTGTTCAGTTGTGTCTAACTTTTTGTGGTCCCACTAGGGATTTTCTTGGCGAAGAACCTGAAGTGGTTTGCTATTTTCTTCTCATCTCATTTTATAGATGAGGAAATTGAGGCAAACATGGTTAGCTAACTAGGGCAGATTGAAATTCAGGTTTTTCTTACTGCAGACCCACCACTCTATTCATTGAATCACCTACTTATCTCACATAATTTTAGTGAAATTCAAATAACCAAATATGCGGTATTTCACATGCTTCATAAAATTATGTAATTATATACGCATGTTGTAATCAGAGTAACCAGTATTAAGACTCAGAATGAGCTGGAGCAGAAGAGGAAAGTTAAAGATAACAAAAAGGGTTTTGGTTTTGGTTTAATTTTAGTAATAAATGAAAAGGGGAAATTAAAGAATGGATAGAGATGTTGCTTAATAAGTAGGATAATAATAATTGATAGAGAGAAGGAAGAGTTGCTTATCTACTGCTTTGGTCTTTTATGAAAAAGGAAAATACCTTTTTACCTTTTTATTTGGAAGACAAAGATAGAGAAACAATGTGAGAGAGACAAAGGGTGGTGAAGGGAGGGGGAGAGAAGGAGAGAAGTGGGGAGGAGAGAGGGAGAGAGGGGGGAGGAAAGAGAGGGAGAGAGGAAAAAGAGAGAGAGAGAGAAGGAGAGAGAGAGGGAAGGAGGGAGGGAGAGATTAGAAATAGGAAGTTGATGGCCACAGAAAAAGTAAGAGAGCAGGAGAGCAAAAGAGAACGATTTCTCTTGATGAATTCAGTACTCTTGGTCACATGAACTACATCTCACAGTGTGAAAAAATATATAAGATAAGATTGCTGAACCATTGTCAATGAAATTTGAAAGATTTTGTAGAGTGAGAAAGAGAAGTGAATTGGGTTTACAAATTGAGAACCTGTAAACATGACTGATTCCTAACATATTTTGAGATGGTTGATGGACAAAGAAAAGTGGTGATTGCAGAAGAGTAGTTTTACTGTGAATAGGGCATTCCAGGCTAACCTAATTTTCTTTCTTGATAATGTTACTAAACAAATAGTTCTAAAGAACAGTGTAAATATAGCTGATGTATATTGGAGCAAAACATTTTATAGGACCTCTTGAGCAATTCTATGGGAAAATTGAGGGCTTGTGAGCTAGATGACAGAAAATTTAGAGGGAATTAGAACTGCTTAACTGCTTGAATTAAAAGACAACATAAATGATCTAAAGGAATTTAAAAGGATGTTTATAGTAAAGTGTTTCAAATTTCTGTGGCTTGGGCTGATGAATGTTTTTATTTATGTCTTGGTTAAGAACATTAATGGCATCACTGTGGAAAGGACAGTCATATAGTATATGACAGATGCAGGACCCAAAAAGATTTGAACTGACTAGTACATGAGATTAAGACCTTTTTACCTTTTTATCTGGAAGACAAAGATAGAGAAACAATGTGAGAGAGACAAAAGGTGGTGAAGGGAGGAGGAGAAAGGGAGAGAGGGGAAGGAAGAGGAGGAAGAAAAGGTGGAGAGAGAGAGAGAGAGAGAGAGAGAGAGAGAGAGAGAGAGAGAAAGGAGGGAGGGAGAAAACAAGGGAGAGAGTGAAGGAGGGAGGGAGAGATGAATAATAATAAGATGAAATTCAGTATGGCTAAATTTCATACATACATTATGGGCACCCAAAAAAAAAATATGATAAGTGTGAAGTGATAGAAATATACTGTTACTGTTCTATGCTGGGAGTAAGGATTAATAATTTAATATGTAGACTTCCGGTTAAGATGGCGGAGAGGAGGCTCACAGCTGCATAAGCTCCACGCTTTCTCTCACTATCCATTTCATTACAAGCCTCTGAATCAATGCTTGACTGAAAAAAAACCCCACAAATAGTTACCAAGAGAAGCCATCCTTGAGATCCGCCACGAAAGGTCTGTCTTTACTGGAGGGCTGGGGCAGTTTTAGATCGGGCGCAGGCGGCGGGCAGTGGCAGTGAGGGCACAGGAGCAGACTGGAGAGGGGGTGGAGAGTGATCGCAGCCATCTCTGCGGGGAGAGCTTCGCTACAGGTTTGGAACCTGCAGCAAATCAGCAGCCCAGCAGAGAAGCTAAAAACACCGGGGCTGAAGAATACAACCCCAAACAGCTGGAGTCTCTCAGGACCTGGCCGCCCCCCCCCCTTCCCCCCCCTCAGTGACTCAGCACGCTTTGGGATCTCAGAGCGCAGGCGCAGCACAGTCCTACTAGTGCCTCACTGCTGCCCCCTGCAGTCTGTAGAGGAAGCTCGATAACACACCCAGCCCCCCCCCAAAGAAAGACTCCAGTTTTTTCTGTTTTTCTTTGGTAGTTTGTCTCTGATTAATAGACAGAATGAGCAAGAAGCTGAAGAGGACTTTAACCCTTGACAGCTTCTACACAGATAGAGAGCAGACTTTAAATCCTGAAGAGACTAAAAACAGGCAGTCCCCAGGTGATTCCCCAAAGGAGGAGATCGTCTGTTCCTCAGCACAGATGAACCTCATAGAAGTGATTAAAAAGGCTCTCACAAGGGAGCTAGAAGAAAAATGGGGAAAGCAGAGTGAGGCTTGGGAAAAGGAGAGGGAGGCTTGGCAAAAGAGCCTGGAGAAGTCAGTTAAAGAGAGAGTGGATAAAGAAGTAAAATCCTTGAAAAATAGGATTAGTGAACTGGAAACAGAAAACAGCTCTCTAAAAAACAAAATTGGCGAAATGGAAAAAAATTCCACAGAACAAAAGAACTCAATTGGACAATTAGAGAAAGATTTTAAAAAAGTGAGTGAAGAGAATACTTCACTGAAAATCAGAATTGAACAAGTGGAATTGAATGACTCGAGGAGACAAGAAGAATCAGTCAAGCAAATCCAAAAAAATCAAACAATGGAGAAAAATGTGAAATACCTTCTGGGGAAGACAACAGACCTGGAAAACAGATCCAGGAGAGACAATCTGAGAATCATTGGACTCCCAGAAAAACATGATGAAAAAAAGAGCCTGGACACTGTCTTCCAGGAAATTATCAAAGAGAACTGCCCAGAAGTCATAGGAACAGAGGAAAAAATAAACATTGAAAGGATTCATCGATCACCCACTGAAAGGGATCCTAAAATCAAAACACCAAGGAATATAGTGGCCAAATGCCAGAACCCTCAGATGAAAGAAAAAATATTGCAAGCGGCTAGAAAAACCCAATTCAAGTATCAAGGAGCCACAATAAGGATCACCCAGGATCTGGCAGCATCCACATTAAAAGATCGAAGGGCCTGGAATATGATATTCCGAAAGGCTAAGGAACTTGGTATGCAACCAAAAATAACTTACCCAGCGAGAATGAGCATCTTTTTCCAGGGAAGAAGATGGACATTCAACGAAGTAAGCGAATTTCATCTATTTCTGATGAAAAAACCAGAACTTAACAAAAAGTTTGATCTACAAATATAGAACTCAAGAGAAATCTAAAAAGGTAAAGATTAATCTTGGGAACTATATTTTGACTATATAGATGTATAAAGAATACATGTATACCTTGTTCTAGAAATTGATGTGGAAAGGACATTGTACCAGAAAAAGGGTAAAGTGGGGGTACTACATCTCATGAAGAGGCATAGGAAACCTATTATATCTGAGAGAAAGAATGGAGGGGGATGAATATAGTGGGTATCTTACTGCCTTCAGAATTGGCTTTAAGTGAAAAATCTTAAGACATATTCAATCTATGGTGAAACTTCTCCCATCTCATTGAAAAGTGAGAAGGGAAAAGTGGAAAGGGAAGGAATAAGCTAAGCGGAAGGGAATACGGGAACTGGGAGGGAAAGGGGTAAGATAGGGGGAGGAACTCAAAGGCGGGGGGAGGGACACTAAAAAGGGAGGGCTGTGAGAAGCAAGGGGTGCTCACAAGCTTAATACTTGGAAGGGGGGGAAAGGGGAAAGAAGGGAGGAAAGCATAAACCGGGGTTAACAAGATGGCAAGTAATACAGAATTGGTCATTCTAACCATAAACGTGAACGGGGTAAACTCCCCCATAAAGAGGAAGCGGTTAGCAGAATGGATTAAAAGCCAGAATCCTACAATATGTTGTTTACAGGAAACACACCTGAAGCGGGGAGATACATGCAGGTTAAAGGTAAAAGGTTGGAGCAAAATCTACTATGCTTCAGGTGAAGTCAAAAAAGCAGGGGTAGCCATCCTGATCTCAGATCAAGCTAAAGCAAAAATTGACCTAATTAAAAGAGATAAGGAAGGACACTATATCTTGCTAAAGGGTAGCATGGATAATGAAGCACTATCTATATTAAACATATATGCACCAAGTGGGGTAGCATCTAAATTCTTAAAAGAGAAACTAAGAGAGCTGCAAGAAGAAATAGACAGTAAAACTATAATAGTGGGAGATCTTAACCTTGCACTCTCAGAATTAGATAAATCAAACCACAAAATAAATAAGAAAGAAGTCAAAGAGGTAAATAGAATACTAGAAAAGTTAGATATGATAGATCTCTGGAGAAAATGTAATGGAGACAGAAAGGAATACACTTTCTTTTCAGCAGTTCATGGAACCTATACAAAAATTGACCATATATTAGGACATAAAAACCTCAAACTCAAATGTAGTAAGGCAGAAATAGTAAATGCATCCTTTTCAGACCACGATGCAATGAAAATTACACTCAACAAAAAAGCAGGGGGAAGTAGACCAAAAAATAATTGGAAACTAAATAATCTCATACTAAAGAATGATTGGGTGAAACAGCAAATCATAGACATAATTAATAACTTCACCCAAGAAAACGATAATAATGAGACATCATACCAAAATGTATGGGATGCAGCCAAAGCGGTAATAAGGGGAAATTTCATATCTCTAGAGGCCTATTTGTATAAAATAGAGAAAGAGAAGGTCAATGAATTGGGTTTGCAATTAAAAATGCTAGAAAAGGAACAAATTAAAAACCCCCAGTCAAACACTAAACTTGAAATTCTAAAAGTAAAAGGTGAGATCAATAAAATTGAAAGTAAAAAAAAACTATTGAATTGATTAATAAAACTAAGAGTTGGTTCTATGAAAAAACCAACAAAATAGACAAACCCTTAGTAAATCTGATTAAAAAAAGGAAAGAGGAAAATTGATAGTCTTAAAAATGAAAAGGGAGAACTCACCACTAACGAAGAGGAAATTAGAGCAATAATTAGGAGTTACTTTGCCCAACTTTATGCCAATAAATTCGACAACTTAAATGAAATAGAAAAATACCTCCAAAAATACAGCTTGCCCAAACTAACAGAGGAAGAAGTAAATATCCTAAACAGTCCCATCTCAGAAAAAGAAATAGAACAAACTATCAATCAACTCCCTAAGAAAAAATCCCCAGGACCAGATGGATTTACACGTGAATTCTACCAAACATTTAAAGAACAATTAACTCCAATGTTATATAAACTATTTGAAAAAATAGGGATTGAAGGAGTCCTACCAAACTCCTTTTATGACACAGATATGGTACTGATACCTAAACCAGGTAGGCTGAAAACAGAGAAAGAAAATTATAGACCAATCTCCCTAATGAATATTGATGCTAAAATCTTAAATAAAATATTAGCAAAAAGATTACAGAAAATCATCCCCAGGATAATACACTATGACCAAGTAGGATTTATACCAGGAATGCAGGGCTGGTTCAATATTAGGAAAACTATTAGCATAATTGACTATATCAATAACCAAACAAACAAAAACCACATGATCATCTCAATAGATGCAGAAAAAGCATTTGATAAAATCCAACATCCATTCCTAATAAAAACACTTGAGAGCATAGGAATAAATGGACTTTTCCTTAAAATAGTCAGGAGCATATATTTAAAACCATCAGTAAGCATCATATGCAATGGGGAAAAACTGGAACCTTTCCCAGTAAGATCTGGAGTGAAGCAAGGTTGCCCACTATCACCATTATTATTTAATATCATATTAGAAATACTAGCCTCGGCAATAAGAGTCGAGAAAGATATAAAAGGAATTAGAGTAGGCAATGAGGAAACCAAACTATCACTCTTTGCAGATGATATGATGGTATACCTAGAGAACCCCAGAGATTCTACCAAAAAGCTATTGGAAATAATTCATAATTTTAGCAAAGTAGCTGGCTACAAAATAAATCCCCATAAATCCTCAGCATTTTTATACATCACCAACAAAACCCAACAGCAAGAGATACAAAGAGAAATTCCATTCAGAATAACTGTTGATACCATAAAATATTTGGGAATCTATCTACCAAAGGAAAGTCAGGAATTATATGAGCAAAATTATAAAAAAGTCTCCACACAAATAAAGTCAGACTTAAATAATTGGAAAAATATTAAGTGCTCTTGGATCGGCCGAGCGAACATAATAAAGATGACAATACTCCCTAAACTAATCTATTTATTTAGTGCTATACCAATCAGACTTCCAAGAAAATATTTTATTGATCTAGAAAAAATAACAACAAAATTCATATGGAACAATAAAAAGTCGAGAATCTCAAGGGAATTAATGAAAAAAAAATCAAATGAAGGTGGCCTAGCTGTACCTGATCTAAAATTATATTATAAAGCAGCAGTCACCAAAACCATTTGGTATTGGCTAAGAAATAGATTAGTGGATCAGTGGAAAAGGCTAGGCTCACAAGACAGAATAGTCAACTATAGCAATCTAGTGTTTGACAAACCCAAAGCCCCTAACTTCTGGGAAAAGAATTCATTATTTGATAAACACTGCTGGGATAATTGGAAATTAGTATGGCAGAAATTAGGCATGGACCCACACTTAACACCATATACCAAGATCAAAATGGGTCTATGACCCAGGCATAAAGAATGAGACTATAAATAAATTAGAGGAACATAGAATAGTTTATCTCTCAGACTTGTGGAGGAGAAAGAAATTTGTGACCAAAGATGAACTAGAGACCATTACTGATCACAGAATAGAAAATTTCGATTACATCAAATTAAAAAGCCTTTGTACAAATAAAACTAATGCAAACAAGATTAGAAGGGAAGCAACAAACTGGGAAAACATTTTCACAGTTAAAGGTTCTGATAAAGGCCTCATTTCCAAAATATATAGAGAACTGACTCAAATTTATAAGAAATCAAGCCATTCTCCAATTGATAAATGGTTAAAGGATATGAACAGACAATTTTCAGAGGATGAGATTGAAACTATTACCACTCATATGAAAGAGTGTTCCAAATCATTATTGATCAGAGAAATGCAAATTAAGACAACTCTGAGATACCACTACACACCTGTCAGATTGGCTAAGATGACAGGAAAAAATAATGATGAATGTTGGAGGGGATGCGGGAAAACTGGGACACTAATGCATTGTTGGTGGAGTTGTGAACGAATCCAACCATTCTGGAGAGCAATCTGGAATTATGCCCAAAAAATTATCAAATTGTGCATACCCTTTGATCCAGCAGTGTTTCTATTGGGCTTATATCCCAAAGAAATACTAAAGAAGGGAAAGGGACCTGTATGTGCCAAAATGTTTGTAGCAGCCCTGTTTGTAGTGGCTAAAAACTGGAAAATGAATGGATGCCCATCAATTGGAGAATGGCTGGGTAAATTGTGGTATATGAATGTTATGGAATATTATTGTTCTGTAAGAAATGACCAGCAGGATGAATACAGAGAGGACTGGCAAGACTTACATGAACTGATGCTAAGTGAGATGAGCAGAACCAGGAGATCATTATACACTTCGACAACGATATTGTATGAGGACATATTTTGATGGAAGTGGATTTCTTTGACAAAGAGACCTGAGTTTCAATTGATAAATGATGGACAAAAGCAGCTACACCCAAAGAAAGAACACTGGGAAACGAATGTAAACTATCTGCATTTTTGTTTTTCTTCCCGGATTATTTATACCTTCTGAATCCAATTCTCCCTACGCAACAAGAGAACTGTTTGGTTCTGCAAACATATATTGTACCTAGGATATACTGCAACATATCCAACATATAAAGGACTGCTTGCCATCTAGGGGAGGGGGTGGAGGGAGGGAGGGGGAAAAAATCGGAACAGAAACGAGTGTCAATATAATGTAATTATTAAATAAAAAATTTAAAAAAAATAATAATAATTTAATATGTAATTTATATTAAACATCCTGAGAGGAGCAAAGGAGGCTTTTGACTATTACTGTAAACTTTAATTTGACATGATTATTCAGGAAAATATTGGAAACAACTGCTCTTACTACATTATTTGAATATATTTTAAAAATAAAAAGAAAGGGAATTCATTCTATTAGCTGATTGTTAGTAGGAAACAAATTTGTAGTAGCTTATGAATGACATTATTAGACATCAGGAACTTAGTTTTACCCTAATAATGGCAGAGAATGAAATAGATAGACAATGTTGTAGAAAATGATCATGAGCTTAGACAGACTTCAGAAGAGACTGAGTATAGAAGGAACTGAAATGCTGTAATCCATTTGGTCACGGAGCATAAGACATGACTGAATGACTGAACAACAACTACAGACGCTTTCAAGTTTATTGGTTTCTCCTCTAAAGTGTTATCTACAAATATTTTCGTATTTGGGTAGTATCCTTTAGGACTATCATTTCCCTAGACTTAAATATTAGGATTCTCATTGCATCAGTTCTTATGACTTCCATATCATAATTGGTCTTGGAGTCCATTAAAACATTAGATCTTTTTAACTCTACCAGTTATACTACATGACTACTGTTCAGCCACATTTAGCCTTTCCAACTCTGTACTTGAAAAGTTGACTTTTGCTTAAGGACCAATTTCATCTTTATGTTTTTCTGATTCAGCAAAGTCTTTTAGTCTGTCAAGATCTTTTGGAATCCTTAACTATCATTCTGTATTTTAGTTATCCTTTCTGGCTTCTGTCAGTTGTATATTTGATAGTGTCAACATGGTTTTATTTGTTTCATTAATAAAAATGTTAAAAAGAAAAAAAAGATTTACCCAAATAGTTAGCTGTCCTCTGGGGAATCTATATGTCTGAGTGAATTCAAATTTGGTGAAGGGGCCACAAAAAGTATGTTCCACATACAAAATAAAAACAGAATAATATCAAATTGAGGGATAAAATGATTAGGGAGTGATAAAAGGAAAGACCTACTGTAGGAAGTGACACATGAAATAAATTTTGAAGGAATCCAGAGATTTCGAGTATTAGAGGTAAGGAGGAATACATATAGAACAACCTGTCAAAGGCACAGAGAAAGAACATGAAATATGCCTATATTAACAGGTGTACACTGGTAAAGTGTAACAGTGAATTTTCTGGGGAGAAAATGTACACTTGATACACTTTAAAGTTTAATTTACCTTATTAATATTTTTCCATTGCTTTTGTATGTCTAGACATTCAACAAAACAATAACTCAAAGTTCGATTTATAGGATTTTTCCATTTCAGAGATATAAATGCTTACACTGAAAATTTAATAATCAGGTCTTTTTTTCTTTTTCTTTTTATTTTTTTGAGAATTTTATTCAGTCATGTCTGGTTCATTATGATCCCATGGACATACTATTGATGATATGAATGAGGTTTTTTTGGCAAAGGTACTAGGGTGATTTGGCATTTCCTTCTCCAGTAGATTAAGACAAATAGAAGGTAAGTTACTTGTCCACTGTCACACAGAAGCGGAATTTAAATTAAGTCTTCCTGACTCCAAATCTAGAACTCTATCTATTGAGTCTAGGTGACTCTCTCTTTTTTTGAGAATAGCATTTTATATTTATGTGGTTAATCAAAGTTAATAAAGTTCTCTCCTCACAAAAATTCTACAAGATAGGCAGCATAAATATGTTTACTTCCATTCTATTGATGAGAAACTAATATGTAGATTTCAGTGACTAGTCCATGACCACACAGTTATTTAATTGGTGAGTTCAGACTTGAATGCAGATCTTTTGACACTAAATTCACTTCATCAAGTGATGAATAAAGGACATGAGGAACTTGTTATTTTTTAAAATATACTAATAGATATAGAAAGAGAAAATGAAAACATTCTTTACTCTCAAAGAGAATAAGACTCCTCTATTATTGAGGTTTATAGAAAAATAAGCATTCCTTAGATCAAAACTCTAATTTTTTGAGAGCTTCAAAGATATAAAGTGATTTCCTTGAGGTCATACAATTAGATCTGACAAGCCTTTTCCAGCTAGCTCCAGCACAGTCCTGTATATAAGGAATCAACAACAAAAAAACTAATATTTTGCTTCTTTGCATTTACTTCGGGAATAGAATATTCATAGAAGCTTAACACTCTAACATTTAGATTTGACATCAAGAATGTTTTGCTCTCTTGGAATTTTTATTAGGCACTAAAACCAATTAGAATCATAATATATTAAAATTGAAATCTTTATTGGAGATGAAGTATCTAATTTATTAATAAAGAAGACACTAAGTGGTATTATCAAATTAATATATTTAGTTAGAGGCAGAGAATGGTTCATGACTTTTACTGTAATATTATATCCATTTCCATCTCTCCTACTTTGGGGCTTTAAATTCCTGATATCTAAAATATAACTGAGAATGTCCATTCTTAGAGAGCCACAAAAAATAAAAAAATCCAGAGAAAATATATTTTCATATGCAAGTTGTAGGTTCTGTTATAGCTTGCTCTGAAAGCTTTGCATTTTAGAATCTATAGGCCAAGGACCTTAGGTCCTCTTTGCTCTTGCCTTAAGTGCTTGAGTTCCAGAACCATATAGAATGAGAACAGATTTTACTTGGTTATGGTGATTAGAGTAAAGAGCAATAAATTGGTTTTGTCATGAAATAGGACATGAAAATCTCAAAGAAATGTCAGCCAAGCTCCCAATGGTAATTGTGAAACTGCTGGTCTTTCTGCATTTATCAGCAGCTCTTTAAGTAAATATTGGCCATTAAAAAGAAGTAGATTTATATTAGACTGGGACTTTCAGGACACAAAACTAATGCTTATTTAGTCTGTAATGGACACAATTATTGCCCTAGTCACATTTCTAGCTTCCAGATTCATTGGCCCACTCTGCTCATAGCACAAGGAAGTATTTAGGGCAGGTGTATCAAAGCCTTGAAAGTCCTTAAAGAAATTTATTTCCTGGACTTAAGGATGGAAGGGTCACAAAGGCAATGGTAGAATTATCTCCTCAACAACATTATGAATTAGGGCCAGCCATCAATCAAATTATGGACTACATTAAGTATACTTTTAGTGCTCCCTATCTCCTATTAAAAACCCTTTGCCCACCTCTTTATGGGGCAAATGGGATATTTGGGGAGTGCTAACACCTCTGGTGAGTAAGTTTACTGAGCCCTTTTTAGGATTGCTTATCCATCTTTGGCATTCACCTTTCACCCAACTTTCACTTGTGGCCCTAAGAAGCTGTAGCAGATACAATGATCATATTCTGGTAAAACTGTCTTGTCAGATGGGCCAAACCAAGAGAGGTTGCTAAAAGGCCTTGAAATTACTGGTGAGGATGTCTTCTCCAAACATGTGAAGACTTCTCCCCACACAAGGAGCAGATGAGAAAAATTGGTTTCAACAGCTATGAATGTAGATTTGGAGCACCTTAAGTATGATCAGACATTGAAGATGCTGAGGTCCACAAGTGTATACTAAGTCATTGCCAATCATCCTGATTTTTTTCTTGCCCCTGGATTTTGATGATGGAAAGAGAAAGTGAGGCTAACCCCAAACATCTTCAGCACTCCATTATTAGGAACTCACCTCACTTTGACCAGAGAAGCTAAACTTCTCAGTCCCACCTAGATGCATAAAATATAACTTTCCTGTGTACTTTTCACCTAAGTTTTGTTAACTGTTGATGTTAAGAACTAATTATGAGTAGGTGTATTGCCTCTTCCAAGAAATACACATGTATTTTATCTGGGAATTTCAGAAGATAAAGTCTTAACACAAAGAAATTAATTTCATACCCGAGAAGGAATATTTGGGGGTTCCAAATAACACCTCTATAATTTTACCATTTAGGTAGTCCCTTATCCTGCTTATGAGTAAAAGCTTTAAGATGAATTCTTATTTGTGTAAAATGCCTTGAGGGCCATAGAATCATAAATTTAGTACTGGAAGAGATATTAGAAGTTAGATCAACTCATTCATTTGACAAATAAGACAACTGAGGTCTAAAGTGGTTCAGTGATTTTTTCAGAGACACACAGATAGTAAATGACAGAGACTGAAGACTGCACCATGCCCCAGACATACATACAAACATAGAAACAGGGAGGAAGTATAAACAGATATGTGTATTAAAAGAAACTTTAGAAACTACACAAACCATTTACAAATGAGGAAACTAAGGCCATAATGAAGTGACACTATACGACACTATTTCTCAGTAAAATTTGTTATTTCATTGATGTTGGGAACTCTCAGTGAAGAAACTTCTTCCACTAATTCTGATCAGCAAATATCTTAAACTTAAACTTCAGAAGGTTCCCAATGCCTTGAAAAGTTAAGTGATTTGTCCAGACTCTTCTGATTTCTTCATCTCTCTATGCATTATCACATTGTTTCTTCATTTATTTTTTCTCCCCTTAGAAAATAACCATGGTTTCTGAGAAAGGCATCATGGTTTGGAGAGTATAATGTTGTTTATCGTGCCATAGCTTTCTTGCATCATTGTTTTCCAGAGTCTCAGTCTTTTTTAAAAGAGTCTGAGACCCATTAAATAATATTAATACAGTGAGTTTCTTTGATTTAATTATCTCTGCATTTAACTCCATGAAGATATATATCCTCACAAGCAAGAAACATATTGGCTCAAATGGTAAAATATAATGTTTTCTACTTAAGGCACACTCAAAAACTAATCATGGGACTTTTGCCAACTATGAATACAATAACCTTTCCATTACTTGCCAGGTTGGCTAAACATAGTGACATGTGTGTGCTTGAAATCATTAAATGCTTTAATTTGGAGTACTTAGAACCAGAGTGCTGAGAGAACCACAAGCTTCCCTTCATTTCTCTGAAGATTTGACTGAGGTCGGCATCATGTCTGGTTGCACCTTTCACCCCACATGGAGTGGGAGATCCAATCATATTCAATCAGATGCCCTAAGGAATAATCTGGTGGGTTATACTATATGACCTTTCATAATTCAAAACTCTCCTCTAAAGAAGAGGTGAGGGAGAAGCCTCAGAAGACTTTGCCTATTCAATTCCAACAGAGACAAATGTTGGCTTGAGTTACGTTGAAAGGTTTACAGGCACACAAAGGATCCCAATAAAATCCAGCTGGTTTAAATTTTGTCTGCAGACCTGAAACCGGCAAGTTTGGCTGGGGTTTCTACTTTATAAAGAATGCTTCACACAGACCTAATCAGGAAACACTGAAGTGTACAAACAACAGATACAACTCAGGAGCAGATGTCTTCTACCTTCTCTCCCTTCCCCCTTTCCAATACCCTGAAAAGCTTAGAGGGTGTTTAAAAAAAAAAAAAAAAAGCCTGCCACTAAAGCATGAAAAGTAGTATGAATCACCCATAACTACCTTTATAGTATTACTGAAGCCAAGAAGGAAAGATTAAAGAGTTGCCAATGATGAGTGAGACAAGTCACATTTTACAGATGCTGAAAAGAAAGGCCTATTTGCGCAGCAGGCAAAGAAACAATGATGCTACAGTCTGGACAATTGCAGGATTTGGTATGGGTATGGTAATGCAAATGTTATCTTTTCCATTTTCCACTGCTGAATTTATTTGCTCAAAACAAATCTACTTATAAGCTATAATCAGGTAGGAATTGATGCCAAGTTGGCATAGAATAAACACTCTTTATTTTCTAAACATTATGGTTGTGTATGTGAAACCAGAAAGTTTCTGTATTATAAACATATGGATATCTAGCATCAAAAGCTGTATTGTTTTGTTGAACTAAAATACACACATTGTACAGGATTCTATCAACCATTATTCTCTTTAGTTTTCATGAAATATTTGTAAGATCCTGTACACTTAAGGTGACTACATCATTATCTGGATTGTGGAACCATCTTTTAAACAAGATCACCTTATAAGGGAACAATAGGAGAAGCAGCAGAGAAGCATATATTCCTGCAGTCAAGAAAATTCATCTTCCAAGGTTCAAATCTGTCCTCACATACTTACTGAGTGACTTAATCATGTTAGACTCAGTTTCCTTATTTATAAAATGACCTGGAGAGGGAAATAGCAAACACTCCAGAATCATTGTTAACAAAATCCCAAATGGGGTCACAAAGAGTTAGACATAACTGAAAAGTAGCTGAACAAACAACCTTACAAGGGAATATCTTTAATATTAAAATTTCTTTGAATATTTTGTCCTGAACTCCTGATGAGGTAAGAATCCCATAGTACTTGATGATAAGGATGATTTATTTTGCATTCTCTCAACTAAAATTATGTCATAAAGATATGTTCAACTTCTACCTGACATATATTGGCTTTGTGAACCTGTAAAAGTAACTCACCTTCTAAATGTCCCAAACAACTTTTTTGATGCTAGGTTACAGATGCCAGTTTGTATTAAGTTCCTTGACTTTCTACATCAGGAATTCTTTACACTAATGTAATTACATGTCCAATCCAAGAATCAAAATCACTACATAATAAATAGACAGATGAATTATGTAATGGTTGTTAGTTTAGCTTTTGGGAACCTACATTGCAAAGAGTGTGTCTCTTTTCTAAGGTCATACAGCAATTTAGCAGTAGGGCTGAGACAAAACTCTAAGTCCCCATGAGAATCTGAAAAAATTTCAGTCAGTTTCTCAAACTTCAATATATTTAATGAGTGCTACAAACTGCAAAATACTCTAAACTTACTTTCCAATTTTAAAAAATCCACAGGAATGAATAGAATCAATTGTCATTCAGTTCACCACATTTCTGTTTAATCTTTTGAAACCATTCATCTGGGACCTGAGGTGTAAGTCATAATAAATAAATCATATGGGAAAGTTGGATAATGGAATGGGAGTTGCAAGAAAGCTTCTAGACACAGCTTGGAAGTTTGTTAATATTTTGATAGCATTTCTAAGGGATAGAGACAATTTCCTGTTATCTTTTTGTCTTTTCCCTTGCTGTTGGTTTATAGAACAGAACAAGAACACAATTTTTGATTACCATGCTGAGAGAGAAAAGAAAAATTTGGGGGTGTCCTATTCTTATTTCCATCCACTTAATAAAACAAAATAGTAATGACTAGTTTCTGATGTCTCTAAACACAGTTTAAAATGTTTTAATGGACCATGCTTGGACCATTTAATGGACCATGATCTTTTTAGGTTTCTGTCTCAGTTCTACATATCTGAACACTTGAAGTATGACATAAATAAAATATTATAGTAGTCTGGACAAAATGAACCAGAAACACATTTACTCTCTGTCATTGTCTTTCAAGTTTGAGGATGTGATGCTCATCTAGCCATCCATGCATGAAGGCCATTTAATTATTTTGTGTTGTTCTCTTTTCTATTCAGTTTTTAACATCTATAGAAACAGTTTAAGACTTACAATGACATTTCGTTTAAAAAGCATATGGACATTGTTACTTAGAAAATATACAACAAACACATGTTCATATTGCTGATAATTCCTTCCAATACCTCTGCTTTCTCCTAGTCATTTTCCTTCTTCTATTCTTTGATTCATGCTACTATTCTAGCATTTTTTGCTATATTCAAAAGAGCCTGACTTCCTATAGTAAAGTAGTTGTGTCTTTCTACATTTTTTCTTTGATATTTTTCTATATTCTTTTATAATTTTTTTTGTTTTTTATAATTTTCATTTTCCTCATTTAAGTGTAAAAACATCAATTTTTTGCTTATTCATGCATATTTTTTTAAACATATTTCCCTATGAATCATGTTGAAAGAAAGCTCAGCACAAAAGGGAGAAACCACAAAAGGGGAAAAAACAGAAGAAAGAAGGAAAAAATGAACATAGCATATATTGATTTACATTTAGTCTCTATAGTTCCCTCTCTGTATATGGATGACATTGTTCCATATAAAGTTTATGAGAATTGCCTTGGACCACTGAACGACTGAGAACCAAGTCTGTCATAGTTGAATATCCCACAGTCTTGCTGTTATTCTGTACAATGTATTCCTGGTTCTACTTGTTTCACTCAGCATCAATTCATGTCAATCTTTCCAGGACTTTTTAAAATCAGCTTGTACATGTTTTATAAAATAATATTCCATTACTTTTATATACCATAACTTATTCGGGCATTACTTAATTGATAGACATCTACTCATTTTCCATTTTTTTCACAACACAAAAAGAATGACTACAAATATTTTTGCAGAAATAGATCCTTTTCTATCTTTTATAATTTCTTTGAGATATAGAAAAAATAGTGGCACTACTGGTTCAAAAGACATGCAGAGTTTTATAGCACTTTGGGCATAGTTCCAAATTACACTCCAGAATGATTGGATCATTTTGCAATTCCATCAACAATGCATGTGTCCCAGTTTTCCCACATATCCTAAAGCATTTATCATTATCTTTTTTCTGTCATCTTAGCCACTCTGAGAGGTATGAGATGGTAACTCAGAGTTGCTTTAATTGCATTTCTTTAATCAATAGTGATTTAGAGCATTTTTTCATGTGATTACACATGACTTTAATTTCTTCATCTGAAATGTCTCTGTTCACAATCTTTGACCACTTATGAATTGGGAAATGACCTGTATTCTTATAAATTTGGCACAGTGCTTTATATATTTTTAGAAATGAAGTCTATCAGAAACATTGGCTATAAAATATATTTTCTAGCTTTCTGTTTTCTTTTTGTTTTGTTTGTGTAAAAACTTTTAATTTAATATAATCAAAGTTGTCCATTTTGCCTTTTATAATGTTCTCCAATTCTTTGGTCATAAATTCCTCCCTTCTTCAAAAATCTGATAGATAAATTATCCCTTGCTCTCCTAAGATGTGTATAGTATTACTCTTTGTGCCTAAATCATGTACCTCTTTTGACCATATTTTAGTATGGGGCTTATAGTAGGGGGACCTATATATGAGATATAGGTCTATGCTGAGTTTCTGACACATTATTTCCCAAGTTTTCTCACCAATTTTTGCAAAATAATGAGTTCTTATCCCAGAAGCTGAAATTTTGGGGTTCATCATACGCTAGATTATTGCATCATTGTATCTTTGTCATTGTTTATTGTGTCATGTGTAGCTAATCTATTACACTAATCTTCCATTCTATTTCTTAGCCTGTACCAAAAAGTTTTAATGACTGCTGCTTAATAATAGTTTTAGGTCTGGTACTCCTAGGCCCTTTTTCTCCCCTGTAGAGTATGGGGTAGCTCACTGGAGGGCTTCAGGATCAGCTAGAATCAGGATAAATCAAAGTCCTTGGTCTTTAGGGAGAGTTGTGAAAGAAGTAGCCAAGCAGAATCCTGGCATTTTGATCGGGATGGCACTGAACAAGTAGATCACATTAGGTAGAATGTCATTTTTGTTATATTGGTTCAACCTATTTATGAGCAATTGATATTTTTCCAATTGTTTGGGTCTGACTTTGTGTTGAAATTATTTTATAATTATGTTAATATAGTTGCTGGCTTTGTCTTGGTAGGTAGACATCTGAATATTTTATTTTGTCTACAATTCTTTTAAGTGGGATTTCTCTTTCTATCATTTGCTGCTGGGCTTTGTTAGTAACATATAGAAAGCCTGATGATTACATTGGTTTATTTTATATATATTCATATAAGCTGTTAATTGTTTCAAGTAGATTTTTGGATTATTCTTTAGGATTCTCTAAGTATACATCTCTAAGAGGATATTGTCATACCATCTGCAAAAAGTGATAGTTTCATATTCTCATTGCCTACTCTAATTCCTTTCATTTCTTTTTCTGTTCTTATTTCTTAGGCCAACATTTCTAGAATAATTGTGAATAATGGTGATGATAATGGGCATCCTTGTTTCACTCCTGATCTTATTGGGAATGCGTCTAGCTTCTCTCCATTACAAATAATGCTTGTTGATAATTTTAGATAGATGCTGCTTATCATTTTAAGGAAAATCCCATTCGTTCCTATGCTCTCCAGTGTTTTTTAATAGAAATGGTGATTGTAGTTTGTCAAAAGCTTTTTTTGCATCTATTGATATTATCATGTTATTTCTGTTAGTTTTAGTTTCGCTGATATTGAACTAGCTCGGCATTCTTAGTATAAACTCCAATCAGTAATAATGTACTTGTTGATAAGTTGTAATTTGTTTGCTAATAATTTATTTAAAAATTTTGCATCAATATTAATCAGGGAGATTGGTCTTCTATTGTCTTGGTCTTTTTTGGTTCTTACTGGTTTAGGTATCCATACCATATTTGTTTCATGGAAGGAATTTGGCAGGACTCCTTTGTCTATTTTTCCAAATAGTTTACATAATATTGGAATTAATTGTTCTTTAAATTTTTGGTAGAGCTCCCTTGTAAATCCATCTGGCCCTGGAGATTGTTTCCTAGGGAATTCATTGATAACTTGTTCAATTTCTTTTTTTGAAATGGCTTTTCAAAAGTAATTTATTTCCTCTTCTGTTAACATGTAAAATTTATATTTTTGTAAATATTAATCTATTTCAATTAGAATGTCAGATTTGTTGGCATTCAGCTGGACAAAATAGTTCCTAATTATTGCTTTAATTTCATTTTCATTGTTGGTAAGTTCACCATTTTTATTTTGATGCTAGCAATTTTTTGGGGGGGGGTTTCATTCCTTTTTCTAGTCAAATTAACTAAAAGTTTATCTATTTTGTTGGGGGGTTTTTAAATATAAAATCAATTCTTAGTTATTCATTGATTCAATAATTTTCTTAATTTCAATTTTGTTTATCTCTCCTTTGACTTACAGAATTTCTAATTTGGACTTTAAATGAAAACTTTTAATTTGTTCTTTTTCTAGCTTTTTTAGTTGAGTGCCCAATTCATTAAATTTCTCTTTCTATATTTTATTCATTAGAGATATAAATATAGAGATATTAAAGATGTAAAATGTCCTCTAAAACCTGATTTGGCTGCATCCCATAGATTTTGATA
This sequence comes from Antechinus flavipes, assembly GCF_016432865.1. NCBI lineage: Eukaryota > Metazoa > Chordata > Mammalia > Dasyuromorphia > Dasyuridae > Antechinus > Antechinus flavipes. Next base: position 222,425,347 of record NC_067401.1, read on the forward strand.
TATTGTCTCATAATTGTCATTCTCTTAGATGAAATTATTGTTTGCAGTTTGACCCATTCATTCTTTAGAATTAGATTATTTAATTTTCAATTGATTTTTAGTATATTTTTCTTTGGCACTTAAATGAATGCAATTATTATTTCATCATGACCTTAAAATGAAGCATTTGCTATTTCTGCTTTTATTTGATTGCTAGGTTTTCATGTTCTAATAAATGAGTAGTTTTTTTTTGTGTAAGTGCCATAAATTGCTGAGAAAAAAGTATATTCCTTTCTATCCCTTTTCAATATTCTTCAGAGGTCTATCTTATCTAAGTTTTCTAAGGTTCTATTAACTTCCCTAATTTTTCTTGTTTATTTTGTAGTTAGATTTATCTAATTCCAAAAGAGGGAAGTTGATGTTTCCCACTATTATAGTTCTGCTTCCTATTTCTTCCTATAAATGGCTTAACTTCTCTAAGAATTTGGATTCTATGCCAGCTGGTGCATATACATTTAGCATTGATATTACTTCATTGTCTGTGGTATCCTTTAACAAGATGTAGCTTCTTCCCTTATCTCATTTGGTTATATCTACTTTTGCTTTTGCTGTATCTGAGATCAGAATTGTTACCCCCACATTTTTTGCTTTGGCTAAAACATAATAAATTCTGTTCCAGCCTTTTACTCTTATTCTGAATGTATCTCTGTTTTAAATGTATTTCTTCTAAATAATTATTGTAGAGTTCTGTTTTTTTTTTTAATCTGCTTCTGTTTCATGGAAGAGTTCATCCCATTCACATTCACAGTTATGATTACCAGTTGTATAGACCCCTCCATCTTATTTTCTCCCTGTATATACTTTTGTTCTTTTTACCCTGTCCCTCCTTAGAAGTACTTTCTTTCTAACCTACTCCATCCTCAAGCAGCCCTCCCTTCTATTACCCTTCTTCTCTTCTTTTATCCCTTTCTCCTAGTTTTTTTTTTTGCCTCCTAATCTAGTTAGCTCCTCCTTTTCTTTTTTTTTCTTTTTTCTTTTCTTCTACTACTTCCTTATAGTATGAGATAAATTTCTATGCTCAACTAAATGAATATATTATTCCCTCCCTTTCCCTCTTTTTTTTTTGTGCTGAGGCAATTGGAATTAAGTGACTTTCTCAGGGTCACACAGCTAGGAAGTGTTAAGTATATGAGATCAGATTTGAATTTAGGTCCTCCTGATTTCAGGGTTAGTGCTCTACCCATTATGCCACCTAGCTGCCCCTTTTTTCCCCTCTAATAGATGTTTTGTGCCTCTTCATGAAATGTAATTTATCTCACTTTACCTTCCTTTTCCTCTTTTACTAGTACAATCCCTTTTTCACCCTTTATCTCTTTTTATTTTTGATTTTATTTGATTCCATTTGATTAATTCTACTTTTTCAGTTGTTTTCTTCAGTGGATTTTTTTTTTCCATTTGGCTAATTGTATTTTTTAAGGAATTGTTTTCTTCGGTCAATTTTTGTCCTTCATTTTACAATCGATTTACTATCTCTTAATACTCTTCATTTCTTTTCCCAGTTTTTCTTGTAACTCTCTTATTTGCCTTGAAAAACAATAATCTCATTTGCTAATTTACTGTGATTAAGACTTTCTCACTGGTTTTATGATTTTCAAGGGAAACTGGACAAGCTTGAGAAGCTTTCTGGCTTCACTCTGCCATCTTAGCTATGCCCTCTCTTTAGCCTTTATATATTAATGTAAAGTAGCAACATCTGAAGCTTGAGTTAAGCTGATAATAGTTTGTACTGATTTAACACAGTCTCTTCCCTTGAGAAAGTCAGGTTATCACTGATTCTTCTCTCATATCTTGAAATAACTAATTAGTTATAGTCTTCCTGAAGAGTAATTGGCAAGTTCTCTTATTGATAATTGTTCTGTTTAAACTAATTCAATGATTAAACATGTACCCAATGTGCTCTTCTTTTACCAGTCTTACTTTGTGTTAATTATGTTGATCTACAATAGTAATTTCAGCTGTAGAGAAATGTATGAAGATTCCCCTCTTTGATAAAGACTGCCTATTCATCTGTAACATAGACTATTAAGAGTTTCTAGGATACATGGAAGTCAAGTGACTTGCCTGTAATGACAAAGTCAGCACATGGCAGAGATAAGACTTGGATCTAGATCTTCCTGACTCTAATTAGAGTTCTCTATATACTACATTACTTTGTCCTTTGTCTTTTTATCAGTTTTTGTTCAGCTGTTTTTCTTTCTCAAATATCGTCCATAGTCTGGCAAGATAAAATTATTCTGTTTCAAGATATAGTAACACATAATTATGTCTTACTCTAAAAATGTCTGTGTGTTTTGGTGATTTCATTGGATAGTCAAGGACTATTAAGAGGTGATCCTGAAGAAGGTGATAAAATAGTGTGGAGGAAAGAATACTGGATTTGGAAGAAGTTGACTTGGTTTCAAACCCTAGCTCTGCCATTTATTTTGTGTGCTCTCGAGTCACTGTATTGAACAAGATAAGGTGAGATCTTTCAAGACAGTTGTGAAAATCGAGTAAGGCTTCATCTATTTCAAAGTTTGAGTAGGCCTGAAAGACTTTAAGCATTAAGTCAAGGGCATACTTAAAGTGTCTCCTCCCTGCCATCCTCCTAAGGGCATACTTAAAGTCTCCTCCCTGTTATCCCTCTAAGGGCATACTTAAGCCCCCTTCTTGTTATCCTCCCTATTTAGACCAAATATGGGCAACTGTGTACTTATTGGTCAAGTTCAATTTCTTGGGTAGTTCATGTGTTTAGAATGTAAGATCCTCAGCCAATAAGGATGAGGGTCAGTGATGGGAGGAGGAATTTGCATTAGGGATTAAAAGCCTTGACCCTGCTCCCTATGGTGTTTCCTCCCTTCGATTGTCTGCTCGGTGGGTGGGACACCCGATTCTCGGGAGAATGTATAATAAATTTTGCTTTGCTTCTAGAAATCTATCCAGTCTTTTTTTTTTTTTTAAATGACCCACACAGTATCTTTCAAACTTCAGTTTTCTGGTGAGGAAATTGGATTACATGATTTCTGATGGTCACCCCACCCTCTGTATTCTAACCTCTTAATTTACTATGACTACTTCTCCACCCCACTTCAGCAACTCACAAGGATGACAATGTCTTTGATCTAATCTTACTTTACAAATGTACACCTCCTTGTTCATGAAGTCTGAAATTTCATTATCTAATCAAAATCTTTCTACTTCTTTTCCATTCAAATACAAAACCCTGCTCTTTGTCCATACTAGTCCTTCAATCCCTCAGTTCTCTCCAAAGTCATCATTCATGAATTATCTTATTATTCTCCATTCCCTATATTAACTAATTGATGATCTGTTTCAACCCTACATTGCCATTTTCTCTCAAATTCTTTTCCATATGACATCATCAAATAGACAATGATCTCAACCAAGAACCTTGCTCATATATTTACTTAAAAGAAAGAAAGAAAGAAAAATAGCCATTCAACAGAGCTCTTTTTTCTACTCTCCTTCTAATCTCATCTCATTAAGATGCCTTCTTCTACAATCTCCTCTTTTGCCCCATCTCACACAAAGATGTGCTCTTTCCCCATGACAAGGCAAGCTCTTTTATATGCAAAAATGATCCTATTTCACCTTATCTCATACAGTAGATTTCCCCCTTTCTCTTCCTCTCTCTTACTTGTCTTCAATTTCTTCTTGTCTACAGTTTGCTTCCCATTTGCCTACAAACATGCTCATATATCACCACACTAAAAAACACCTTACTTTATCCTACTATGCCAACAATTATCCCACATCATTTCTGCATTTTTTTTTTTGGCTCAACTCTTTGAGAAGACCATCTATAAGAGAAGTCTCCACTTATTTTCCTCTCTTTTTATCTACTCACTGACTTCCAGACAAAATCTCATTTTCTAAAGTTACCAATGATCTCTTAATTATCAATCCAATGTTCTTTTCTCAGTCCTCATCTTTCTAGATCTTTCTAGAGAATTTGATACTGTACATCATTTTCTTCTCCACCATATACTCTCTTCTCTTGGTTTTTAGAATACCATTCTCTAATAATTCTTATTTCATCTATCTGACAATTCTCTAAATCTCCATTGCTGTATCTTTGTCCATGTAATGCTCCTTAATGGGGTTGTTCAAAAGAGTTGCCCCAGGTTCTTTTTTCTCCTCCCTCTATCACTTGGTGATCCCATCAGCTCCCAAGGATTTAATTATCATCTCTATGTTGATAGTTCTCAAAATGATTTAACCAGTCTTAACTGTGCTGACTTTTAGATTTACATCTCCAATTGCTTATCAAATAACTCAAACTGGATACCCTCTAAAATTGTAAACTCAGTATGTCCAAAACTAATTTCATTATTTTTTTTCCCAGAATACTCTTCCCTATCCCAAACTTCCCCATTATTTTTAAGGGACCCATCATGCTCCTAGTCCCCAAACCTTGCAACCTAATGTATGTTCTCAGTCCCTCTCACCTCTGGCTATATCTTTTCAAGGACTCTCAATTTTATCTTTTAATGTCTCTCAAATACATGTTTTTCCCCCTATAATATTATCATGACTCTGTACCTGGCTGCATCACATCACACATGAACTATTGCAATAGCCTTCAGGTAAGTCTATCTGTCACAAGTCTCTATCCATTTCAATTCATTCAGCCATTAAAATGATTTTCCAAAGCACAAATAAGACATTGTCAGCTCCTTAATCAATAAATTCCAATAAATCTCCAGGATCAAATATAAAATATGTGTTTAGCATTCAATGTCCATCAAAACCTCCCTCTCTTTTATCTTACCAATTTTCTTACAATTTGCCACTTTCACTTCCACTCTCAATCTCCCCCTACACACACAATTTTATTTAGTGACATGATCCTCCTTGCTGTTCTTTGAACAAGACATTCTATCTCATGACTTGGGGCATATTCACTGTCCTCCATGCCTGAAATGTTCTATCTCCTGATTTCTGTTTGCTCTCTATGCTGGCTTTCTTAAAGCCCCTGCTGATATTTTACCTTCCATAGGAAGACTTTTTCAGTATTTCTTAATTCTAGGACCTTTCTTCTGTGGATATTTCCTATTTATCCTATATATTATTTGCACATATTTATTAGCTATAGTATCCCCAATTAGATTAAAAGCTCCTTGAAGGTAGGTAATGCTTTTTTCTTGTTATTGCTGCTATTGCAGCTCCAGCATTTCAATTGGTGCCTAACAAATTGTAAACATATTAGTAAATTTTTGTTAACTGAATGAATGAATCAATCAAAAATAATTTGACCCTGAGTATCTAATGAGCACTGATAATTAATGCTGTTATCAAATAAGAAGCCAATTGATTCACCTCTCTGAACCTTATTTTCAAATTATATTTCAAATAATACATTATTCTAGATGACTGAAATGCAGGGCTACTGGTATCAGTACCTCTAAAGATCTGCTTTAGTGAAATATTTTAATGAACTACAGGCTACACTTTCCATGGTATTTAAAGATATTTAAAAAGAAATAGTAGATTGATAGATTTAGAAAAAGACACCTTAGATTTAGTTAAAATGCCCTCATTTTACAGATAAGAATATTGTGGTTGGTGAAGTTAAATGATTCATACAAGCTCACATGAGTAGCAAATAGAAAAGCTAGAAGGTGAGCAAAGTCCTCAAAGACCAAATCCACAACATCACAAAAATATTGCATTTGAAGTTAAAAGAGGTCTCAAAAGCTATCTATTCCAAACTGCACCTGAAATTTCTTCCTATTAAAACATCTAACAAGTAAGTCTACCAGTTTTTCTTGAGATCATGTGAAGACAGCTCAAATGGACTTTGAGAAAGGATTGTTATATTTTGAGTATGACTATCCACACCTTGGAAATAAGCAAATACTAAAAATGAGAGCTTGATTCTGTTGCTATTATTGTTAATTGTTTAGATGCAAGAAAATGGCAGAGAAAGTGTTAATGCTTATTAAACCTAAAGATGTATCATGGGTACAATCTTACCACCACCTCCACCCCCAAGAGCAATCTGTTAAATATTTAGCAGCATATCAATAGATATAATCCACCTTTTCCAGTGATTTTCTCACTATACCATGCTGCTTCTCCTTTTTAAAATAAGAATCTATGCCTTCAGAACATAGGTAGAGAATAAAAATTTGAAATTAACTAAAAATATTTTCCTAAACAGAGCATGTGAAATCATCTCTAGCATTTTGGTTAGAGAAGTTTGCCAGTTATTGAAATCATCTTACTTAAAGACAAATAACTAAAGGCTGCAATATTCAAACATTCAAAACGATTTGCAAAAGACAAATAAGAGCTCAATTTCATAAGACCCTGTTAATTTTTTAAGCCACAGGCATCCATTAAAATTCAATTAATTGAGGAAAAATATTGGTTTATACAGCATGTTTTGTGATTTTTTTTTTGCTTTAAGTAAAAAACAAACATAGATTTTTATATCCTCAGTTGAAAAGATTGAGAAGAAAAGGTTTTATTTGTTTTAAAAAAATGAAAAAAAAAAAGGTAACTTGCATCATTTCTGAGCTACTAGTGCTCCTAGTACTTTGGGAAGAAAAATAAATTAATAATGATTGCCTCTCAACAGTTTCTTTGAGGAGACTAGCATTTACATTTGTTGTTAGCTCAAGATTGAAATTAATCTTGATTCTACTTCAAATGCATTGGGATTTTACAGTATAATTCATAATCATATTTAACTCCTCTGGGGTCAGAGTTAAGATAAACAAATCACTGACATTGTTTATCTATAAATATAACAGATGTTGTTGGACTGAGGTCAGTTATCAACTTTGCTGACTTTAATTTCTAGCTTATAAAGCATTGTAAACTTCACTGCTTATAATGGAGGGGAGAGAGAGGAAGCAAAGCATCAAGAGGCTTCAGTAGCCAAGAAAGTCTCACTAGCATTAATCTGTCTAACTGATATTCTGTATTCTCCTAGGGTGCAATATTTAAGATTAGGTAGTGATTGCTAGACACATTTAAACTTTCGTTGGGATCATTAACAACCACTCTTGTCACTGATCTATTATAACCTAGTTAATGAGTTCCATGCGATTAAATTCCAGTTCATTTTATGAGTCTTTCCAAACTTTTAGGTGAATTTTACACAATTATAGGAGGCAATTCTATATCTGAACTTTACTATTCCTTGTTAGGATATTATGTTCACTTAAACTCTATAGTCCCTAAGGTACAATGTAGCTATAATATTCTTTATGTATATTGTATTCACAGTTAAATTGGAGGGAAAAAAAACTAACTTTTATCAAAATGATTCCAATACAAAATGTTAGAAAAACTGTAACATCAATCAATACTTCTACCCATCTATTCATCCATCCATGCAGGGATAAATTCCATGTGCCAACTTCATAAGGAGTACAAAATAAGTATGAGACAATTCCTGTTTATTCTGAACTGATTTTAAATTTAAATTTGAAATGTTAGTGTCATGAGACTATTTCATGGAATCTTTTTTTTTGAAATTTACAATTGGACCATCAAAAGTTTCAGAAAGTGCTTTAAATACATACATACACATATGTATGTATACATATAGATTACAATTTTATATCTTATTGTTATTCTTTGATTTGATCAATCTAATTCTCTTCCTTCTAGCTTTCATATTTAAAATGAGACACATAACCATGAAAGTGAAAAATAATTTTAAAAAATATTAAAAATCACTCCTTCCACCGCTTTTCCAGTGGGAAGAGATAGATTTTTTTTTCTCATTCCTAAGTGAGACTGAAAAAGACTACCTTCATGGATATATAGATAACTAATATCAAATACATAGATCAGTGAATGAGGAAACATGTATTTTATTTGTTAGATACCAATTAATGTAGGAAAAGAAAGGACTTGCTTCACATTTGCAGGGCCAATGTTCTATTTTTAATTTAAAATTAAAGTATAGTTGTATTATGCAAAATGAGCATCAGTGTGTGTGTGGTACCAGAACTGTGATTTCACTGCTTTAGGGAATTTCAGAAAATAAAAAATAAAGCAAAATAAAACTTTTCTTATCAATACAGATTATTATCTGTTCTTCAACTCAGAGTATTATATAGGGGGCACAATGTAGTTGAGTGACTTACCTAGGGCAATACAGCCAGTAGGTATCAATCAGGACTTAAACCCAGGGCTTCCTGACTCTTGGGCCATATATAGAAAAAAATCCTATATATATCAAATAATTCATCAGCATATTTTAAGTGACATCAACTTCTGAAAAAATACTGACAGGACTTACTCTAAACGGGGTCCTTCCTAATTATGGTGATGCACTATAGACCCACCCATTAAGAATCTATCCTAGATTCTGAGAAAAGACTCTATTTTCCTTATTTGCTTTTTATCTGTCATTCCATAGTTTTTATAATATCACCAGTTTTATGATAGGTCAAATAGGACTCAAAATTTTGATGAAGAATGGTGATAACAAGTAATGCTCCATTCTTGAAAATCATGTTTCCTGAAAGGACATATACAAGCCTTGTATCTGACTACTATGCCCTGACCTACCTTAAGAATTTTATTGTTAACCTGAAATATCATCTATCTTCAGTACTTTCCACTGATTATTCTGATATATGGCTCAAACCTTAGTTTCCAGGACAGCTGTATTTTGAGCAGTAGCAATCCCCAAAAGAGAAAAGTCTGAATGGGATTATAGTAATTTATTTTAGGCCATTGTATCAGTCATTCTGTTGTTACAATCTATCATGTAGACTAACATCTACTATGTGATGTACTTACTTCTAAATATGGTTGGCTGTGCTTGTTTACCCTACTGACTTTGTCATTTGAGCCTAATAATGCTCAAAAGAGACATGATAAAGTGTTGATGATGCCCTTAAAATATAGTCATTTTGCAGTAGCTGGTTTTCATTCCCTCTTGACCAATTCTTAAAAGTAAACTGCAGTCTATTTCCTCGAACAAACAAGGGATTGTACTTTTAGCATATTTTACATTTATATTTAGCTTAGTTGTAAATCTGAGTGAGTTATATATTTTACTTAGCCTGAATGCTGCACAACCTGTAGAAATGGATTGGGGAGGGGGGTTAGAGGGAGCAACAGTCTGGACCTGTGATTCCATCTGTGTAGAGAACTCCCCGTGTGACAAATCATCTGTAATTTAGTACCTTAGAGATTTGTGTGGGGGCATTGAGAGGTTAAGTGACTTTCCCATGATCACCTAGTCAGTGTGTATCAGAGGCAAAATGTGAAACCAGTTCTCCCTGACTACAAGACCAGTCAACTACACACAATTCTATGTTGCTGCTATTAATCAATTGTAGCCACTAAGTATTAAACTGACTAGGAAAAGAATGGATTTAGTCCCTTAACCCCTAAAGACATGACTCTTATTTTTTCTTTTGGGTATCTATGAAACTTTTTAATTTAAAAAAGAAAGGTATAAAGTTAGAAGAAGAGAAAATTAGAATGTCTATTCAATCACTACAGGTTCTAATTTTGATTGTAATATTAACTTTTTTTGCGTGTGATTTCAAATATTTTTAACCCCTCAATAGTTTTGTCTTCATCTGTGAAATGATAACATAGGATTTAAGAGACCTTTAAGGTCCTTTTCAATTTTTATCTTCTTTGTCTACTTGTGAAGTAAAATAATTCATGAAATAATCATAATAATTCACCTCCCTTTGATACCTCATCATGAAATGGATGAGATCTTGGATTCTAAAGGCTGTATCAGTGGTGAACATGTTGGTAGTCCTACCAAAATAGAAAGGTGATGAGTAATGGCTTGGAGAATAACAGATCTTGTCTGAATAGCAGCCAAAGCAAGTTCAGAGAGACTCCTTACCATAGTGACCTCAGGGTGAGAAATGTTGGGCTGCAGAAATTCCCCAAATTAGCCATTTACTAAGTTATAGAGGAGTTGTGATCTGTCTTGATTGAAAGAGCAGTCACAGTAATGAAATCACAGAATCTTGAAGTAATGATTCATGACATTTAGATATTAGGAATTAATTGTAATCTTTTGTATTTCAGGTAAGACATCTATGTCTACAGTTAAAAGTATTCCCTTGTATGAAGAAACATCTGCAAAAGAAATCACATTAACTAGATTTCACTCCCTTTTCAATGGTGGGTTAACCTCTCTCCCTCCTCCATTTTTTTTAGTTAGTTAAAACCTCAAAAAGTAAAGTATTATTCTATGTGTATCCTATGTATTCTGTGTATTTCTTCTATGTTGTTAGTTTTTTGTTTGTTTGTTTTCTTTCCCCCCAGGTGAAGCTATTTACACTATTGCATGCCTAGTACTAGCCTTTGGAATAATTCTGGTGGCTCTACTCAAGACCAGGTAACTTGCAGAAGCATATTTTATACAATGATGTACTTGATATCAGAAAATCCAGTATTGAAATCTCTTTTCTGAAATATACTAGCTCTTTGTTCTTTGGAAAGTCATTTAATCTCTTTAAAACCAAATTTGTTTTTTTGTAAAATAGGGATACTTGCAGTCCTTACCTGTCAGGATTGTGAAAATAAAATAAGGTTTTGAATTTAGAGGAAAAGGCTGCTTCAGAGACCACTTAGTTCATTTTGTGGCCCAGGGAGATTCAGTAGCATTCCCAATAGGGGAAAGCTTCTACAAGGCTGAGATTCTATTGTATGATCAGACGCATGGAATAAAAAGGATATTGTGAGGCCTGCTTATCAAATTCCATCATTTTTCAAATGAGCAAACTCTGGCCATATAAGTTGCAATCACTTAAAATGTTCACATTTTATGCCAAACACTGTGCTAAATTTTGCAGGCAAAAATTACAAACAATATGCATATATATGTGTGTATGCATGTATGCACTGATGTGTAAGCACACACACACACATATATATATGAAGACAAAACAAAAACATAAGAATAAATGTAAAGATAAAAAAATGATAACAACATGATAGTAAAAACAAAGTTGTAAAGGGGGTATACCAGTTCTAGAAGGTTATATGAGAGAGTTGATATGGATAGATCTGCACTTGTAGAAAAATCACTTATGGCATCTATATAAAAGAGAAGATGGAGTGGGGAGAAACTGGAAGCAGGGAGGTCAATGGACCTGTGTAGATTTAGGCAAGAGGTAATAAAGGCTTGGACTAGAATGGTGGATGTGTTAGTGTTAGTGTTCAGAAGTGTTACCCCAAAATATATTGGGCCTATGAACTAATGTTGCTATGAACTAAGGGGCAAAGGTTTTGTTGCACTATTGAAAATGGGTTAAGTTCCAGGAAAAATTAGCTGACTAAGCTAAAAAAGAATTACCTCTTACAAGGAGTAAGATACATGAGGCAGATGTATACCAATGACCAGTGGGCTAGCCTAAAAAGGAGTTAGAGAGGATCTAGGAGCACATCTTTTCATCACATTAAGTTGGCTTTTAGCCAAAAACTGTAGGGTTATGTTGATTTTGTTAATGCAAAGAACAAAAGGCCTACTCAAGAAAAAAAGACCCACTTAATGCTTAGAAGATCCTATCAATGCTCTTCCCTGCTTGCCTCAGGGAGTATAATAATCCTATCAGTGCTCCTCTCTGCTTGTCTTGGGAAGTAGATGGATAGGCTTTCTCTGCTAAAGCCCAACTGGCTACACAAATGTCATCTTTGGTCCAGAGAAGGCTTCAGATATGAAAGAATTTACAGAGGTAGGAAGGAAAAGATATGCATACTGACTAAATATGGAGAATGAACTAGAGTGAGAAGCTGAGGAAGAGGCTAAGGTTACCAAAAAAATAACCTCCCCTCCAAAAAAAACAAAACAAAAAAGTATGCCTTTTGAAAGAAAACAGAGATTAAAGGATCACCCAGAGTTATAAAGCTAGAAAGAATGTATGACTAAGTTCAAACTCATTTTTTTGCTTAGGCCCAGTGTTTTTCCACTGTGCCTTTGGCTGTATAGATTAGTTATCATGTAAAGTAGATAATTAAACTAATGATGAAGTTACTGAGAGAGAAATTTTGGATTATACCAACAATTAGGATATTAGGGTATTATGGATAATAGTAATAATATTAGCTTTCATTTCTACAGTGCTTGTGTTGAGATTGGGAAGGGAACCCCAAAAGTTGGGGGCCACAGATTGGTGACATGAGGTATCTCAAAAGAATTTGAAGGCTTGAACCCATTTTCAAGGGCAAAGTTTTTATTGTAATTGTAATGCCTTTACAAGCAGGCTAAGGTCAAAAAAAAAAAAAGTGTGTAAATAGAAGCAAAGAGACACATTTATCCAGCTTTCTATCATTGACATGCTAATTCTATAGTCCAGAGGAGTAGTATCTGAAATCTGGTTATTACTAACCAACAGATTACTTAGCTGATAGTCAGCAGTGAACTGAGGAATGGTCTATTCACTATCGTCTCAGGAGTTTGATCTGTGGGACTATCCTGAGACCAGGAGCTATCTGACTGAGGACTGGTCTATTCAGAATCAGACAGATTGGGTATGGGAGTTTCCTGAGGCAGAATCCAAAAGTAGAAGATTTAGGACTACTGACTAACTGTTAGAACAGAAGGACCCCCAAAATCAGGGCATCACAAAATCATTGCTATATTACATCATTTTCCCCTTTCAACAGTTTGTACCCCAAGTTCATTTAGGACAAAGGGATGGAGATCTCATCTTCTGGAGCTTCTTCATGCTGATAAGGGATGAAGAACTGTTCCTGCCTAGTGGTATGCCATATTTGAAGATAGCAGGCAGCAGCATTCAGGAGGTGCTGATGTCAGAATCAGTTAGTCAATGGTATTCAGTGTGAATAAATAGAAAGCTGGAGGAAATTAATTCCACAAGTAATTTAAAAATGCAGGGGCCAAATATGTGGGGAAAAACATTTTAAAGTGGAGTTAGTAGGGACAATAGCCAGGAACCCCACCCAGAGAATCTTAACCTTTACCCCAAGGTAAGATGAGGCTATCATGAATACCTCTCATCCAAATAGCTTTTCCTAGGATAAGTACCAAAAGACGTTTTCCTTCAAATTCCCAATTTTCTCTCCTTGAAGGCGTTGGGATAATGTCTGAAGCAATGACATTATACACAGTGAAAAGAGAATTCAGTTGACCTGGGATGCAAGTACCATAACAGGTCTCTCAGAAACATTGAAGTAGAATGGAAAACCAATTTTACAAAGAAAAGCACAACCCTTAAGTGCACAGATGGTACCTGAAGTTAGGTTTTGTTGCAGCTTCCTAGCTGGTTGTCTCCGAGGATGATTACATAACATTATATAAATCAGAATGTTAGTTCTCAGGAGGTTATGAAGGGGCTTCAAGGAAGGTGGTGTAGAAGCATTATGAGTGAGTTTGCCAAAATAATTTTAGGATATATATCCTACAATTATTATGTGGGTAAGAGATCCTTTCTGACAAGAAAATGGGGATAGTCAGGTTAAAGTTGTTCCCCTGGGGAGGGGGGTAGCTAGTGCAAATGGGGTGGCATCCAGGGTGGGAATGGTGACATTTGGGAACGGGGCCATTGCAAATAATGCTTCAGGTTGCATTATATGAGCTGCCTTGAAGATGCTGAGGGCACATCCAACAATCTTGAATGCCTCCACTGCTCATGGACTTCCCTAGCCTGACTAAAGACTAAGGAGTCATCTCCTCACTGGCAGGGGCCCACAGAGTGACACCAGAAGAGCTAGAGAGAAAACACTAAGAGCAAAGCTCTCATCCTTGCAGTGTTGTTAAAGTGTTCCAGTTACATCTGGAAAAAGTAGAAAATAGCAAGAAAGAAATAAAGCTAATCTTAAGTACCTCAGTCATTTTTTGAGTTATTTGAGAAGTGAAGGTTGGGCCATTGCTATTCTGCAAAGAGCTAGAGGTCAAAAAGACTTGTCTCTGGGATTAAAAACTGGCCTGAGAGTGTTTGAAACCTCCCAGAAGGAGGAAGTCCCCTTTCTTAAACAAGGATTTTTTTTTTGGCTGTCAAAAATCCTCTTTCTTCCCATATAGCTCCATGAATGTGCAAAATATGAAAAGCACATTTGGAGTCTATATGCATGTTCACTCTCATTCCTTTCCCCAATTCCAAGAAAACTGGACCCATCTGTTAATCATTCACTATCTGGGATGTAATGTCACCCAACTGAGTGTTGTCATGGAGCAAAGTGGCAGGGTAATGGGTGTGGCACACTAGGAGAGTCATCAGGAGTGTCTAGCAGGAAAGCCTGATACCTGGTAAGCCTCCCACTAGCAATCTACTGATGCCCTTTGGCTTCAAAAATGCTCCAAACTGGATGGTGAGCTTAAAAGCTTCCTTAATTAGAAGGGTTGTGGCAGCTCCTTCTAAGTCAGGAGAGTCACCCCCAAAATACCAAGTTTCTTTGAAAAGTAAGCAAGGGTTCTAGGATAGAGTTCCAGTGACCCCTAGGATTTGGCTCTGCCTTCCATCAATGTATGGTATACAAGGGTTTAAGTAGGGCTAAGGCTGAGGCAAAAGATTAGTTTAGTTCTCAGGGCCTTCATCACCACTGCTAAAACTGTGTGGGGCTTAGACAAAGATACTTCATAGTCCTGGCTGGGGGATGGGAGCTGGAAGTTAAGGGTTTGTATGGCTGTAGTCAGAGAAGCCTCTTGGGTGGGACTATAGATCACGTTATCATCTAACCCCTACTGGCCACGTTCATTCATGGGGGATTATGTTCCTCTGGCTTTGCCCCTTCAAAAGCAAAAAGAAATTATGAATCTTTATGCAATGGCATGCAAAGAATCTTTAAGATCTAGAGTAGAGAGCCATTTTGTCTCCTGGGATACTTGTACAGGGCTCATGACTTCTACTGACAATTTGCTCTGATTATAGAAATGTGCTATAAAGGGAAAAAAGCAAGGACATGATTATAATAGCATCAAAACAGGTCCTTCAGGCATCAGCCTGATACTGATAGAGTATCCTTAGATCTATTTGTCAGCTGACCCATCTAATAATAATTAGACAGACTCAAGACATAATCAGATGGGAAACAAAGAAACAGAATTGGGAAACTGAGTCATATGGATCCCTCTTTAAGCAGAGGGTAAAGTTGGCCTCTCAACTTTTGCCCAGAGAGGATATCCACCTAGAAACTTATGTCATTTCTCTCAAAGGTTCAGCTACTGACATAATGATCAGGCAATCAAATTCAGAACTCAAAAGAATATCAGTTATAGTCCCAAGAGATTTTATCTCTAATATTCTACTAATTGCAGCTTAAGGCTAGATACATTATTTTAAAAGTTTATCAGGACTTATGGGTTTAAGGAGATTTTGTTTGAACATGCTCTATATGTTTAAACCTATCCTGGTGCAAAGGATCAATTATTAAACAAGCTTATAGATTCTAAATGCAGTCCTTGTTTAGAAACTATAAATCTTAAACAGGCTCAGTTCTCAGGGCTAATGACCTTACCCTGATGGTTTCAAGAAAACTGGCAAGTTTATAAATTAAGGGGAATTGATGGAGATACCTTTCATGGGCTGTACTGTTTGATACCTTCCTTTATTCTATGAAGGGGGAAAGATGTTGCACATCTCATAGTTGGAGGTAAACTGATAAGGCTTAGCATGATGATAATAACTCCAACTAACTTAGTTAACAATTTTAGAATTTTCCTAAATAATAGCTAATAGCATTAGTTGCACTTTCTATTCCCTTAAATGTTTCCCTTTTGTTTTAGGGAAAAAACAAGACAATTCTTAAAATTAAGATAAAAAAGATTTTAAAATCAACATCTTTCTTTAATGAGATTCCCTAGATTCTGATCAAATGTTCTAGACAAACTGAATTGTAATTTGGTTATTTTCCAACTTACATAAATCATTTCTCTTTTGTGAGCTGGGAAAAGATTTTAAAGTGCCAGTTTTTTATTGGCAGAGACCTCAGATAACTCTGACTCTAGATAACTAGAGTTTTTAAAGTAGTAGCAAATTGCTTTACTATTTTCCCAAAGTTCAGTGCAAATATGTTACAATTTACGTATCCCATTAATGTGGGCTCTATAATTTGATATCCTTTAAAATTGGTTGTATTAGCAGACAAATTTCCAAATTACTTTACACACACATAGAAATCATTTATCGGTTAGTCACATCTAAAAAAAAATACATTTATCAAATATGAAGCAATTATATCCAATAAAGCAGTTAACATGCATATAGCATGTTTTATGCTGAGCACTTTTGCAATCATGTGGTCTTCACAACAACAATTATTATTTGTCTTTATAAATCAGAAAACTGGGTAGAGATAAAATAATTTGACATAAATTACATAGCTAGTACATATCCATAATTGAAACAGAAAATGGTGGTCTTACCAAATGCAAAGTTATGTGGGGTCTCCACAGTTTTCCTTCCCCTATTTCTACAGATGAGGCAGAATTTGAGTTTTATTTGACCTGAGATGAGAGGGGTTAGTAAACAGAGGGACTTAGGCTATATTGATCTTGTTAATAGTACTTTGTGGAATGGAGTGAAGAAGGTCCTTAATACCTTCTGGGGCACTTTCCCAAAGAAGTAGAAGGAGGACTCTGGAGAAAATAGGGGACAGGGAAGGATTAGCAAAAAGTTGCCATTTACCTGGTTTGTTTTTCCTTTTTCTTTTTCTTCCAGAATGGGGTAAATTCCTGGAATTATCCCCAATGTTTCAGAAATTTTTCTTGCAATCTTAAAATGACAAATTGCCAGATTTCTTAAGCATTACTCTCAAAACTTTAAGAATTTGCTAAGATGTTTGCTCTCAAAATTTTGAGAACTGTTAAGATGTTATTTAGTTTAACTATTTTTGGTGTAACCACAGTTTGGTCAGAGTTGAGGTCTACAGAAAAAAAAAGTTAGGGATTTTAAGAAATTTTCCCAGCATTCAAACTACAGCATAGAGGGTTTTTATTTTTTTTTTTTGTTTGCTGTTTTTTTTTTTTTTTAATTTCTTCAGGTAACAAAATCTAATTCACAGAACTAACATGACAGACATTCTGCACAGAGATGCAGACACAGACAAAATGACATGAAAGAGGACTGTCCCATCTTTGCCAAAAGCCATAAAATTTTGCCAAAAATTATCCTATAGCATTTCCATATTCTTTGGCATCCTAGAGAAGGTGAAAGGGTGGCAAAGGTTTCCTAGGAATTTTGCTGAAAATTGTAAGAATTTCCCAATCTGGGTATCCCCAGTCAAGGAAAACTTGCTAAGCATGGAGCTCATGATGACCCAGACAAACCTTTTCCCAGTGGCTTAGGGTGTCTCACTATAGGATTGTGGGAGAAAAATGGAAGGCTTACCTTGACAAGGAAGTAATCAAGCCAAAGGAGGCCAGACTCTCCCTATACCAGGCCACCAAATGATGAGGTTGGGAAAGGGACCCCAAAAGTTTGGTGTCACAAACCAGTATCATGAAGTGTCTCAAAAGAATTTTCAGGCTTAAAGAACCCATTTCCTAGTCAAGGGGTAAAGTTATTTTTTGGTTTTTTTTTTCTTTTCCTGAAGCAATTGGGGTTAAGTTATTTGCCCAGGGTCACACAGCCAGGAAAGATTAATCTGAGGCCAGATTTGAACTCAGGTCCTCCTGACTTCGGGGCTGATGCTCTATCCACTACACCAACTTTCTGCCCCAGGGGACAAAATTTTATTGTAATTGTAATACCTTTACAAGCAGGCTAAATTCCAAAAGAAATTAGCAAGGAAACAGAAGCAAAGAGACATTTATTCAGTCTTCTGTCATTGACATTCTAATCCTATGGCCCAGAGGAATAGTGTCTAGAATTTGGTTATCACTGACCATCAGATTATCTATCTGATACTCAGCAATGAACTAAGGAGTGGTCTATTCACTATTGTCTCAGGAGTTTGATCTGTGGGAGTATCCTGAGGCCAGCAACTATCTGACTAAGGAGTAGTCTATTCAGAATCAGACAGATTGGATGTGGGGTTTTCCTTAGGCAGAATCCAAAGCCAGAAGATTTAGGACTTTAGAAAAGAAGCCCCCCCAAATCAGGGGGACAACAAAATCATTGCTAGCTTCATAAATATTATTTCATTTTATCCTCACAACAATCCTGGAACAAAAATTTTTTCTTTTGTCCAATTTTTCATAACATAGGTTAAGTGACTTGCTCAGGGCTATATAACTAAGTGTCTGAGGTACAATTTGAATTCAGGTCTTCCTGATTTCATGTGCAGTGTGCTTTATACATTGTGCACCTAACTCCCTGTTCTAATAAACAAGAAAAGGAGACTGAGATTATGCTGTGGCTATACATATTATTTTTTTCATAACCCTCTTTATCTTTTTAAAGAGGTAGATAAATAAAATTGGGAGGAAAAAGTATAATATAATAGGCTTAAGGGAAATAATGAAATTAATAATTAAAACAATAAATTTGAATTGGTTAAAAATTCATAAACCAGATGATAACAGAATGGATTTAAAAAAAATAACCAAAGCATACCAATGTATTGCTGGCAAGAACCAAATTTAAAAAAAAAGTGAGCAAAACAAAATCTATTATACTTGATTTTAACTCAGAAAAGCAGAGATTGGCAGAGGCAAAACTAAACAAGTTAGAGGAAAATACATACACACACACACACACACACACACACACACACAGATATATATTTATTTACACACACATTAAAACTATACTGTGAAGACCTCAGTGTACCCTTTTTAGACCTAAATAAATCTAACAAAAATAAACAAGAAATTAATGACCTGAAAAGCAACAGGAAAATTTAGGTGATAGAATTCTAGTGATTATTGTATAGGAATAGAATGGAGCAAATATATATATCTCAGTACTTCATGGTTCTTTAACAATAAGTAATGTCAAGAAATAATGGAAAGGAGAGTATAGTCAATTTGTTGATCAGAAACAATAATGAGATCAAATAGGAAGAGGACCAAAAAAAAAAAAAAAAAAAAAAGACATGCCATCAGAATTGGCAAGTAAGAGATCATTGGTAAATTTATATGTAGCAATTTTAAATGATTGAACAAAAGCCAGATTGCAAAAATTTTAGAAAAGAATGAGAGAACAGGAATTTGAGGCATTAAGTATAGGTAATATATTTCAAGGGGTTTGGCCGAGAAAAGGAAGAAATACATAGGAAAATAGTGTGAAGGAATATTAGTTCCCGGGAAAAGATTTTTGAAAATGAAAACACTTGGATATGTTTGATGATAAAAGGGACAAAACTCTTAGATAAGAAGAAATCAAAGATTTGTGAAAATAAATGAATGCTTGAGGATGAAATTTGGCAGAGAAGAGAATAAAGGTTAATTCCACTATACTTGTAGAGAAGTTACTTTGAAGAAGTCACCTTTTTTTTTTTCAGAGACAGCAAAGGAAAGGAGGAGAAAATAGGAGATATCAAAGGTTTATGTGATGACAAGAATGACAAAGAGGGACTTTACATCAAGGAATACTGTGAGAATAGAGAGGAGAGTATAGGAAGTGTGAGGAGGGAAGAAAAGGTTTGAGATAATTTCTGTAGGGAGTGAGAAATGAAATCAATTAGAAAAGAAAAAAAATACTACATTGCTATTTTGAAAAATCAGAGAAGATTGGACAAATTTACAATGTTCATAGACAGTGTTGTTATGAGACATACATAGCTGTGTTCAGTGGCTTGTGAGTAGGAGCAAGCAAGGTAGGTGGTGGGATTAATTAAGGGCTAACTAAGGTTTAGTAAGAGATAAAAACTAGTGAATGATAGATCAAGGAGTTTTATGATTTCAAAGTAAAAGGAGAATTAAAATGACTTATTTTGGGGGATGAGATTAAAGAGGGAAAAAAGTAAATTTTGGGATTTACTGTCATGAGAAAGGACTGAGTAGTGAAGGGATTAGAGGTCTTGATACACTGGGATGTGATGGTCCATTTGAGGAATGTAGAAGTTTTAATTAGGAAAGTTGAAGATTTTGGATTAATGATAAAAGTTAGTATGTGGATATCATTTCTATTTGTGCCTCCTTTAGTAAAGGAATAGTCCCAGGTACTTAAGGAAGCTAAAGAATTGGGGGATATAGGTGGTTCAGTGGATAGAGTGCCAACCCTGGAATTAGGAAGATTGAAGTTTAAATCTGGCCTCAGACACTGTGTTATACTGGTCAAGTTATTTAACCCTATTTGCCTTAGTTTCATGATTTATAAAATGAAAAATTACTCTTGTAACTTTGGCAAGAAAATCCCAAATAGGGTCACAAAGACACAAGTAATAGAATTAACAACAAAGAATTGGAAGGTTTGTAAATTTGAAGGAATACACACACACACACACACACACACACACACACACACACGGATATTAAAGTTTTCTAGTAATAAGAATAATATGTTGATTCTAGATTTTATATCCTTTAGAAAGAAAGGAGAATGATCTGATAGTCAAAACACTATAATGACCATAGTTTACACTATGAAAACAATTTGGCTAGCCTTTGGGTGCAAGACCTGTCTGTTACCAGGCCCTTGATTGAATCCTTTCTAGCTTGGGAACACATGACAATGTGTTCTATTGCCATAACTGTTGTGAACATGGGATCCATCTCTAGTCACAACACTGTGTTGGAGGAGAGTTTTGATGTAGAAAATATTGAACTAACAAATAAAATATTTATTAGAGCACTTTCTAAGAGCAAACCACTGTGCTGTGGAATGTCTTGGGGATATAAATAGAAAAATAATACAGTCCCTGCTCTTAAGGAACTCCCATTCTAATGGATGAAGGTTTCAACTAAAAGTCAGATGAAGAAATCATATATTCTTGGAATCTAGTGACAGAACATATGATTGTAACTACCATGCCAGCACCCAAGACACCCCAGAATCAGCCAGAGTCAGGTTAAGCAAAAGTCCTTAGTCTTTATTCTTGGTCTTTAGACACAGAATAGGACAGGATGGAAGCAGAATCTCTGCGACCGCCTTCTCCCTCGTCTACCGCAAAAGAGTGACCCTGGCTCATCTTACTCCACCCCCTAGTCCCTCCTACAATCCTTTGTATACACCAATCATTGAGCCAGCATAGGATAGTGGGAAGCACCATTTTCCAAGCCTATGCCCATAGAGTATTGTCCAATAAGTATCCAATAGCCTCAAGTGTTAGGCAGTCCTGACCTCAGTGCATAGACTTAATAGTTTCAGCCCTCTACATATGATAATGAATTCTCAAATATAACTCCACTAATAAAACATTATCAGTTTCTGAAGCCAAAAGATTTGACAATGTCAATGACTTTGGCGACAAAAACTTTCTTTTCTAGATCTTCAAAAGAGGGGATGTAGCACCTATATTATTATGTCTATTAATACAATATACTAAAATATAATTTATTGATCATCATTTCTACAACAAACCACTGACCAATTCATTCTTAAAGTATGGGTACTCATAGGAAAATTTTTTTAGTATTCCAAGACTAGGTTATTTTTCTTACGGTTAAATGATAACCCTGATCATTCACTTGGAGAATACACTTCCTTTTCTGAAACAAATGGTTTAATATTCTTCAGCATATTGATAAATTACCAGGAGATCAATTCCAAATAAATCATTTTAGAATCCCAAAACACAAAGAAAAAAATGAAATATATATACAGTCAGCATAACACAATATTTAGCAGCTTCTATATTAAAGAACCAAAGGACTTGGAATATAATATTCTGGAGAGCAAAAGAGGTAGATTACAACCAAGAATCACCCACCAAACAAAACTGAGTATAATCCTTCAGGGGAAAATGTGGGTATTCAAAGAAATAGATGTTTATCAAGGCTTTGTAATGAAAAAAGTAGTTAGATAGAAAGTTTGACTTTCAAATACAAATTGCAGGAAAAGCACAAGGAAACAATCAGAAAAGAACAATCAAAAGAGTTTTTTAAAAAAAGTTAATCTATTTAAATTTCTATATGGAAGGATGATAATGTGTAAGTCATAAGAACTTTCTCATTATTAGAGTTCATTTCACATTATAGAAGACATCTAATTTGACAGAGGGCATAATTATAAGTTGAACATGAAAAGGTAATAGCTTTAAAAATAAAATTAGAGGGTGAAAGAAGAATGCACTAGGAGAAAGAAAAAAAGACATGGAATGTTGTAAATTGTCTGCTATAAAAGAGGCAAGAAAAAGCTTTTACAGTGGAAAAGAAGTGGGGGGGAAAGGGGGAGTGAGAAAGAGTGAATGGACCTTCCTCTAATCAGAATTGGCTCAAAAGAAAAAATTACATACCACTCAACTTGAATATAGAAAGCTCTTACTTTGCAGAAAAGTAGAAGAGGAAGGGGAGATTAAAAGGGAGTTTAGTGATAGAAGAGAGGGCATTTTGGGGAAGGAGGTAGTCAGAAGCAAAACACTTTTGAGGAGGAACAGGATAAAAGAACAGAGTTAGCCATAACTACAGTTAGGCATAATGATTATGAAAAAAATTTTGAGGCAAGTTTCTCTGATGAAGGCCTCATTTCTAAGATGTATAGGGAACTGAGTCAAATTTATAAGAGAGAAAGAAAGGTATTCCCCATTTAATAAGTGATCAAAAAATAGGAACAGTTTTTAAATTAAGTAATCAAACCTTTTATAGCCATATTTTAAAAAAATATTCTAATTCACTATTAATTAGAAAAATAATTCTGAAGTACTACCTTAGACCTATTAAATTCACTAATGGCTCAGAAAAGGAAAATGACAAATGCTGAGAGAATGTGGGGAAAAAATGAGACATTAATGTATTTTTAGTAGAATTATAAACTGATTCAATCATTCTGTAGAGCAATTTGGAATTATGCCAAAAGGACTACAAACTCATTCATATCCTTTGACCTAATAATATCGCTACTAGGCAGGTATTCCAGAAGGGAAGGAAGGAAGGAAGGAAGGAAGGAAGGAAGGAAGGAAGGAAGGAAGGAAGGAAGGAAGGAAGAAAGGAAGAAAGGAAGGAAGAAGGGAGGAAGAAAGAGAGGAAAAGATGGAAGGAGGGAGGGATGAAGAAAGAAAAGAAAGAAAGAAGAAATGATTATTGACAGCCATACTAGGAAGTCATAAGTACATTCCCAAGTTATGTATAGAGTTTTTGTAATACTAGAAGAAAAGTTATAGCAGTCTTTCAAGAGATACTGAAATCCAAAGCATGTTCCTGAAGGAATCTGATTTTTTTTATTCTCTATTTCCCCTAGATAGATAGAATTATAGAGCAGGTAGATAGAATTGAAAACATAATTGAGTGATATTGTAGTATAATAAATAGATCATATCTAAAACTTTAGTGACTTGCCCAGAATCACATAGCTAGTTTATATGTATACAGTCAAGGGAGGATATGTGGGGAGAAAAAAAAAAAGTAGAGTAAGCCATACACTTAATCTAGTCAGTCATGCTACTTTAATATGTAAGAAATAAAAAGTATATGTGTATATATGTGAGTGTGTGTGTGTGTCTGTGTATTATGTTCAAGTTGTTAATTTTGAACACTTCTAAATTTCATATCCTTATTTCTTTCAAATTATTTAATGTATTAACTCTTTGCTAAAATTGATGGTTTTGTAACAGCATGCATTTGTTTCAATGTATTAATCAAAGATGTAAAACTTTTACAATGACATACTGTTAAAATGTACAATCTTACTTTTATATGTTTTTAGAACCTGCAGAAAATCAAGTCCGACACGAAATCCTTCACCAGTCCAAATCTCTGAAGGTCTTATGGTACATTAAAAGTCATGGATCATTAACAATCACTTCTTTAAAGCTTTTTTTTGTAGCCAGTCAGTAAAACATATGTGATTAATAAGGGGGTTGTTATTAAGATGAATTTCTTATGAGATTGAATTTTAAGGAATATGAAATCAAGCATATTAATTTTAAATTTAGTTTCATTTAGAAATATGTGAACATGGAAATACTACACACTGAGACTTATTTTTATTATTGGTATCAGGGTTACAATACCAAACTCTTGATGCTGTGTTTCAAGAGAAACCTATACATGAATCTATATATTAATGTGAATTATTATTGAATGATCTTATTGAAATGGTCTTACAGTTACATTCACTATCTTAATCTAATAATTATAGATAACCTAATAAACTGGTAAAATCACAATTGAGAAAAAATAATTTTCCTTTCATTCTCTGTTTTGGTATTTTAAAATAATTTCTAACAGCTGATAAGACAATAAGTTATCTTTGTATTGACCTTGACTTCCTAGGTATTTATATATAATGTTTAAGATTTAGTAATGTAATGAAATATATTCATGCAACTTATACACAGTAGTTAAATATTGTCTGCAAAGATTTCAATAGCAATGCATTTTGTTTGTGATATTCCTTTATTCAACTTTGTCATTCTTTATGAATTTCTTGACAGTAACAATATGAATTTATTAAGTATATTGAAACAATTGCTTAACTGAAAAATGAGGAAATACTATTAGATAAATATCCCACAAGAGTTCAGACAGAAAGATTAAATTTTAGCAACACATTTACAGCAGCACTTTTTTTGTGGCAGAATTAAAAAAAAAAAAACTAATGTAAGAAATGACTCATATAAAGGAATTTTATTATTCTTTTGCAAGGCACAATAAATATGAAGAATTCAGAGAAACTTGAGAAGATTCATGTGAATCGTGCAAAGTAAAGAAAGAATCAAGCAAACTGCACAATGATCACAAAAATGAAAGGAAATCAATGTTAAAAGGCAGCTGTTTCATGCTTATTAATGAAAATTCTCAATTCCAGAAGAAATTTGATGAAACATGATTCTTTCCTCTATACAAAGAGGTGATGGACTCTGATTGTAGAATACTACATATCCTGTAACTCATAGTTGATTTTGTTTGTTCTTTGGTTAACTTATTTTTGTCATTGTATGGGAAAGTTCTATTGAGCTTTACTAAGAAACAACAAATATAAAAAAGAAAATTAAAAATCAAAGAGAAAAAACAGTGAGACATGGTTTTATTTAGCCATTTTAAATAAAGCTATACTTTCAAGCTGTTCTCAATAATCTATTAATTATGTTTAAAAGTTTTGTATATAAGTTATGTATGCATGTATGATAAGGGTCAGTCTAATTATCTACTAATGATCTCTAATTATGAGCTATAGAAGCTGAGACCCTGAGGTCAAATGATATTAGGATATCTAGATGTAAATATGAGGCTTAATCAAAATTAAAACTCAAGATATGGACTGTTAATCTTAGATGTTTTTCTCTGCCATATTTGACCCTGAATATGCCTCAGAAATTCAATCTTATTTTACAATTTAGCTGATGTATATAATAAGAGTTCTTTTTAGAGTTACTTTTAAACCATATAAATGATGAGCAATAGAAGTATTATTCTGTAAAACGAAATCAATGATTCAGTGAGCCATTTCTTTTATTACAAGTCACTGTATATAGAGATTATGTCAAGAGGATCTGACCCCTGTAGGCACATCTGTAAATCACTTCTGGTTGAGTCCCATTGAGCAAAGGAAACACCAAATATACTCATCTAAACCATCCTGCAAAGCCGAAGGAAAGAAGTCAGAGCTTATGGACATAACTTGTCCTAAAGAGATAGCTTGAGGGACTCAGGGGTATATACTTCATAGAATCTTTTCATCACATGAGATGTAGATTTATCTATCCATACTACCCCCTATATTGTTTCTATTCAGCTGATTTGACTTGGAAATGACCAAAAAAGACACATTTTTTGTCTTCTTCATATTTTTAATATTTAAATTTCTCATTTCTCCACTATTCTTCTGATTAAACATGATTTGACTGCCATGCCTTTCTTCAGAGAGTTTACTTTGCCCAAATGAAAAGAATTATTTAAGCCTTTTCAAACTCCTTAAATAGTAAATATGAGCAACTAGTTGGCATAATGGATACAATACCATAGTCAGGATTAACTAAATAAGAATCCTTTCTTTTTATTTCAAATCAGGTCTAACCATTTCTAATAATTTTGAATGGTTTTAAAAAACTGTTCATACTTAGGATTAATCTTGCTATATCTAGCTCTGATTCTGCAAATAGTTTTATTTTTTACCAAAGACTAAAATAAATGCACTAAAATCTCTGATTGTTTATGATAAAGGTCCTGACAATTTTCCTGCCCATATTTTTCCATTTATAGCTCTTTCTTTTTCTTCTTTCTACATACTAAGAGATAGCCAACATGAGAAATATTTTGGCTATTTGTTTTTAAACTAGTTATGTAATTTAATTATTACAGGGAATTTCTAGTGAAGAAACTCTGGGTACCAATGTATAATAACAACTGCTCTTTCCAATTTAAATTCTTACAGCTGATACACTGAAAGATTAAATGATAAGGATCACAGAGCCACTATGTCTCTGAAGCAACACTGGAACCTAACTCTCACCATCTCAAAGGCTAACTGTCTTTTCACTATACCATTCAGCCCACTGATAAGGAGTTGAGAGTCTTGGGCAATTACTATCCTACTTAAATAGTTTAAACAAACTATTCATTTCCTCCTGGAAGGCATAGCTATTTCAAATTTATGCTTGTGATCTAGAATAATTACCCACAAACTTTTCTTCTATGTATTTTTGTAATTTCCTTCTGGGTAAGCCCAGATACTCTGATCACCAGAGAAATATTACTTAAAGCTGATATGAATGAAGATCCATCAGGAGGACCAGAAGTAAATAGGAACTTCCCAACAGCTATAAAATTGGAAACAGAGATCTTTGCTTTCAGATATCCTGAGAGAACAATCTATGAATAATTTTGGTGTAATACACATGCATTCACACATGCATATACACACACACACGCACACACACACACACACACACACACTACTTGAAATGTTCTAGAGTACAAAGAAGAGGAAATAAATGATAATTTTCCTTCTCTTCTTCCAAAAGAACATAATTTCATTGTGAAGTCACCAAAGATTAAAATAAAATTGAGGGACTGACAGTCCATATAACAGAGCTGCCAATTTAAAGTAGATGATCACAGTCTCATGGATCCTTAAGGAAAGAAGAGCTTCTATTTTTAAATGTCCTTGTCTGTTTGCCTGCTATTTCTTTCACACTCCATGATACTACTACCCCCTTCAGTATCTTGAGATGGATACCATCTGGACTGCAGTGATTTACTACTCTTGAGTTTCTCAAGTCGTTCCCTAAGTGGCTTTTTGGATACTTCAGAGTCTGTTAAGACCACACTGATTTCACCCCAAAACCATACAGTAGAATTAGAATTTCCAAAATGACCTCCACAGAGAAGTCAGTGGCAGACAGTAATCTTTAATCAAACTTGTCCACTGTGTATAATTCACTAAACATTGGGTTCCATCAAAGTAAAAGGGAAATGGGTGCTTTAAAAAACAAGATCCAGTTTCAAGTGCAATCAAGAAGGATTGTCAGATTTAAAGAGCAATTTTAAAATCATGTCATAAATTTCTGATTTATCACAAAATATTGTACTAGGTGGTGTTAATCTTTCTATTATTGTTTATGATTCATTCTCACATAATTCTAATTTTTTGAGGGACTAAAGTAATAAAAAGGATTAACCTAGATTCATTAGATTTATGCATACAATTATTTTTGGGATAGAATCAGTAGAATGCAATAGATAACATACCTTGTACTTAATATTACATTCCACATTGTCAAAACAACAATAACAACAACAACAACAACAACAACAACAACAACAACAACAACAACAACAACAACAACAAACACCATCTTCCAGGTTAGAAATTTAAGTGCTTATTTTCAGGCCCAGGGTACAATTTATTTATTTAGGGGACTGGGAATAGAAGATGCATGTTCTAGTTTCATTTCAATCACAAAACAATTCTATTTCAAGCAAGTGATTTATGAGAAAACCAGAGAGAGAAAGATACACACAGAGAAAGACAGACAGAGAAAGACAGAGACAGAGAGCCTTGGAAAATAACAGAAATAAAAGCTTACTGAAGAGAGGGTTGAAAATGAAGGTACGAATAGGTTTGGGGATATACAAGGAAAAGGCTTGAGAAATATTAGTACATCCTGATTGGCTATTCGAGGATACATATCAGTAGTTACGCAAATTCAAAGAACTAAAGTTTTTCTCTATAAATGCAGTCATAAATAAGTAGTATAGAGGAGAAGCAAAATCTATTTTTTAGTGAATTATTGATAGGCCAGGAATATGAGGAAGGGGTTTCATTGTTATAGATGAGATACAATCACTAAAAGAAGTGGCAGTTTCAACAGAGAAAATTGGGAAGTGATAGACATCACTGTCAGAAGCTTACCTCAAAGAGATCCTTTTTATTGTTTCATTAGCTCACAAAATTAAATTTAAAAATCAATCAGATTAAAATATTAAGCTTTAATTCTTTTTTTAAATAGGAAAGCCTTAACCAGAACAAATATGTAGACATTGGGGGCATAAGGGCAATTCTGGAGAAATAGCAGACAGAAGTGGAAGGGGAAATGTGAGAGGAGTTCAAACTTGGGACCTAAAGATGTTTCAAGAATTTTCCAGCTGGAAGAATGTTATGAAATTGGCTGTGTCCTTAATCTCTCACAATATCCTGTAATATCCCATAATAATAACTTCCTGCCTTGACAACCTCCCACCCATAATCCCTAGCATTGATTACATATATGGAAAGCTCTATGTGTGGAGAGTGGTTATTGTTTAGAAGAATGGGGGGAGGGATGGGATACCACAATAATGAAGTGAACAATAATGATAAAAATATGATCCATTCATCAGGTTAAGCAAAATTGTACTTGGTAGTACACTGCTATTCAAAGCAGGACACAAACAGGAAAATTATTTTAATATAAATTTGTTAAATTTAATACAGAAATTTTAAAAACCAAAGTTCAGTTTCATACACAAATATTTTTATTCATCTGTGCATATTGGAATATTTATTTTTTTAGATAATAGAGTCCATAAAAAATTAAAAGCAATTTTCTGGTCTACAATATTAATAATTATTACAGTATTCCATCTGGAAAACAGAGTGGGGGTATAGGGAGGATCTATAGTATTCAACAAATGTTTCTACTAGCTTGTCTATATCTAACTCTATGGTTTCCCCAGAAGTATCAAAAGATTTTTCACAACATTTAAGGTTAAATTATGATTTTAATGATTTTCTTTTGATAGAATTGAGCACTAGAAAAGAAAGGTAAGTTATTGTTAGATAAAATATAAAAAAGGTATGGAGTAGGTAGGTGAACAGCCTGTGTGAATATTTTGATCTATACTTTTGGGAATCCTGTATCATATATTCTCACTACACTTTAAATCAGAAGTGTCAAATATACAATCCAAAGGCCACATGTAGCTTACACTACTTCTAAATAATGCCTGAACTGAATTAAAATGAAATTTGGAAATATTTAACAAAACAAATAAAATATGATAAAATAGAGTAATTATGTCTTCTAAGTCAATATGTGGGAAATACAAAACCTTATGTTAACTTAGTGGCTTCATTTTTATTTGACTTTGAACACCATTGCTTTAATAAAAGGACTTTCCAATAATTAAAAAAAAAAAAAGTGTGACTACAAAGCATTAGAAAATTCTACTCCAGCTTAGACTCACTTATAAGTGAAACTTCAGATAGGTAGTTCAATGGATATAAGAGCATAGGATTTGGAATCAAGGACTTGAGTTCAAGTCTGGCCTCAGATATTTTTATTACTCTGCAGAAGTAGCTTTAGTTTTTTCATCAGTAAAATGGGAATTATAATAGCACTTACCTCAGAGGTGAGACTCAAATGAGTAAATATATGCAAAGTGATTCACTATCATTAAATATTAGTTACTTTTATTATATAGTACTTCCTTGAAGTAAGGGAAACAATTTATTTCAGAAGTTCACATCTTCAGTTCTTCAAAGTTCAGATCTTCAAAGTATGGCTCTACTAATTTTTCTGAAGAATTATTTCTAGATAAAGCAGTTTAGTAAAATAGGGTGATGGATTTGGGAGTTGTAGGGTATAGCTTCAAATACTCCAATTCTTATGAATTGTGAGAATCTCTCTGAAACTGGAGTAACTCTTTAAGCCAACTCCTAAGGTGATAGAAGGTGTTTCCATACAGAGATTTCAGATTCTAGATCATCACATATATTCAAATATAACTTATCATATGTATGTGCATAATAACAATCTCAACTTAAATTTAATGGTGTTCTCTCCAAGATCACATTGCCTACAGGAAACAATAATGATTCTGGTTATTCCATCATTTTTGTTGTGGTTTGACTGTTTATTATTCCATTTTGAATTTACTTAGCAAAAATATTGGAGTGCTTGACATTTCTTTCTCCAGCTCATTTTACAGTTGAGGAAATTGAGGCAAACAGGGTTTAGTGACTTTCTCAGGATCACATAGCTATTGTCTGAGCTCAGTTTTGAACTCAGAAAAGATGAGTCTTGACTTTATGCATAGCACCCAGAGTTCTATCTACTGTACCTCCTACCTGACAATAATAATAGCTATTATTAATATAGAGCTTTACAATTTGGGAAGATTTTACACACATCCAAAGCCACATATAGCTACATCTACATCTCTCTCTCTCTCCATATGTGTATATATACACTTTATATATATATATATATATATATATATACACATATGTGTGTCTAAATATATTTATATCTATCTATATACATAGAGAGAGGGAGAGAGAAGAAGAAGAAGAAGAAGAAGAAGAAGAAGAAGAAGAAGAAGAAGAAAAAGAAGAAGAAGAAGAAGAAGAGAGACAGAGAGATGGAGAGAGAGAGAGAGAGAGAGAGAGAGAGAGAGAAAGAGAGAGAGAGAGAGAGAGAGAGAGAGAGAGAGAGAGAGAGAGAGAGAGAGAATAACTGACTTATCCAACATGAGTCAGGATTTGAATTCAAGTAGTCTTGACTTCAAGTTCAACATTCTATCCATTGTGCCATTCAATTTAACATGGATTCAAATTCCTGCTTTACATTTTTATAATTAGCTGTGTGATCATGGACAGTTATTGAATCCTTCTGAACTGTTGTATTACAATGAACAACTATGTGCTCAGCCTATTTCATAGAGTTGTTATAAAGTAATTGTTTTTTCAAAACTTAAAATGCTATTTATTGTGACTTATTTTCATCACATTATCTGGGATTTTAAATCCTCGCCTTCCACACCTAACTGCAATCAGGTTCATATTGACTCCATATCCCATTATGTAGTCTACATTCAAGTCAAATTCACAAGCTATGTCTTGGTTTGCTCTTGCTCCCTCCCACCCTGTTCAACAGGCCATCTCCTTTGCCTGTACTATGTCATCTGTTCATTCTTAAAAGAATTCTTATATTCCTTGAAGGTTCAATTTCAAGGTATGAAATGGGATGCTGATATTAGGAAATAGAAGTCCAACTTGTTTAGAAAATGTATCTCTTTTTTTTTTTTGGTCAGCTCTAGACTCTTAGAAAAGATCATTTGCATTCATGAATATTAAAAGTTTTATAGATATTTAACTAGAGTTAGATGTCATGTATTCTAGTCCAAGATGGATTAATTCAGTTCAGGCACCTAGTTCCTTTTTTGTAGGCCCCCAATTCCTTAAGTTTGATAATGGTCAAGAGCAGAGACTTGACCTGTGCCTGTAGAGAAGGCATGGAAAGCCTGCCTTGCCCTAAAAGTAGATTTCAACTTAAAAAAAAATGAGTAAAAAGACAAAGTAAGCTCTAACTATAGATAGCTTCTGTAGTGAAAGAGAAGAAGAGATTTCAAATCCTGAGGACACTAAAGACAGATTGTCTCCAGATGAAGCCTCAAAGGGTGATATAGCCTAGTCCCCACCACACAAGGCTCTCCTAAAAGAACTTAGAAAGGATCTTAAAAGAGAACTAGAAGAAATATGGGGAAAGAAAGGGAAAACTTTGCAGAAGGGTTTGGAAAAGATAAATTGGAAAAAGAAAACAACTCCCAGGAAAACAGAATTTATGAATTGGAAAAAGAAAATAATTCCCTAAAAAATTAATTTGTGAAATGGAAAAAAAAAATTCCATAGAACAAAACAACTCAGTTAAAAAAAAAAAGTAAATGAAGAAAATAATTCATTTAAAATCAGAACTGAACAAATGGAAATGAATGACTCAGTGAGACATCAAGAATCAGTCAAGCAAAACCAAAAAAAAAAAAAAAAAAAAACCATGAAAAAAAATAGAAAAAAAGTTAAATATCTACTTGGGAAAACAGACCTGGAAAATAGATCTAGGAGAGATAATGTAAGGATTATTGGACTCTCTGAAAACCATGATAAAAAAAAAAGAGCATAGATACTATTTTTCAGGAAATCATCAAAGAGAACAGCCCAGATGTCATAGAATCACAAGGTAAAATAGCCATTGAAAGAATTCATTGAATACCTTCTGAAAGAGGTCCTAAAATTAAAACTCCAAGGGATATTGTGGCTAAATTTCAGAACTATCAAGCCAAGGAAAAAAATATTACAAGCAGCCAGAAAAAAACAATTCAGATAGCAAGGAGCCACAATAAGGATTACTCAGGATTTAGCAGCTTCCACATTAAAGGATCTAAGGGCCTCTAATCTGATATTCTGAAAGGCAAGGAAACTTGGAAGGCAGTTAAGAATCAACTACCCTGATGAACTAACCATTTTCTTCCAGAGAAGAAGATGGTCATTCAATGAAACAGGTGGATTCCATTTATTTCTGATGAAAAAATCAGAGCTAAACAAAAAACTTGGCCTCCAGATATAGGACTCAAAAGAAGCATAAAAAGGTAAAAAGAACTCTTGAGAATTGTATTTCTGTTATGAGTATATATATAGAGTGCATCTATAATTTGATTTTACTGTAATAATATAAAAAGGAACTAGAGGTGAAAAGGGGATTGTACCATAAAAAAGGGAAAAGGGAAAGAAAATTACATCTCATGAAGAGGCAAAGGAAACCCATTGTATTTGAGGGAAAGAAGGGAAGGGGATGATCATTGTGCAAATCTTACTCTCATCAGATTTGGCTCAAAAAGAAAATATTAGACATATTTGGTTTACAGAGAAACTTCTCTCACCTTATTGAAAAGTGGAAGGGGGAAAGTGAAAAGGGAAGGGGTAGGCTAAACAGAAGGGAATGCAGAAATAGTAGGGGAAAGGTATAAGAAAATGGAGGGACTCTAAAGGGAGAGGGCTGCTTGAGGCAAGTTGTGCCCATAACTTATCAGGAAGAAGGGTAAGGAGAAAAGGAAAGAGAAAAGTATAATCTGGGGATAATAAAATGGCAGGAAATACAGAATTAGCAGTTTTAACTGTAAATGTGAATGGGGTGAACTCTCCCATAAAGTGGAGGCAGATAGCAGACTGAATTAAAACTCAGACTCTGTAGTGTTCTGGTTGGTTTTCTGGAGGTCTCTGGACCAGCCTTTGTTTCAACAGAGTAATCACCACAAGAATAGCCAGGTGTTAAAGTCCAAATTTTTTATTATTTCCTTCAAAGTCTTGTCTCCTTGCCTGGGGCTCAGCTAGGTATCTTGAAGTCCTCCAAAATGTGTTTTGGTTTCTGTAGGGGATGTAGGAGGACCACCACAGTGGTCTCTGTCTTGAAGTCTATCTCAGTCCGAGACCTTGTGCTCCAGCCTCCAGCTACTGTCTTCACCCATTCTGTTCCAGACCCCTTCTGAGTCTGTCTCTGGCTGAGTTTATCCCAGTTTATATGCAATATATTGAGTATATGCCAATCATTATAGTACTAAGCAACCACGTTTTGTTGTAAGATTAAATCGATCATACTGAACTGGAGAACTATTAATCACCATGCTAAACTAGATAACCATTGTCTTATCAATTTCACTGACTTAATACTTTGTAAGAATCCTTGTATCAAGTACAGAGTTCTGGCCCATTACAAGACTCCAACAATATGTTGTTTACAAGAAACACATTTAAAACAAGGTGATACGTAGAGAGTAAAGGTAAAAGACTGGAACAATATCTATTTTGTTTCAGGTGAAGTAAAACAAAAGCAGGGGTAGCCATCCTGATCTCAGATCAAGCAAAAGCAAAAATTGATCTAATTAAAAGAGATAAGGAAGGAAACTATATCTTGCTAAAGGGTACCATAGATAATGAATCTATACTATTCTATACTAATGAATTGATACTAAATATATATGTACCAAGAGGTATAGCATCTAAATTCCTTAAAGAGAAATTAGAGAGCTGCAAGAAGAAATAGACAGCAAAACTATAAGAGTGGGAGATCTCAACTTTGTACTCTCAGAACTTGATAAATGAAATTGCAAAATAAATAAGAAAAAAGTTAAAGAGGTAAGTAGAATACTAGAAAAGTGAGGTATGATAATCTTTGGAGAAAATTGAATGGAGACAGAAAGGAGTGCACTTTCTTCTTAGCAGTTCATGGGATCTATATAAAAACTGACCATATATTAGGACATGAAGACTTCAAAATCAAATGCAGAAAGGCAGAAATATTAAATGAATTCTTTTCAGATCACAATACAATAAAAACTACATTCAATAAAAAGCTAGGGGAAAATAGACCAAAAAGTAATTGGAAACTAAATAATCTCATCCTAAAGAATGAATGGGTAAAACAGCAAATCACAGACCCAATTAGTAATTTCATTCAAGAGAATGACAATAATGAGACAACATACCAAAATTTGTGAGATGCAAAGTGGTAATAAGGGGAAATTTTATATCTCTAGAGGCTTACTTGTATAAAATAGAGAAAAAGATCAATGAATTGGGCTTATAACTAAAAAGTTAGAAAAAGAGCAAATCAAAACCCCCCAATCAAATACTAAACTTGAAATTTCAAAAATTAAAGGAGAGATTAATAAAATTGAAAATAAAAAATTATTGAATTAATAAATAAAACTAAGAGTTAGTTTTATGAAAAAAATAAAATAGATAAATTTTTGGTAAATTTGATTAGAAAAAGGAAAGACGAAAAGCAAATTGTTAGTCTTAAAAATGAAAAGGGAAAACTTTCCACTAATGAAGAGGAAATTAGAACAATAATCAGGATGTGCTTTGCCCAACTTTATGTCAATAAATTTAATAACCTAAGTGAAATGGAGAAATACCTATAAACATATAGGATGCCCAGATTGACAGAGGAGGAAGTAAATTGCTTAAAAAGTCCCATTTTAGAAAAAGAAATAGAACAACTCCCTAAGAAAAAACCCCAGGACCAGATGGATTTACATGTGAATTCTACCAAACATTTAAAGAACAATTAACTCCAATACTATATAAACTATTTGAAAAAATAAGGAATGAAGGATTCCTACCAAATTCCTTTTATGACACAGACATGGTACTGATACCTAAAACAGGTAGGATGAAAACAGAAAAAGAAAATTATAAACCAATTTCCCTAATGAATATTGATGCAAAAATCTTAAATAAAATATTAACAAAAAGATTACAGAAAATCATACCTAGGATAATACACTATGACCAAGTAGGATTTATACCAGGAATGCAGGGCTGGTTAATAATTTGCATAATTGACCATATCAATAACCAAATTAACAAAAACCATATGATCATCTCTATAGATGCAGAAAAAGCATTTGATAAAACCCAGCACCTCTTCCTATTAAAAACACTAGAGAGTGTAGGAATAAATGGACTCTTCCTTAAAATAGTTAGGAGCATCTATCTAAAACCATCAGTAAGCATCATATGTAATGGGAATAAACTAGAACCATCCCCAGTAAGATCAGGAGTGCAACAAGGTTGCCCACTATTACCATTACTATTCAATATTGTATTAGAAATGCTAGCTTTGGCAATAAGAGATGAGAAAGAGATTAAAGGAATTAAAGTAGGTAATGAGAAACATTACAGATAATATGATGGTATACTTAGAGAACCACAGAGAATCAACTAAAAAGCTATCAGAAATAATCTACAACTTTAGCAAAGTTACAGAATACAAAATAAATCTATATAAATCATCAGTATTTTTATACATCACTAACAAAATCCAATAGCAAGAAATACAAAGAGAAATTCCATTTTAAACAACTGTTGATAGTATAAAATATTTGGGAATTTATCTGCCAAGGGAAAGTCAGGAACTATATGAGCAAAACTACAAAACATTTTCCACACAAATAAAGTCAGATCTAAACAACTGGGAAAATATTAAGTGCTCTTGGATAGGTCAAATGAATATAATAAAGATGACAATACTACCTAAACTAATCTATTTATTTAGTGCCTACCAATCAAACTGCCAAGAAACTATTTTAATGACCTAGAAAAAATAACAACAAAATTCATCTGGAAGAACAAAAAGTCAAGAATTTCAAGGGAACTAATGAAAAAAAAAAAATCCAAATGAAGCTGTACCAGATCTAAAATTATATTATAAAATGGTGGTCATCAAAAAATGTTTGATACTGGCTAAGAAATAGACTACTTGATCAGTGGAATAGGTTAGGCTCACAGAACAAAATAGTCAATAGCTATAGCAATTTAGTGTTTGACAAACCTAAAGACCCCAGCTTTTGGGATAACAGTTCACTATTTGACAAAAACTCCTGGAAAAATTGAAAACTAATATGGCAGAAACTAAGCCTTGACCCACACTTAATACCATACACCAAGATAAGGTCAAAATGGATTCATGATCTAGGCATAAGTAATGAGATTATAAATAAATTAGAAGAACATAGGATAGTTTACCTCTCAGACCTGTAGAGGAGGAAGGAATTTGTGACCCCAGAGGAACTAGAATTCATTACTGATCACAAAATAGATAATATTGATTATATTAAGTTAAAAAGGTTTTGTACAAACAAAACTAATGCAAATGAGATTAGAAGGGAAGAAATCAACCGGGAAAACATTTTTACAGTCAAAGGTTCTGATAAAGGCCTGATTTCCAAATTATATAGAGAATTGACTCAAATTTATAAAAAATTAAGCCATTCTCCAATTGATAAATGGTCAAAGGATATGAACAAACAATTTTCAGATGAAGAAACTGTAACTATCTCTAGTCATATGAAAAGGTGCTCAAAATCACTATTGGTTAGAGAAATGCAAATTAAGACAACTCTAAAATGCCACTACATACCTCTTAGATTGGCTAAGATGACAGGAAAAGATAATGATGAATTTTGGAGGGAAAACTAGGACATTGATATATTGTTGGTGGAATTGTAAACAAATACAACCATTCTGGAGAGCAGTTTGGAACTATGTCAAAAAGTTATCAAACTGTGCATACCCTTTGATCCAGCAGTGTTATTACTGGGCTTAGATCCCAAAAGGATCTTAAAAAAGGGTAAGAGACCCCACATGTGCAAAATGTGTGTGGCAGATCTTTTTGTAGTGGCCAGAAACTGAAACTGAATGGATGCCCATCAATTGGAGAATGGCTGAATAAATTGTGGTATATGAATGTAATGGAATATATTCTTCTGTAAGAAATGACCAGCAGGATGATTTCAGAGAAGCCTGGAGAGACTTACATGAACTGATGCTAAGTAAAATGAGCAGAACCAAGAGATCATTATGCATAGCAACAAGAAGATTATATGATGCTCAATTGTGATGGAAGTGGCTCTTTTCAATAATGAGATAATTCAAACCAGTTCCAACTGTTTAGTAAGGAAGAAAGTCAGCTACACCCAGAAGGTGTATGGGAAATGAGTGTGGACCACAATATAGCATTTCTACTCTGTCTGTTATTATTTGCTTGCATTTTTGTTTTCCTTCTCAGGTTTTTTTTTCCTTTCTTTCTAGATCCAATTTTTCTTGCACAGCAAGATAACTGTATAAATATGTAGAAATATATTGGATTTAACATATACTTTAATGTAGCAGGCCAAAACTCTGAAAGGGTGTACTTAAATCTAAGATAGCAGGGTGCTTGTAGTTAAGCAAGGTTGTTCTCTAAGTAATGTAATGATGTGGTCAATCTAGTTGGAGTATACTTAGTGTAATGTGTGATGTGATGTTCTATAGCTATGCATGCCCACTGTGGTGTGGTGATGTAGTCATGCTAGAGTATTTAAGGGGAGTCCCAATGACAGAGGGCTCTCTCTCTCTCTCAGCTGCAGCTCTTAGCAGCAGCTCTCAGACACAGAAGACTTCAGGCTCCAGACTCCAGACTCCAGACTCCATACTGGACCAGCCGCATGGCAACTCTCCTGTCTCCTTCACTTCTCTACCCCAAGACCAAGGGTTTTGCATGATCCTGAGATCCTTTAGAGAGCTAACCCGGACATTATACTTTAACATATTTAACATGTATTGGTCTACCTGCCATCTAGAGGAGGGGGTAGGGGGAAGGAAGGGAAAAGTTGAAACTGAAGGTTTAGCAAGGGTCAGTTGAAAAATTACTCATGTGTATGTTTTATAAATAAAAAGCTACAATTTTAAAAAGTTTGATAATAGTCATTCAGAAACAAAAGAGAATCTACTTAGCATATTTCATAAGTGTATGCACTGAGGATATCCCCCAGTGGATTAAGTTAACTGAAGCTCTCTATCATATAAATTGCCAGTTTTGGTTTGCCAAATAAATAGCAGAGAGGTAAAAGCCCCTTGTGGTTATTTCATACTTAGACGATCAGTAAGTGAAATCAGTACCTAAAATCTTTAGTCCTTTCTGCCAATAATGTGTCAAGGATGGTCTCCATACCTTTTAAGGAAAAAAAAAACTAGCCTAATTTTTATGGGGTAACAGTTAAGATACTGTTCTCATCACATTGACCAATCCCTACATTTTACAGATGAAGAGACTAAGACTCAGAATTGCAACCCAGATTAAACAATTTGCCCAGGGTCATATAGAAAGTCAGTAGCAGAGCAGGAGTCAAATTAAAATCCTCTGATGATTCTTTATACTGCACCAGAAATCCTCATTGCCTCATTTAGTTTTATTTTGTTTTGTTTTCTCTTCTCACTCACTAAATCTTTTATAATCTGGCTTCTGAACCCACCATTCAATTGAAAGTACATTCTCCAAGCTAAATTCAATGATCTTTCCTTGTTATTTTCCAAACAAACATCTTAAAATGTCACCTTACCTGCTTCTTTCCCATTCTATCATCACACATACACAGACATATAGTCAAAAGATCTTAAATTCCTACTTATTGCCTCTAATAAAAAATGGGAACTAATTTAGAATTTTAGACTATTCACTATCTTGATTCTACTTATCTTTTCAATTATACTTTTTATCAGTGTTTCTTTAATATCAGTAATTTAAAAATAATTCTAGATAATCACTAAAGTCCCTTCTAATTCTAAATCCTACAACGTGATTTCATTTTTTGTTCATATTGTTCAGTCATTTTTCTATCATGCCCAACTCTTCATAATCCCATTTGGGGTTTTCTTGCCAAAGAAATTGGAGCCATTTTTTTTTCTCATTTTACAAATGAGGAAATTGAGACAAGTACAGTTAAGTGAGTTGGCCTTAAGGGTGACACACCTAGTAAATTTCTGAAAACAGATTTAAACTCAGAAAAATTAGTCTCCCACTTCAGATTCAGCACTCTCTCCACTATGCCACCTTGCTGCTCCAAATAATTAAATTTCACAAAGGCAGAGATTACATTTTATATAAACTTTGTATCTCTTACACTGCTTAGCATAGTCCACTTTCTATAGTAGATATTTATTATCTGATAAGTGAATAAAGGAATGGATACTCTCTGACATTCGTTTATGATTACTCTAACAAAGAGCATTCAGCTCTAGTTGGACTGCAATGCTTATGACTCTTACAAAAAGTAGCTTTTGACCAACATTGTCATCTGAACAGAGGCAAGCTTCCCAATTCCCCAACAATAACTTACATAATAGTGAGAAAGTTCCAATGAGTATCATCCTCCCAGGTAGAAATGAAAACAGATAAACCTTATTAAGTTCTTTATGATAACATATCCCTAATTAGCTCTTTATGTTTCTCCTGAGACCTGAATTTGAAAATCAAATTTTCCATTCAGCTCTGGTATTTTCATCACAAATGCTTAAAAACCTTCTCTTTCATTGAATGAACACCTTTTCCCCTAAAGAATTATACTCAGTTTTGCTGGGTAGGTGAGTCTTGGTTATAATTCTAGCTCTATTGCTCTTGAGAGTATCATATTTCAAGCCCTCTGGTCTTTTAATATAGAAGCTGCTAAATCTTGTGTTATCCTGATTGTGGCTCCACTATACTTGAATTATTTTTTTTTTCTGGATGCTTGCAATAATTTTTTTTCCTATATCTAGAAGTTCTGGAACTTGGCGATCTTAATCCTGAGAGTTTTCATCTTGGGATCACTTTCTGGAGATGATTAGTGGATTCATTCAATTTCTCTTTCATTTCTGGTTCTAATCTATCAGGACAGTTTTCCTTCTTAATTTCTTGAAAGATGATGTCCAGGATCTCTATTTTTTAATCACTGGGATATAGACCCAGTAGTGGCACTGCTGGTTCAAAGGATATGCACAATTTTATAGTACTTTGGGCATAGTTCCAAAAAGTTCTCTAGAATGGTTGCATCATGTCACAACTCCAAAACCATGCATTAATGTCCCCAGTTTCCCCACATCCCCTCCAACACTTTTCATTATCTTTTTCTGTCACCTTAGTTAATCTGAGAGGTGAGAGGTGGTAGCTCAAAATTGTTTTAATTTGATTAGGAGCACATTTTGATATGACTCTATATAACTTTAATTTCTTCATATGAAAACTGTTCATATCATATGACCATTTATTAATTGGTGAATGACTTTTATAAATTTGATACAATTTATTTTATAATTTAGAAATGAAGCCTTTATCAGAAACACTGGCTTTAAACATTTTTCCCAGCTTCTAATCTTGGCTGGGTTGGTTTTATTTGTGTAAAACCTATTTAATTTAATGTAACTGAGTTGTTCATTTTGCCTTTTATAATGTTCTCTAGTTCTTTGTTGGCCATAAATTCCTCCCTTCTCCAAAGATCTCATAGGTAAACTATCCCTTGGTTTCCTAATTTGCTTATTGTGTTACCCTTTACAGCATGTACCCATTTTGACCTTATTTTGATAGGGTATATGAGATGTGGGTCTATGCTGAGTTTCTGATATATTATTTCCCAGTTCTCCCAGCAAATTTTGTCAAATAGTGAGTTTTTATCCTAGAAGCTGGAGCTTTGGGGTTAGAACTGATTTCTTTTATTCTCATCTGTAGTGGCCATCCAATACATGTGTGCTGAATGAACTTGAACAGAGTTTGTGAAAGAAAAGATTATGAAACTTTCTAGAAAGGGGAGGTGGAGAGTTTCCAAATTGTGGAAGAGTTTAAATGCAAGACTGAGGAGACTATTTAAACTTTGGTGCTCTTTCTTTCTAGTGCCTTGCAGATAGTCAGTATCTGATGTTATCAGTGTCCTAAAACTTATAAAAAGGAGCAAAGATGCATTCATCCCTTGAGTCTGTCTAAAAATCAGACTACTGATCAATTCCAGAATAGTATTTTGAGTTTTCTAGGTTTTTCCTTTGTCTCATTCAGCAAAACAGGAAAGGAATACAAGGAGTAAACGGAGTACAGAGAGAGGTATGGGAAAATGTTTTTTTTTTTTTTAATATATATTTATGTTTCCATATTCAGAACACTCACAGTTCTGTTTGCTTTGTCTCTGCCCTTCCCCCCCTCCATACTTTGGATGTCTACACAGTAAGACTAGGTAAAATATCTGAAAATCTATAAGCAATTATTCATTGTAATGAATGTTGTTTTATTTTTATTTGTTTTATTTTGGTTTTTTGCTAGTTAATTTCACACACTGCCCCCAATAGGCAACTTTACCTCTTTGGATTCTGAGTACTTTGGTGTCAAAAAATCTTTTTTATTTAAACTTTTCTATAAAGCATAATTCTCCTGTGTCCCTGGGATCAAAGCATAATTTTGAATGGTGGATCCTTTAGCATGCTTAAAATAAGAACTTCTTATTGATTCAGTATTGACTTTGCCTTGCAGTCAATGTTGCATTGTGTTTGAGTGTAGTTTCATAGATGTGGGGGATACATGAGGATATAGTTATCAATGAGTATAGATCTAGGTTCCCTATCCTTTTGAAAGACTCTTTAGTTTCAGTGATAATAATGATATTAATTCTAATGATGACAACAATGATGGTATTGAGAATGATGATGCTTAGGACTCATCATTATATTTTAGTGACTATTATTTCCAACGTAAGATATCTCACTGAATTAGCATTTGTTCCATTAGAATATGATATCTGACCTTTAGTGGAAACATTAGCATGAAGGATATAGAAACTAGACTTGGACCCTGGAAAAATCTGAATTTAAGTTCTATCACTGACTTTGTGAGATTGGCTAAGGTACTTTTGGTGCCTTACACAATTCAGTAAAATCTCATCATAGAAAGTTGCTCATCTGAATTGGTATAGGGAAGGCCGACAATGGAATTTCATGCAATTCTCAGGTCTGGACAATTCTTAAAGATCATTTAGGCTTTATTTTATAAAAAAGGAAACTGAGGCTCAGAAAGCTTCGGGTACTTCCTTAAAGTTACAAGTGATAGGCAGGTCTAGAATTCAAGCATGTTTCTTAAATTTTTATTATAGGAAGGCTTCTATGCTAGACACAAGAACATCCACAGGCATAGTCTCTGTCATCTCTTAGAACTAAACAATAATAGGCAAAATCTTCTAAAAAAAGTTATAAATATAAAATGATAAATGATCAATTTAATTCAATCAGCATTCATAAAACATTCACCAGGTACTGGATACAGCACTAGTGAAAGGGATAGTCCAAAGGCAAAAAAAAAAATTAATTTCTGACTACATGACATTCTGCATCTTTATCACTGTAAAAATGAGATGTAAACCAGGTGTCAATCAAAATCAAGTTATTAATAGTTATTAATAGGTTATTAAGGAAAAAGGATTATAGGATCACAGATTTAGGACTACCTGAAAACTAGTCCAGTGTCCTCACTTTGTAAATGAGGAAATTCAAGCTCAGAAAACTTATGTCAGTTGCCTGAGAAAATTGGGACCCAAAACAGGGTCTTCTAATTCCAAACTTCCTGTTCTTTCCACTGCAGAAGCATCATTGAATTTGACCTTTAAAAAATGAGTAGAATTGGAGCAGGTCAGAATAAATGCAAGGGCCTTTGCTTGCTCAGCAATAGCAGAAAGGATGGGCACTATTATTATAGGCAAATGTATGCAAAAAGACTAAAATAGAAAACTCTGAGATGTGTTGTAGGGAGGGAAATTTGGGAGTGGGGCAATATAGAAGATTAGAGAGTTTGACTATTA
This sequence comes from Antechinus flavipes, assembly GCF_016432865.1. Taxonomy (NCBI): domain Eukaryota; kingdom Metazoa; phylum Chordata; class Mammalia; order Dasyuromorphia; family Dasyuridae; genus Antechinus; species Antechinus flavipes. The sequence goes on from NC_067401.1 coordinate 222,468,716, forward strand.
GGTTAAGGAACTTGAATTTTATTTGATAGACAACTGATTAAGATAATTGAAAGGAATTTAACCAAAGAGTATGAGATGATTGTGATGGGATGAGAATATGAAGTGACCTGGCTGTATTGTGAGGGAAAAAAAAAATTGAAAGAAGAATGTTTAGGTGAAAAGATTAGCTAAGAGATTAAATTCCGACTTAGAAAGACTCTTGTCCCAGATTACAATCAAACTACATAACTTCATTAAAATTCTTCTCTGATTTATCTTCATTTTCTGGAGGTCACCCTGGCAGTCTCAAAAGCAATGCCAGTAGAACACATGTGATGGATGCTTCTTTCAACTTTTGATTACTGACACAGTGACAATGTCTGTCTCCTGAGAAACTAAAGGGATACATCACAAAAAGTTGGTTATCTTGATAATTTTTTTCTTTTTTTTCATCCATAATAATTCACAAATTTTATTTACTGAAGCTAGGGTTTTTAAAAAATGCTTTGTGGAAGGAAAGTATACCCACACTGATAAAATCAGTGATCCTTGAAATATAGAACTATGAGTACATGTTAGGTATATGAGCAACTGAGCCTTTATTAACACCCAAGCAGCTGACAAGAAGCAGGGCTTCTTCCAGTTTGGCACTTAAGCACTTGCAAATAGGCTAAAAAAGCTGCTAAAGAATTAATGATCCTTACTTATTAGCAGCTATTTAAACTCAGATTGGAGAGAAATGGGGACCAGTGAAGCACTGTTACCAATCAGCTGCAGCTGCTTCTAAGAAGCAGGGATTCGAAAGATCAACCTATTATATGGTTACAAGAAAACCTGGGCTTGCCTATTAGACAAGAAAGCATCAATTCAGACCTCATGATGATAGACCAAAAGACAATAACTTCACTATCTGATCACATTTGTGTTTAGTATATATAATCCTCTTTTTTTTTTTTTTAAGAAAAAGAACAAAGAAATTGATGATAGAGAAGTATCGGTCATGATAGAAATTCAGTGTTGCTGACAATCCTTTTGGAGTTGTCATATAGACATATCCTCACTTTCAAAGTTTGCCTGATGTTTTTTCTTACTATTTGTTCCACATGATGCTGATTTTGTCTTTAACAATTATTTTCTAGCAATATTTGACACATATCACCCTAATATATAAGTGCACAAAAATTGTGGACTGGAGGAGATGGGAATTGATGTTCTGGCACAACAGAAGAAAGATTTCTATCGGCCTTGCTCTAAAGGAAGGGTTATCATGATTTAGGTATAAATAAGATCATCATGGCCTTAAATCTTTCATCTTCCTTGCACTAGTTGAGTTGTTCTCAGTAACTGGTAAATAAGAACAGTTATGTGGCACAGTGAATAGAGTGCCAGAGCTAGAAACAGAAAGACCTGAATTCAAACATGAACTCAGACACTAGCTGTGTGACCTTGGGGAAGTCACATATCCCTGATTGTCTCAGTTTCTTCAACTGTAAAATGAGCTGGAGAAGATTTCAAAATGGTAATCCACTCCAGGGTCTTTGACAAGAAAGCCCTAAAAGGGGATCACAAAGAATTGAATATGACTGGAAAATGATTAAACAACAGAAACTGATATCAAGGACACAAAGACTTCACATTTAAGATTACAACAAAAACTATTTTACATAATTAAAATTTCTAACATTATGCAAATATAAAGCATGATAGAAAATATGCATTCTGATAAACTAAAAAAAAAAAAAAATCAGGTGAATAACTAGAATCAGCTCTCCATAGAGTATGAGAGCTTTGAACTTAACCTTTCACTTCTTCTAAAAAGCCTTCCTTGATCTCTCTTGTTGATAGTGAACTGTACACTTAAATCTTTCGCAAGTTTCAGAGGCAAAGTGGTACAAGAGAAATGGTGATTTTGAAGTCAAGATTCCATTAAGTTTATATCCCACATCTGATACTCCCTGTGTCAGCTTGGATAAGACATTTATATTTCTTCATCCTTAGTTTTCTCACTGGAAAAATGAAGGGAATTAAACTACATGCCATCTGGTAGTTCCTTCCAGTTCTAAATCTATGGTCTTGTTGTATTATAAATTCTTTTGACTTTGCCTAGTAATTACTTTTACTCCTTTCTCTCTCTGTCTCTGTCTCTGTCTCTCTGTCTCCCTCTCTACTCACACACACATGCACATGCACACACACATTCATACACACATATATGTATATATAAATATATGTATCTATATTGTAATATATAACAATACTAGATAATATAATATATAGATGCTTAATATTTATATATAATGTGTAACATGTATGATTATATTTTTATATTGTGGTATAGTTATTTGTTTTGATACTTCTGCTTTACCCCTGATTAGCTTGTTAAATATCATAAGGACAAAGACTATTATAGCTAAACTTACTTTCTCTCCCAGGACTGAACATAATGCTGTGCACAGAGTATACATGTAATCTTTTATGAGTAAATTAACATAGAAGGCAATAATTGAATAGCTAAAAATATTTTCTTCCTGAATTTCTCAATGAAGTTTAAGCAATTAAGCAATATGTGGAATTTCCTGAACAACCAAAGATCTCCTTCACTTAGAGGCTGAAGCAGAAATTTTCCTTTGCTGTTGTCTAGAAAGTTCTCATCATGAAAAACAATAGTCATAATACTGTTGTCATTTTCTGACTTCACATCTATGAAAACAAGTTGATTATGATGTATTTGTTCCTTTGGTTTTGCTCTGCAAAGTCCTTAAACAATTGAGGTCTCTAGAATGTCATGTACACCGCCATGTCTACCTATCACTTAGACACATGGTATAACTTAACAGAAATATAACAGTCCCCTAAACAGGTGGATAACCAAACTTTCATTTCCCTGATATGTGAGACTCGGGATCCAAATTGCCTATTTCTTTCATTTGGAACCTAACCATAGGGTTACAGTAAACTACCTTGATGGAAGGTTTATCTTAAGACTTATATAATTTTTGCCCCTTGTGTATCATAACATTTGGGGGAAATATTTTCTAGGGATAACATATGGTGGAACAATCTTTCAGGTTACCTGTTGTGACCCTGATTTTGAGTCATATGGGAAAAATATGCTTCCAATTAAGTTTGTCCCAGGAGGATGCAATTCTTTATGGATTGGGGTGAAGAATAGCCATGGAGCCTGGTCTTTGTCTGACAGCTGGAGAAAGGCACCTTGAATCAATAAAATTCTTATTAATTCCAGTCTCAATGCTGGCAATTGGTTCAACACTCTCAAGAATTTACTAACTACTATAGATCTAACAAAACTTATTTTGTCTGGGAAAAAAACAACAACAACAACAACACAAATGCCTAGGGTAAAAGTGTGCAGATTAATTCTTCAAATAAAAACAATATATATTTATTCAATGCCTACTGTATTCAGGAGGACTAATGTCTGATGATTATTAGAATAAGAAAATGAAGCTTTTTAAGTTTAGAGATCCTGTCTCATTCATCTTTGTATCCCATACAAGATCCTTGCAGTTTCTTACAGTGGGCACTCAATAAATATTTGCTAAATGAGTTTGTTGAACAGCTCCATCAATCAATCCATAGACACAAAATGGAATAGTTCAGTAAAAAGCCTTTAGGGCTTTGGAATCAGATGACCTAGGTAGAAATCTCATTATTCTACTCAATACCCTTAAAAACTAGGTTACATTAAGCTCTCTGAATGCCAGTTTCTCATCTGTAAGAGTAGAAGGTGGAACTGTATGGGCTCAAAGATCCCCCCAGCTCTAAATCTAAGATACACTGATTTTTTTAAGAACTTAGTTTGAAAAATAATATTTAAGTACAACTTGACAGTATAACGAAAAGAATGCTGGGATGCGAGTCAAAGAATCTAAATTCAAATTTTGACTTTGTTCCTTATTTACCTATGTGATCTTGGACAAATCACTTAACTTCAACTTGTTCTCCTTAGTTTCCACAACTGTAACATGAGACAGATAAATGTAAAATGAGGATCTCAAATGGCTTCTGAGCTCTATGATTCAATGACTATATAAAAAGCAAATAACAAATAATTTAGATTTAATGAAAGTAATTAATGTTTATACATTAAATACCAAAATAATATGCTTGTCCTAAGAACCAAAATTCTCTCATTAATTTCATTTTTAATTTGGAAATATTTAATAACAATATATCTAATAAACAGAAGAGCATGGAATAACAGATATATGCTTTATTTCTCTGCTCATCTCACTACTAGAAATATTATAGCAAGACACCTTGCTCAGCCTTCTACCCCATTCTAATCTATCCTCCACTCAGCTAACACATTTATCTTCCAAAAGCACAGGTCTAAATATGTCATCTCCTCCTTGCCCCATTACATAATTCCAGTGGCTTCCTAATATTTTCAGAATAAATTATAAAATATTATTTTTGACAGCAAAAGCCCCTCATCAACTGTTCCTTTTCACCTTTTCAGTCTTCTTAAATCTTACTCTCCTCCTACCACCATCCCCTGAGCCCTATAGTATAGTGTGACACTGACCTCCTTGCAGTTCTTTGAACAAGATATTCCATTATTCTATTTTTTACATTTCTACTGACTGTCCACATGCTTGGAATGCTCTTCTCTTCATGTCTTCTTCTTAGCTTCCACAGCCTCAAGTTCCAACTAAATTCTACCATCTCCTGGAAGCCTTTTTTGATTTCCCTAAATTCTAATACCTTTTCTGTGGTGATTATATCATACACACATAAACACACACCTATACACATTTAGCATTCATAGGATATATATTTTTTAATTTCATGTAATCAAAATTATTTATTTTACTTCCTGTAAAGTTCTCTATATTGTTTGGTAATAAACTCTTCTCTTATCTATAAGAGTTGACAGGTACATTTCTTCATATTGTCATCATTTACCTATGATATTACTTCTTATGTCTAAGTCATTTCTCAATTTTGAAAATATCTTGGTATATAGTGTGAAATATTGATTTATATCCAGTTCTTGTTAAACTGCTTTACAATTTTCCCTATAACTTTTTGTCAAATAGTGAATCCCGGTTCCCAAAATTTGGATCTTTGGGTTTATCAAACACTGGATTACTTTGGTCATTACATTGGTCATTGTAAAATATAACTAGTCTATTCCATAGATCTATTTCTCTTATTTCTTAATTGGTAACAGATTGTTTTAATGAATACTGATTTGTTATACAATTTGAAATCAGGAACTGCTAGATTGAGTTCCTTCTCTTTTCTTTTTTTATGCATTCCTTTGGCATTCTTGGCCTTTTGTTCTTCCAGATGAATTTTGTTATTATTTTTTGTAATGCTATAAAGTAATTCTTGATGGTTCAATTTATATGGCACTGAAAAAAGTAAATTAACTAAGATAAAAGAGTAATTTTTATTATGTTGAGTAAGCCAATGTATAAGCAATTAATATTTCTTCAAATATATAGACCTGTTTTTATTGGTATGAAGTGTTTTGTTTTGTTTAATTCTATTCATAAATTCCCTAAATTTTTCTTGGCAAGTTGACTCCAATGTGTTTTGCATTCTCTGCAGTCATTTTAAATTAAATTTCTCTCATTCCATCTCTTTCTGCTAGTTTTGTTGGTAGTATATAGAAAACCTTTTCTATATGTAATTTATGAGGGTTTGTTTTTTGTCCTGCAACCTTGCTTATTCTTGGTTTTAGATAGATGCTACTTTTCATTTTAAGAAAAGCTTCTTTGATTCTTATGCTTTGTAGTATTTTTAATATGAATGGAGTTTACATTTTGTCAAAAGCTTTGTCTTTATTAATTGATAACAATCAGAAGAATTTTTTTGTGTATGTTTGTCACTGACATAATCAGTTTTCCTAATTTGAACCATTCCTGTATTATTAGTAGAAATCCCTCCTGATCATAATGTGTGATTTTTGTGATAATTACTAAAATCTCCTTGGTAGTGTCTTATTTAATTTTTTTTGCATGATATTCATTAAGGAAATTAGTCTATAATTTTCTTATTTTTTTACTCTTCCAATTTCAGGTGTCAAAACCATATTTGTGATATAAAAATAATTGATAGGTTTTCTTCTTTATCCAAATTTTCAAACAGTTAATAATATTGGGAGTAATTGCTACTTAAATGTTTCCTAGGATTTACTTGTAAATCCATGCAGTCCTGGGGATTTTTTCTTAGAGAGTTCATTAATTGCTTTTTCAATTATGTTTTTCTAAGATAGAATTATTTAAGTATCCTATTACTTCTTAAACTAGGAAATTTATATTTTTGCAAATATTCATCGACTTCACTTAGATTGTCAATTTGATATACAATTGGGCAAAACTAGTCCTAATAATTGATTTAATTTTCTCTTCATTGGTGATACATTTACCCTTTTAATTTTAGATATTAGCATTTTTTTTAGTTTAAATCAAATTAAGCAATAATTTAATCTATTTTATTGTGGGGTTTTTTTCCCCATAAAACCAGCTCCTAATTTTATTTATCTGTTCAATTTAATTTGCTTTCAATTTGATTAATTTCTTCTTTTTTTTCCTCCCAGGATTTTCATTTTGTTGGTATTATAATCTGTACTGGTCTTCATGGCCTCTGCTCCCTTAGGACCTGATACTCTACAATTCCTCAGGTCCCTGATCTCTTTTGATAAAAAGCAATGTTATCCCTCAGGGCTTTCACATTCAAGATGTATCTTAAATGAAAATGCTCCCCTCTATCTTTGAAATATTACCTAGAAGTATATATAAATAATGCAGTTATCAGGCAGTTTTTGGTCCTGCATCTAGTTCTACTTTGTGGACTCCCTACAATCTCTTTCTGACCAATTTGTCAAATGCCCTTACTGTTTCTAGGCTGAGTTGCTTCAGTTCCGACTACCCACTCCCAACATTGGTATTTCACATATGTGGTCTCTAGGAAAAACTCCAACTCTGTGTCATAGATCTCTCTTCCCAAATTCCTATGATATCTTAGATTGAATGAATTTCTCTGACATTTTGTTCCCTTTGCCACTGTATGATTCAAATTGATCTGTTATTTTAAATTTGTGTGGAAGAGAATGTTAGGAAACCAAGAGTAACATTTAAATATGTTAAACAAACAGGTATATGAGGTAGTCACAGGGTCTATGGAGAAAAAAAAGAATAGGGTTTTGTTTTTTTTTTTTCAGGAAAGAGAGGGGAATATTTTCTTTACTCCATCATTTTGGTTCTGCTCCTCTAAGTCTGGGAAGGCTTTTTCTTTATTTCTCCAGTACTTAATATGGTACCTGGCATATAGTAGGTACTTAACAAAGGCTTCTTGATTTGACTTGAATTGATTCTGTCTTAGTTATAAGAAGACTAAGGATCTGAGGATATAGGCTCTGAGGTGTTAAGGGAGGAAGTATGCATTGTTGATAGTCAAGCAAAGTCCTATGAGATGAGGGGTCTGCTGACATGGTAGTTGAAAAGAAAAATGACAAGCATAGTCTTTTTTTTTTTTCCTTTCTTATTTTTTTGTATTTGATAGTATGTTTTGTTTGCAACATTCATTTTTTTTCTCCTATAATTTCTTTTTTTTCTTTTTTTTTAATAACTTTTTTATTGATAGAACCCATGCCAGGGTAATTTTTTACAGCATTATCCCTTGCACTCACTTCTGTTCCGATTTTTCCCCTCCCTCCCTCCACCCCCTCCCCCAGATAGCAAGCAATCCTTTACATGTTGAATAGGTTACAGTATATCCTAGATACAATATATGTGTGCAAAACTGAACGGTTTTCTTGTTGCACAGGGAGAATTGGATTAAGAAGGTATAAATAATCCAGGAGGAAAAACAAAAATGCAAGCAGTTTATATTCATTTCCCAGTGTTCTTTCTTTGGGTGTAGCTGCTTCTGTCTATCCTTGATCAATTGAAACTGAATTAGCTCTCTTTATCAAAGAGATCCACTTCCATCAGAATACATCCTCAAACAGTATCGTTGTTGAGGTATATAATGATCTCCTGGTTCTGCTCATTTCACTTAGCATCAGTTCATGTAAGTCTCATGTAAGTCCTCTCTGTATTCATCGTGCTGGTCATTCCTTTTACAGAACAATAATATTCCATAACGTTCATATACCACAATTTACTCAACCATTCTCCAATTGATGGGCATCCATTCATTTTCCAGCTTCTAGCCCCAACAAACAGGGCTGCCACAAACATTTTGGCACATATAAGTCCCTTTCCCTTCTTTAGTATCTCTTTGGGGTATACACCTAGTAGAAACACTGTTGGATCAAAGGGTATGCACAGTTTGATAACTTTTTGAGCATAGTTCCAAATTGCTCTCCAGAATGGCTGGATGTGTTCACAATTCCACCAACAATGTATCAGTTTCCCTGTTTTCCCACATCCCCTCCAACATTCTGCATTATTTTTCCCTGTCATTCTAGCCAATCTGACAGGTGTGTAGTGGTATCTCAAGTTGTCTTAATTGCAACATTCATTTTTATAAGATTTCAGTTCCACATTTTCCTTCCTCCTTCCTTTTCTCTCCTCTCCAAGAATAAAGCAATCTGACACAGGTTATATATGAACAATTATGTTAAACATATTTCCACATTAGTCATATTGTGAAAAAATAGTAAGAACAAAAGGGAAAATTATAGGGAAAAAAACAAAAATAGTATGCTTCAATTTGCATTGACTACATAGTTCTTTTTCTAGATATGGAGCGCATTTTCCATCATGAGTCTTTTGGGTTTGTCTTGACTGTTATATTGCTGACAAGAGCTTAAGTCTATCATAGTGGATTATCACACAATATTGCTGTTACTTTATACAATGCTCTACTGGTTTTGATCATTTTACTCAGCCTTAGTTCATGTAAGTCTTTCCAAGTTATTCAGAAATCCACCAGTTCATCATTTCTTATAGAACAATAGTATTCCATTATATGTATATAACACAGCTTTTCAGCCATTCCCCAATTGATGGGCATTCCTACAATTACCAAGTCTTTGCCCCTATAAAAGAGTTGCTATAAATATAAATATATGTGTGTGTGTGTGTATGTGTATGTGAAATAATGGGGATTAAGTGACTTGCCCATACAGCTAGGAAATGTTAAATGTCTGTCACCAGATTTGAATTTACATCCTCCTGATTTAAGGGCTGGTATTCTGTGTTATCTAGCTATGCCCTGCTATAAATAGTTTTTGTATAGGTGGGTCCTTTTTTTATGATTTTTTTAAGGATATAAACCTAATAGTGGTATTCCTGGATCAAAGGGTAAGCATAATTCCACATATTATAATTTCAAATAGCTCTCCAGAATGGTTATATAAGTTCACAATTCTACCAACAATGAATTAGTGTTCCAATTTTCCCACATTTTCTCCAACATTTATCATTTGCTTTTTCTGTCATATTAATCAAACTAATAGGTGTGAGATAGCACCTCAGAGTTGTTTTAATTTGCATTGCTTTAATAAATAGTGATTTAGAGCATATTATTATAGAAAGCTTTAATTTATTCATCTGAAAATTGCCTGTTTATAACCATTGACCATTTATCAATTGGGAAATGACTTTTATTATTATAAATTTGACTTAATTCTCTATTTTAGAAATGATACTTTTATCAGAAACACTAACTATTAAAAACTGGTTCCCAGCTTCCTATTTTCCTTCTAATTTTGGTTACACTGATTTTGTTTATACAATTTTTAAAATTTAATGCAATTTAAATCCTCCATTTTGTAATTCATAATGTTCTCTCTTATTTGTTCATAAATTCTATCTATCTGCCTAGAGGCAGAGGGTATGAGATGTTGGTCTATACCTAGTTTCCACCATATTCTTTTCCAGTTTTCCCATTAGGTTTTTTTTTTTTAAATAATAAATTCTTATCCCAGAAGCTGGAGTCTTTGGGCTTATTGCTGTTTCTTGTGTATATAACTTATTCTATTGATCCACTACTCTATATCTTAGCCAATCCCAAATAATTTTGATGTGTGCAGCTTTACAATATAGTTTTCATTAATTCCCTTGATATTCTTGATCTTTTGTTCTTCCAAATAAATTGTTATTTTTTCTAGCTCTATAAAACAATGTTTTGGTAGTATGATTGATATGACATTGAATAAGTAAATTAATTTAGATAGAATTCTCATTTTTTTAATATTAGCATGACATACCCTAGGAGCAAATGATATTTTTCCATATTGTTTAGTTAATTGTTTTTAAGTACTAAATTATTAGTTCAATAATTTTTTTTCAATTTTATTATTATACTGTTTGATTTTCAGAATTTTTAATTTGGCATTTAATTGGAGATTTTTAAATTGTTCTTTTTCTGCCTTTTTAGTTACATGTCCACTTCATTGATCTCCTCTTCCTTTATTTTATTCATTTTCCTATGATTTGTTGTTTGACCCATTCATTCTTTAGGATTAGATTATTTAGTTTCTAATTAATACTTTAGCTTATCTTTCCATGGCCCTTTATTATACATAATTTTTATTTCATCATAGACTGAAAAGGATGAATTTAATATTTCTATTTTTTTTACATTTTATTTTGAGGGTTTTATTGCTATAACATATGGTCAATTTTTCTATATGTACTGCTATGTACTATGTACTGCTGAAAAAAAATACAACATTCTTTTCTATTTCCATTCAGTTTTCTCTATTTGTCTATCATGTCTAACTTTTCTAAAATTCTATTCACCTCCTTAATTTCTTTCTTTATTTTGTGATTTTGTGGTTTTGTGGTTACATTTATCTAGTCCCTAGAGAGGGAGGTTGAGATTTCCTACAAGTATAGTTTTGCTATTTCTTTCTGTAAGTCAATTTCTTTATGAATTTGTGTGCTATATCAATGGATGCACACATGTTTATTATTGATATTTTTGGGAATCAAAGCCAAATAGCAGAATAAAGGCAAATCCTTGCCTCAGCTCACCCCTAAAATTCTCCTAATAACTTTAATGACTCCAAACAAATTTTAGAAAATCAGAACTCATAAAAATATGGAGTGGAACAATTTTCCAGCTGAAGAAAACTAAAAATATCAGCAAAAAAAAAAAATCTGTTGCACCAAGATGCACAAATATAGTCCATATTTGGCCAGCACAGCCCCAGCTCCAACAAATCAAGAGTAGACTTGAGGCCTCTGAATAAATGGCAATACCTTTAGTTTCCAGACCTCTCAGGCCACAGATGACCAAGGATTATTTGGAAGGTTGTTACAAAAGATTTGCCACATTTGGGTGTGAGAAAAGCTGCAGCAAACTAGGAATTGGCCTTAGGCCATGAAAGAGCTCAAAAGGGAATCTGAAAAACAAGTAAGAATTTTAGAAGAAAAATTGGGAAAAGAAATGAGAGAGATGAAAAAGGAAGTACAAAAAACTAAGGGGGAAAGGAAATTGTCCAAATGTATCAAGGGAGAGGTCAATTTTCCAAGATCCTCCACAGCTATGAATCACAGCTTCTGAAGGAGTTGTAGGGCAGCCTTTGCTGACACAGGTGTTGCAGAGTGGGAATGAGATAAATTGGAGGCAGAGAGAAGAGGACAGAGGTCAGACAATCAACTCCTTTCATCCTTGTATCATCTTCTCACAAGAGGAGATCCATTCTGCAGGTCTGGTTGGATCTCCAGCAGCCATTGTCAGGTGACTTCCATGTATTCCAACAGTTGCTGTGTATTCCAACACAAATGGAAAAGGATGTACAAAAGCTAACTGAGGAAAATAATTCCTTAATAATTAGATTTGAGCAAATGGAAGCTAATGATTTTGTGAGAAATCAAGAATCAATAAAATAAAACTCAAAGAATGGGGGGAAAAGCAAATAATGTGAAATTCTCATTGGAAAAATAACTAATGTAGAAAATAGAACCAGGAGAGGTAATTTTAAAATGATTAACTTGAAAGCCATGATAAAAAAAAAGAGCATGGATATCATCTTTCAAGAAATTATGAAGGAAAACTCTCCTGATATTCTAGAACCAAAGGGTAAAATAGAAACTGACAGAATCTTCCAATCGCTTGCTGAAAGAGATCCCAAGATGAAAACTCCCAGGAATACTATAGCCAAAATCCAGAACTCCTAGGTCAGGAGAAAAAAATTCAGCCATCAGAAAGAAAAAAAAATAAATATAGTGAAGCTGCAGTCAGGATAACAGCAGCTTCTACATTAAAGGATTAGATGGCTTAGAATATGAGGAAAGGAGCTATAATTGCAATTAAGAATCATCAACCCGAAGCAAAACTGAATATAATCCAGGGGAAAGAGTAGATATTCATTGAAATAGAGGATTTTCAACAATTCCTGATGAAAAGACCAGAGCTGACTAGAAACTTTATTTTCAAATATAGGAGGACTCAAGAGAAGCATAAGGGGCTAAATCAAGAAAGGAAAATCATATGGGACATAATGTAGTTAATCTATTTACATTTCTATTTGTGAAGATGATATTTGTAACTCATACAATTTTCTCATCATTAAGATAGGTATAGAAGGACTCTATATAGACAGAGGGCACAGTTAAGAGTTAAATACAAAGGGATAACATTTAAAAAAAATAAGGGATGTGATAGGAATGTATCTGGGAAAAAGGGAAAGAGAAAGGTGATGGTATAAATTATCTGCTACAGAGGCAAAAAACAACAACAACAACAACAACAAAAACCTTTTCTGGTGGAGGGAAAGATAGGGAGAGGAGGAGGAATGAGTGAACCTTATTCTCATCAGAACTACCTGAAAGAGGAAATAACATACATATTCAATGTGAGTATAGAAATCTATCTTACCCTGCAGGAAATTAGAAGGGGAAGGGCATATAAGAAGAGGGAAGGGTGACAGAAGAGAGTGCATACTAAGGGAGGGATGGTCAGAAGCAAAACATTTTTGAGGAGGGACAGGGTGAAAGGAGAGAGATTAGAATAAATGGACAGGAAATAAAATTAGCCATAGTAATTGTGAAAAGAAATTTGAAGCAAGGCTTATGATGAAGGCTTTATTTCTTAAACATATAGGAAATTGAGTCAAATTAAAAAGGAAAAAAATGTAAGAACCATTCTCTAATAGATAAATCATCAAAAGAATCTATGCCCAAAGGTTTATAAAATAATGTATACTTTTTGACCTAACAATATCACTACTAGAAATGTATCCCAAAAGAGATTAAAAAAAAAAAAAAGGAAAAGGACCTGTATTTACAAAAATATTTATAGCAGCTCCTTTCTTAGGGCAAAGAGTTAGAAATTGAGAACATGTTCATCACTTGGGAAGTGGTTTGTGACTATGATTGAATGCTATTGTTAAATAAGAAATGATTAACAAGATACTCTCACAAAAGGCTGGAAAATCCTCCATTGAGCTCATACAAAATAAAATGTACCATTTATAAAGTAAAATCAATATTGAGGGACAATCAGTGGTGAATGGTGAGTATTGTTCTTCATTCTCAAAAATGACCAAAATGACATTATATTATTAGAATCAAGTTACAGTGTGTTCGACTGAGGCTGATCAGACCAATATAAGCTAAAAATTCTTTGCCACAGGTTTAACACAAATAGTCCATATGAACATTTGCGGTAGCTTCTGTAACTAATTTTGTGTTTCTCACATTTCTTCTGGGATAATTCAGGTCTTCTTTGTCGTAGAGTACAACTTCTTTTCTGATAAGGGCATGTCATGCTGGGCAATCCTGTGCCAGTGTCTCCCATGTCATAAAATCAATTCTAAGTTTTTAAGAGATACCTTAAGAGTATTCTTGTATTGCTTTTTCTGATTACTTTGTGAGTGCATGCCTTGTAATCAGCTTTGAATGACTGCTATTCTCAGCAACAAAATGATTCAATGCTACTCTAAAGGAGTATAATGAATCTTATGATGAAAAATGTTCTCCATATCCAAATAAAAAACTTATTGTGTCTAAATATAAGTTCAGGCATGCTTTTTTAAAAAACTTTATTTTTCTTGAGGGTTTCTTTTTTGGGGGGAAGATATCTATGGGTTTTTTTTTTTGCCACAATATAACTTTTATAGAAATATTTTACATAACTTCACATGTATCTTCTCAATGGGGATAGGGTGGGGAAGAGGAAGGGAGAAAATCTAGAACAAAAAGATCTAAAAACAAAAGTAAAAAATTGTCCTTCATGTAACTGGGAAAAATTAAATATTAAAAAGGTGGGGGAAAATAAATGATTTTTTAAAAATATATTGAAATTATTTTATTATATATGGTATCCTTTAGCAAGTTATAGTTTCCTTCCTTATGTCTTTTAACCAGATCTATATTTGCCTTTATTTTGTCTGCAATCAGGATGTCTACTCCTGCTTTTTTACTTCAGCTGAAGAATAATATATTCTACCTCAGCCTTTTATCTTTACTCTAAGTGTATCTCTTCCCTTGAAATGTGCTTCTTGCAAACAACATATTGTCAGATTTTTTTAAAAATTCACTCTACTATTTGTTTCTGTTTTATGAGACTTTATCTCCTTCACAAAATTACAGTATATGTTCCTCCATCCTGTTTTCTCCCTGTTTATTCTTTTCTCTTTTCTTCTTTCCTTTTCTGTCCTTCACCATTGTTTTTCTTCTGACTACTGCCTCCCTCAATTTGCCTTTCCTTTTCTCACCTCCCCATTTTTCTTCTTTCTTTCCTCTCCTATTGCTACCCTCCCTTCTATCTTCCTTTCTGTCAGTCCCTCCTTCCCTTTTATTTCCCCTTTCTGTTTCTATTGCCCCATAGGGTAAAATAAATTTCTATATTCAACTGAATGTGTTTGTCATTCTTTCTTTGAGTCAAATCTGATAAGAGTAAGTTTCAAACATTACTTGCCCCCCCACACCCCGCCCCTTCCTGTTTTCCCTTTACTGCAGGGGATAAGGTCTGCAAAATGATTTGCTAAGGCAACTGCAGGCAATGATGACTTGAAAGCTAGGTACCACATCCCACTGCTTGAGTTCTACAAATTGATAATTTTGTATAGTCTGCAAATGATGTTATTAATATCCAAATGGCCCTTGAAAAAAAAGTTAAAAAAGTTCCCCACTCTTACTTTAGTGTAATAGGTCTTTTGCACCTCTTCATATGTCATTTGCCCTCTTCTGCTTCCCTCTTTCCTCATCTATCAATACAATCCTTTTTGTCATCCTTTAATTTTTTTAATATCATCACGTCAAATTCAACTCGAACCCACACCCTAACTGTCCTAATAGAGAAACAGTTCTCAAGAGTTACAAGAATCATCTTTTCATGTAGGGATACAGTTTAATCTGATTGAATAACATGTTGGTTTGTTTTTTTCTTTTCCCTGTTTACTTTATTATACTTCTCTGGAATATTATATTTGAAAATTGTATTCTCTGTTCAGCTTTGGGCTTTTCTTGTTGGGTAGTTGAACCTTGATTGTAATCCAGTCACGTTTGCTTGCTGAAATACCATATTCTAAGTTCTCTTGGCCTAAACACTATGTTTTGTAAAAGCTGCTAAACTATGTAATACTGACTTGGTATTCGAATTGTTTCTCTCTTACCACTTGTGTTTTTTCCTTGATTTGATAATTCTGGAATTTGGCTACAATATCTTTGAGAGTTTGCATTTAGCAATCTCTTTTAAGTGATCAATGAATTCTTTCAATGACTACTTTATCTTCTGTTTCTAGGATATCAGGGTACTTTTCCTTGGTAATTTCTTGAATGATGCTGTTCAGGCTTTTATGATCATGGCTTTCAGGGAGTCCAATAATTCTTGAATTATCTTTCCTGAAACTATTTTCTAAGCCAGTTGTTTTTTCAAAGAGATATATTTTACAATTTTTCTGTTTTTTTATTCTTTTGATTTTGTTTGATTGATTTTTGATGTCTCATAGAGTCATTAGCTTCCACTTGCCCAATTGTAATTTTTAAGGAATTATTTTCTTCAGAAAGCTTTTTACCTCTTCTATTTGGCCATTTCTTCTTTTTTAGGGAGTTGTTTTCTTCTGTCAGTTTTTATACTTCCTTTTATTCTTTTTTCATATTTTTCTTTCATAATTTTTATTTTTTTCCCCACTTTATCTTCTATCTCTGCTACTTGAGCTCTTTCAACAGGACTTTTTGGACTTGAGATTTCTTCATATTTCCCTTTGAGGCTTCTCATGTAGGCATTTTACCTTTGCTGTCTTCTTTTGAGTTAGTTTTTTGATCTCTGTCACCACAGTAACTTTCTATGGTCAGGGCTCTTTTTTTTTTCATTTTTCATTTTCATTTCATTCATTAAAAAACAAAAATTAAGCTCTGCTTCTTGGATGCTGGGAGCAGTGTCCTAAGCTTCCTGGGATAGTGTCAGAGTCCTGGTCACTGGGTTTCTATGACAGGGCCTTAGGTGCTGGCAGTTATCTTTGATATGATTAGGGTGGTCTGGTCTAATCATATCTGTTAAAGGCCATCTCCAGTCCTCCTGATCTATATCTGGTCACTGGACCCAGATGGCTCTGGAGGGGAAAGTGAGGCAGGTGACCTTGCACAGCTCTCCCTCACTGAAATCCAATTCACTTTCAGTTATTAAAGAAAACTTCTCCAATTAGAACTAACTAGGCATCATTTTGTAGCAAAGAACTACACCAAGAAAAGCATCAAGAGATCAAGTTTAATAGTTTCCTTTGTCCATAACATCACTCCCTGATGTCATGATTCTCTTTAAGAATAAAGGGCAAACAACAGCCTCCAGGATTAGTAGTTTGCATACTGTACTGGAGCTGGAAGCCTCACACCTGGCTATGTCACTAGCCTCTTGATCTGTGCCCTGGCTAAGAATCTCCAGACACCATATGGGCTGGGTTGGGCTTCCCTTTTATTTAAGCGAGACAGACCTTTCCTGAAATCCTTCTAAGTTATTTTAAGCTGGAAAATTGTTTCACTCCATATTTATGTGTTTTCTGTCACTCCAGAATCTATTTAGATGCTTGATTTAATGTTGTTCTGAGGAAAACTAGGGAGAACTCAGACAACTTCCTGGCTTCTCTCCATCATCATGGCTCTGTCTCAGGTCTTTTTATTAGTGCTGTATTAGAGCCAAAAAGTCCCAACAAAACCACACCAAGAAAACAAAGAAGGGGGCACGGATGGGGCACTGCTGATATCTGAGAGGATAATGTTCTGTCTCAGACACAAACTGTCTTGGATACCTAGTTCTAGAAGGGAGAAACAAAATTTTCTACAAAATGATATGGAGGATGCACTACCTGGAAGAACAGAAAAGGACCCATGACTTCTGCTGATCATTAAGGATATCTTCAAATGTAGAAAGGGTTACTACCTGAGGTAAGGTCCCAAGAGCTTTAATAGGATACCTGTAGTGAGGTATATATTAAAGTTACAGCTGGGAGTGATACCTAGTATATAAATGATTGAAGCTATAGTGATACCTGGGTAAGTGTTATTCATTAGTTATTCACCATATTCTATAAATCCTATTACCTGATCATTGATCAGTAGCTGGAAGAGATCTCAGAGATTATTTAGTCCAAATCCTCATTTTATAGAAAAAGAAATTAAGACCTGGAGAGTTAACTCAATCAAGGTCACATAGGTAGTAAATATCAAAGAAAAGATTTGAACCTAGTACTTTGACTTCATCACCAAGATGGTTTTTCTACTCATAATATAATTAAAATTTTTCTTTGGATTTTGTGAACAATGTGATGACAAGAGCTGGTGACAACATCTTTAATGGTGTCAGATAATAAAATTCCAAGATGGTCTAGATAGGGTGGGTAATAAAGTATGGAATTCTAAAATAAATGTTCCATGTTGGCATTTTGCATTATGTGACAATCTTTGACATAAGAATGTATATTTGTATGTAGAGCTTGATGGGGAGGGAGATGGTTATCTGGAACTGGAATTTTGAGCACAGAGTTTCTGTGTTTTATAGTACCTAAATAGAAATATGAGTGATCTATAGGATAATTCTAAAAGGCATCTCATTATAATGTTCATCTCCATGATCCCCAAAACTTCAGAAAGTAGTCTGAGAAAATTACTCTTTAAGCAATCACTAGGAAACTCTGCTAATCAATGACATGGTTTTTGAATCTTATTATTGCGCATCATTCATGGCTGTGTTAGTAAAGAAAACTCCATTTAGAACTAGTTAGGCATCAATTTGTAGCAAAGAGCTACACTAAGAAAAGCATCAAGAGGTCAAGTCCAGTAGTTTTCTTTGTCCAGAAAATCCTTCTGATATGATATTTATGAACTGTTCTTCTACTTATGTTTATTCCCAATAAGATATGTGTGGCTGAGATATTTGAGAAGCTTTGCTATAATGGCAGGGTTGGGATTTTTTTTTTACTCCTTCTCTCCTCCTTCCTCCAAAAAAATGTCTTTATTTCATGGCAATTCTTTGATTGTGACCAAATATAAGTGCTTTTAAACTCTCAGAATAAGTATCACCCACTGTTGAGATAATCAGATACTTCACATTAATTTATAGCTATTCAATCCCCCAAAAAGGACATAATTAATAGACAAAGACCAGAAGTCTTTAAAATATGCATATTTGTATATATTTTCATATATATGTAGTATATTTATATAGCACACAATAAGCATTGTTGTTGAGTCATTTTAATTTTATCTGACTCTTTGTGACCTCATTTCAGATTCTCTTGGCAAAGATACTGGGGTGGTTTTCAGTTTTCCTTCTCCAGCTGATTTTACAGATAGGAAATTGAGGTAAACAGGATTATGTGATTTGTCAGAAGCCATGCATTTATTAAATGTGTAAGCTCAGTGATCTAGCTACCAAGTCACCAAGTTGCTCCTACAATATGCACTATAAACTATCACATATCTCTCTGTGTGTATGTATGTGTGTGTATTATTTACATTGTATTATATACAAACTTGTTTAACCACTAAATATGTATGCAGTAGAATTTGTAAGGAAAGCAAGTTTTCTGATGTAATAAAGTATAAGCCCCAAGTATACCTGGAGAAGAAGTAGGTTTCTGATGGTTAGACACACTTGTATGTTGCAAGCAGTCTGCATAACTTTAATGTAAGGGAGAGATAAAAAAGAATAATAATTTGGTAAATGCAACTTTAGATTAAGATACACAAAGTATCTCCCTGCTCCCCACTCCCATTTCCTGTCCAAGATAAACTGAGTTTTGAGGATGGGTATAATCTTATTGAGAAAGATTTCTCTTCTTAGGGGCAACTACCCTGAGATGCCCTTATATTGAGTTATTGGTAGTTGTGAACATGGAAAGTAAAGTAGAAGAAAAAGAATTTAAACTTTTTATGATGTAAAAAGTATAGCATCATGCAGGACAGAAATAAAATGGGTTTTATGTGCAGAAAACTAGGGAGAACAATAAGATGGCAAAAAAGAGAATCCAATGCCATCTTAGTGGATGCCATCAAAAGCCTCAAAAGAAGCTAAATATAAGGGAAGCACAGTAAGTTAATTCATCTAGAAATTCTTTCCTGTGTCTGTATATAAATAGCTAAGGTTACCCATATCTCTGAGAATGTTTATTCATTGTTTGTTATTAAGTAAATTTTTTAAAATTTTAATGAGGATTCCATTTATTTTCATTCTATGGTAAATAGATGGTTCATTCTTTAAGTATTTTTTTTTAACTATAAGTGAAGTTGTAACAACACCCTGTAGAAATATCAGTTAAATTTCCCAAATGTCTGAATGGTAAAAAAAAAAAAAAAACTCCACAAAAGTTGTCATTCATGTTGTATAAAAATGTCTAAATAGTAATTACATGCACAAAGCCATTCAACCACTTCTATCCTGTCTTTTAAAGATCTATTAAACAGTTGTATCTGTAACTTCTATTAGTAATTCAAGTTAAATAAGATAAATAAAATCATTATGTTTTTCTTCACCTAACAAAATACTTGAATCATAATCTCTTCATTCTTCTGTATTCAATACATTCAGTCTATTGTTTAACCATATTTCCCTTTTTCTTTTTAGGAATTTACCATCATAGAGGTGGCAATGTTTTTATTAAAGGTTATGTTCTACCAACTAGGAAATACCATATATATCCAGTGGTGAGTCTAATCTATACAGATAATACCATCATAGAATCATAAATTTGGATTTGAGTTTTGTCTTAGAGGTCATATAGTCCAACTTTCTTCTTTACTGATGATTAAATTGAGGCCCAGAGGATTTAAGTGATATCAATGTCACCCAAGTAAGCAAGTAGCTGGGATGGATTTTGAACCAACAATCTGAGACTTTTTTTTTTTTTTTTTTTTTTTTTTGAACTTACTATCATATATACATGGTCAGCTCAGTGTACTTCTTCTGGAAGTGTCAGATGAAATTCAACCCTTTTTCATGCCCTTCCAGAAATCCAGTAGATTTTGAAAGCCTTTTTTGGTTATTTTAATATTTCATGATTAACCTTGTGACACTTGAGCTATCCAATCCACTCTTCATGTTTAATACATATCCACCCTATTTTTTTTCCAATCACATGTGTCCTTTTTATGTCCTTATGTGTATATAAGTCACATTTAGTTATGTGCTCAAATCAACTTATACCTATTATATATCTTTCCATTGTCCTTTGGCTCACCCACTACTTTGATTCTTTTGAGTTTCATAATTCACAGCCATGTACCATCACTAAGAGAATACTAATGCTTGAGAGATCTTCTGTGGCATCAAACAGCTTGAGATCATTAACAGCTCTGTAAATTCTCAAATGTGATCCAAATCATTCTCACATTCAATTTTTGACTCAGTTCTTTATCCATTTGTTTTTCTGGGACAAAATATATGCCTTGATATGCAAACTCAATGGGCTGCTTATTCAACTGCATGTCACAATCTGGGTAATATTCATTTTTCATCTAGTATTTTTTTCACCCTCAGCTTGGATAGCTGTGCCAATTTCTTTCACATGACTGCAAATTTCACTGAAGGGGCCCTGTTGTTTCAGGACTCCAAACAGTCAATGCAAGGTCATCCATAAACAAAAGCATCTGGAGAAACTCTCCATCAATAAGGAATCCATATTCCATTTAAACTCCATGACACCAAGGGATAAAGAGAAAGGAGTAGTGATTTATATATGGCTTGGTTTGTGCCAGACACTATGCTGTGTTTTTATACATATCATATTATTTGGTCTTCACAACAGTAATTCCAAGGTTTTAAATTTTACAATTGAGAAAAATGAGGCAAGCAGAGATTAGGTGATTTCCTCTGGTTCCTACATCTACTATCAAAGACAGTATTTAAATTCAGATCTTCCCAATTCCAGGACCAATGCTCTAACCTCTTTGACAACAGTTGACAAACATAAAAACTTTCTTCCATTGCTTCACGTGACATGGAGGTAGCATTGCTTTCTTGAAGGTTATGTCATACCAAATTGAAATTACCTCAAGTATATGTCCATTGATAAATTAGATATTCTATATGGATCATGCAATTATAGAATTATAGCTTTAGAACTGAGATGTCTTAGAGGCCATATATATATAGTCCAACTTTTTAAAATAAATAATGAAACTGAGACACCAAAGGCATATGGACAGTAAGTAGCTGACCTGGTTTTTGAGCCACCAACTGTAGAAATCCAGCACCTATTTGACTCTGTCATAAAAAGTTCATATAACCTGTCATTGGAAATAGACAATGGATATTTTTGGCCACTACCAATCATGAACATTTTCTGGAAAATAGATTTCCATATGGTCAGTTACATCTTTAGACAAGACATTCTTTATCACTTACTTGGCATATTATAATCTGCTTGTTTCTAGTCAATGAATTCTTTATCTTTTTTTGTAGGTCATGGAATATTTTGGCATTTTGGTGAAGCCCTACTGACTCTGTCAGACTGTCTCTTCTCTACTCTTATAATTGAAGAAAATACTAAAGTTCAGTTAGAAGTGCAAAATAAAGATGTAACTTTTTCATACATGTTCAGAAATCTCCTGAAATCTTTCCAAACACTCTTCTGTAGGTGCCAGATTAAGAACTTCTCAGTGCTTCTGATTAACATATAAGGATCAAGTCCTGACTTTTATTTACTACTTTTATGACATCTGCCATATTTCTTAATGTATCTGAATTCAGTGCCTTCATCTGAAAAACCGAGGAAACTGGACTTGAGGGTCTCTGTGGTCTTTGTAGATTCTAGATCTATAATCTTTTATCTTTTTAAGCAGTTAGTAATGGCATAGTTGGAGATTGGAGAAACAATTTACATTTTCAATTCTGTTGTATTACTTATTTCTTCTTATTTGCTTTGGCCTATGTAATCTGGGAAAGGTGTGTTGGAATTGGCTAGAAGGAGAACACACACACACACACACACACACACACACACATATAAACACCATGTTCTCCCTCTTTAAATAATTAAATATATATGTATATATGCATATATATATATATATATATATAATTTATATAACATATAATTACAAAAAAGAGAAAAAAGGGAGGAAGAGGATGTATTTTGAACCCATTCCCCCAACCCAGAACTTGCCCAAATGACTTTTGTCACACTTATGAGTCAATGAATTATTTCTTCACATATCTACAGGAACTTGGTTGCTTGCCTTTTAATGTTTCCCAAATTATTTTCAATATCCTGACACTACTAGGAATTTGTATATTGTCACAGTGCAGAAAGCAAGTAAGAGATAAACTAGACTTAGTAACTCCCTTTTTTTTTTTCTTTTCCAATTTTTAAAGTTAATCATTTGTCTTTTCTTGTAGTGGTAGTAGTTGGCAGTGTTTGTTCAGCTTTTTACTGAAATAACAAGTTGAAATATTGGTGGATAGAACCTTAACATAAATTAGAGCTGGGCTCAAATCATTCTTTTGACACACATATTAGCTGAGAAATGATTAGCAAATCCTTAAACTCCCGGTGCCCCAGGCAAGCATTCTTAGGTCCATGATCCTATTTTTTCAGAAGATATTTTGAGGACTGTATTTCAATATATTTAGTTTCCTTGGTGATCTTGTGCATTTTATTTATACATTTCAAAACATTATTCTAAGAGAAGGTCCCTAGGCTTCACCATGCATCAGAGGGATTCCTTGGCTCAAAAAATTTTGGAGAATTTTGGGCCTAAGGTAACTCTGTAAGACTATAAATTGCAGAGTATTTGCTAAACATCAATTAGTTGGTGAAAAGAACTTTCACCAGAGTTTTACAAACCCACTAGAATCCATCTTATAGTTGAAGTCATAAGTCCAGACAAAAAAGCTATAACTACAGCTGATTTTGTCAGTTTAAGTTTATATTTGAAAAATCCAGTTCATTAGAGAAATTAAAAAGCTCAAAGGAAACTACAATGTTCTAAAACTTACTCCTGATTCTTACAAGATAGATTTTGATACCTGACTGGGATCTTTCACATTCATATCTACTGATTCCTGTATTCCATTATTCTTCTGGGCCATTTTACTTTAGAATAATGTCAGTGCAAGAATGATCATGGTGTTGAAGGAAAAAATGATATTTCTGTTTTACAGGTGGGAACAGGGTATGAAAGGAAACTTTTGCTGTGGTTTGCTCACTCAATTATTCCATTTTGTTTCACTTATAAAACCTATAGTTTTGAGTAGATGAGATAGATATTCTATATTATTGGAATAATATTTATATTGGATTTTCCTGCTTGCTAGTCTTAAGAATTTGTATTTCTATAATTTTGCTATTATTCCATGTCTTTTTCAAGGTTACCAGATGCCATTACTGTTGTTATCATTATTATTAATAATAATTGCCCATTGAAAGCTAATCATGTTTTTTGTTTATATTGTTATTTGCAATGTGCTTTAGAGAGATTAGCCATTCACTTGCAAAAGCAAGTTTTTATTAAATGTCTATTATATAATAGGTAGTGTCCTAGCCCTTTTAATTGACCCTAAATTTACTTAGGGAAGCAATGGTCTATCTTTTTAATATGGATATTGTACCATTGTGAGCCACTGAATATTGTAATCTACGAAGAATTCAAAACTAATAGGGCAACAAAGAGGTTAGTGGTTGGTGTATGTAGGCTGTAACACATAATTAAGAATATGCTACATGGTACGTTAAGTGGAAATAATTTTGGATTTGGAATCCAGAAGTTTATGTGACTGAATTAATACCTGTGAAACAATTAACAAATAACTCAGTCATCTTGTATTTCAGTTTCTTCATCTTAAAAAAAATGAAGCGGTCAGACAAAAATTTCTTCCAACTCTTGATCTATAACTATGATGATCACTTTTTGTGGTGTTCTCTTCTTTTGTATAATATATATTGGTTCTCTGGGAGCAGGTTTCTTTGGGAGGTTTTCTGGAGGCAGCCTTAGTTTCAGTTCAGAGTAATAATCCCTTCAAATATAACCAGCTGATAAAATTCAAATGTTTATTTTCTTCTTCCAAGTCTTATCTCTTTCCTTGGGCCCGGTTAGCTTTCTTAGAGGCCTCTCTCCCTCCTTGGTTCCAAGAGCTCTTGCAGCTTGTCTTTTGTTGCCTCCAACTCCCTCTGAATCTTGGTTCTCCTCTTAATCCTTCGTTCTGCCCGACTGCAGTCTCTAGCTTGTCAATCTTTCAAACTGAATTCATTTACTCAGCTCCTTTTTATGCTTTCTCAAAGGTTGACTCCTCCTCTGAGAGTGGGATTATGGGATGTGTGAATTCACAAAATTACAAAGCTAACTTTGTGTATCTCCCATACTTGTGAACATGTGTGAGTCTTCCAAACTTGTAAACTAATGTGTATGAGCTAATGTGTGAACTCTCAACGGTGCAAATCCAAGCACACAAGCATTGCTTCTATCAATTCCATTGAGTTATCACCTTGTTTCAAGTTCTGCCCCATAACATCTCCTTGTAAGATCAGATCAATCATACTGAACCATGCTAAATTAGATAATTATTGTCTCTATCAATTCTAATGACTTTACACTTTGTAAGTATTCCAACAACTTTTCTTTAAAAAATTTACATTTCTATCAATGACATCCCAATTAACATGAGAAAATATGTCAATGAAGAGGGAGAAAGGAATGAACTCTAAAATGTGTTTTATTTTTATTCTTTAACATCTAGGCACTTTTGAGTCATTACTTTTGTTTATTTTGTAGATAAATGAGATTAATTTTAATAATTTCTCTAACTGGTTGGCAAATATCAATTTTATAATTAA
The DNA here is from genome assembly GCF_016432865.1 of Antechinus flavipes. Lineage (NCBI taxonomy): Eukaryota > Metazoa > Chordata > Mammalia > Dasyuromorphia > Dasyuridae > Antechinus > Antechinus flavipes. The sequence continues at coordinate 222,493,896 of NC_067401.1, forward strand.
TTTTTCTATTAAGATATGTTTTGAGAATAGCACATGGCAGATTTCTGCCAGATAAATGACACAAAGAGAAGGAAATGTTTACAGCTTATATCTTACTCTGCTTCTCATTTATTATGAGCTTAAAGGTCAGAGGTCAAGACTAGATTTCTACTTACTTGCTATACAAAGAATGTGATTTTCTTAGTTCTATGATGTAGAAAGTTTGATTATTGCCTCTGCCCTGCTTCTGGGACCTGACTTTTGAATGTATTTTCATGTTAAAAAGATTGCTACAACATCCCTGCAGAATCTATTGATGCTAAAGTCATATTCCACCTTCCTAGTCAAAAGCAGGCTAAGATTCGTTATAGGACTTTCCAGTGCCTAAAATTATGTTTAGAGAACAAATTGGTGATAATTGCTGAGTAATGTAAGGATATTTCTAGCTTATCTGGGTGAAAACAATGAACTAAAAAAATTAAAGCCAAACCCTAATTTAATTGGATCTTTTGTGTCCTATGAAACTGACCCATGTATCTTGATTCTAAAACCCCACATTCTTTGCACTGTGCTCTACATATAAATCAATGTCTTTTCTCAGTCTAATTCATGATCTACTATAGTATTCTCTCTCTCATAACAGGCAAAGTTTTTTTTTTTTTTTTAATGGTCCTTATGGAGCTTAGCTACCAGGTAGAGTTATACAGAATAACTGAAGACCAGGCAAATTGATAAGATATAATCTTTACCTAGAAATTGAAAGGCATCTGGTAGCCTTGGAAAAGACATGGAATAATAGCAAAATTATAGAAATACAAATTCTTAAGAATAGTAAGCAGGAAATCCAATATAAATATTATCTCAATAATATAGAATATCTATCTCATCTGCTCAAAAATATAGGTTTTATAAGTGAAACAAAATGGAATAATTGAGTGAGCAAACCACAGCAAAAGTTTCCTTTCATACCCTGTTCCCACCTGTAAAACAGAAATATCATTTTTTCCTTCAACACCATGATCATTCTTGCACTGACATTATTCTAAAGTAAAATGGCCCAGAAGAATAATGGAATACAGGAATCAGTAGATATGAATGTGAAAGATCCCAGTCAGGTATCAAAATCTATCTTGTAAGAATCAGGAGTAAGTTTTAGAACATTGTAGTTTCCTTTGAGCTTTTTAATTTCTCTAATGAACTGGATTTTTCAAATATAAACTTAAACTGACAAAATCAGCTGTAGTTATAGCTTTTTTGTCTGGACTTATGACTTCAACTATAAGGTGGATTCTAGTGGGTTTGTAAAACTCTGGTGAAAGTTCTTTTCACCAACTAATTGATGTTTAGCAAATACTCTGCAATTTATAGTCTTACAGAGTTACCTTAGGCCCAAAATTCTCCAAAATTTTTTGAGCCAAGGAATCCCTCTGATGCATGGTGAAGCCTAGGGACCTTCTCAGAATAATGTTTTGAAATGTATAAATAAAATGTACAAGATCACCAAGGAAACTAAATATATTGAAATACAGTCCTCAAAATATCTTCTGAAAAAATAGGATCATGGACCTAAGAATGCTTGCCTGTGGCACCGGGAGTTTAAGGATTTGCTAATCATTTCTCAGCTAATATGTGTGTCAAAAGAATGATTTGAGCCCAGCTCTAATTTATGTTAAGGTTCTATCCACCAATATTTCAACTTGTTATTTCAGTAAAAAGCTGAACAAACACTGCCAACTACTACCACTACAAGAAAAGACAAATGATTAACTTTAAAAATTGGAAAAGAAAAAAAAAAGGGAGTTACTAAGTCTAGTTTATCTCTTACTTGCTTTCTGCACTGTGACAATATACAAATTCCTAGTAGTGTCAGGATATTGAAAATAATTTGGGAAACATTAAAAGGCAAACAACCAAGTTCCTGTAGATATGTGAAGAAATAATTCATTGACTCATAAGTGTGACAAAAGTCATTTGGGCAAGTTCTGGGTTGGGGGAATGGGTTCAAAATACATCCTCTTCCTCCCTTTTTTCTCTTTTTTGTAATTATATGTTATATAAATTATATATATATATATATATATATATATATATATATATGCATATATACATATATTTAATTATTTAAAGAGGGAGAACATGGTGTTTATATATGTGTGTGTGTGTGTGTGTGTGTGTGTGTGTGTGTGTGTGTATTCTCCTTCTAGCCAATTCCAACACACCTTTCCCAGATTACATAGGCCAAAGCAAATAAGAAGAAATAAGTAATACAACAGAATTGAAAATGTAAATTGTTTCTCCAATCTCCAACTATGCCATTACTAAATGCTTAAAAAGATAAAAGATTATAGATCTAGAATCTACAAAGACCACAGAGACCCTCAAGTCCAGTTTCCTCGGTTTTTCAGATGAAGGCACTGAATTCAGATACATTAAGAAATATGGCAGATGTCATAAAAGTAGTAAATAAAAGTCAGGACTTGATCCTTATATGTTAATCAGAAGCACTGAGAAGTTCTTAATCTGGCACCTACAGAAGAGTGTTTGGAAAGATTTCAGGAGATTTCTGAACATGTATGAAAAAATTACATCTTTATTTTGCACTTCTAACTGAACTTTAGTATTTTCTTCAATTATAAGAGTAGAGAATAGACAGCCTGACAGAGTCAGTAGGGCTTCACCAAAATGCCAAAATATTCCATGACCTACAAAAAAAGATAAAGAATTCATTGACTAGAAACAAGCAGATTATAATATGCCAAGTAAGTGATAAAGAATGTCTTGTCTAAAGATGTAACTGACCATATGGAAATATACTTTCCAGAAAATGTTCATGATTGGTAGTGGCCAAAAATATCCATTGTCTATTTCCAATGACAGGTTATATGAACTTTTTATGACAGAGTCAAATAGGTGCTGGATTTGAAGTCACAGGTTGGTGGCTCAAAGTGTTTACTATGTATCAAGCATTGTGTAAACCCTTTATGAAGATTATGTCATATGATGTTCAAAACAACCATCAGAAGTATCTCAATTTTATTTTCTTTCAAAAGTTCTTTTTATTAATTAACAGAAATCAATTTTCTCTCTCTCTTTAATGAGTGGGGAAAAGTAAAAGACAAACAAATTCCATATAATAAATAAGAAATGTTGAACAAAGCTAATTCTCTCATTACTATATTTAAAAAGTTAAAAGTCTCATACTGCACTCTGAGTTCATCACCTTCCTGTCTGGTGAAGGATAGTATTCTTTTTGATAGTTACATATCATTGATCATAGTTATTACAGCTTCCAAAAAAGTTTGTTTTTAATGTGTATTGTTATCATATAAGTTTTTCTCCTACTTCTGTTCATTTCATCCTTTATTGATTTGTTATTAAAAGCTATCAATTTTTTCCCATATTTCATAATATTGATTGTGTAAGACAGTAGCAACCACTAAATGCAATTAGAAGTGCAAGTATAAGTGTAGAAAAAAAGTTTATTTCTTTTTCATGAGAAAAGATGTGAAATCTCTAACACAAAAAGTATGGTTTTAGAAACACACACCCAGGTAAAGGGCATTCCCTTTTTTATTTCCCAAAATGAACTCCCCTTCCCAATCATCTGGCTCCTTTCCCAATTGGCTGGGGTTTATAAAAGGCAGTTTCTAAAAAAAAAAAAAAAAAAAAAATGAGGTAAGAAAGCCTAAGGCTATCAAATGCCCAGTCCCTGCCCCCAGGAACTTTCATTCTGAAAGGGAAGATAACAGTGGAAAACTGAGGGGCAAAGAACAAAAGATTCTTTTCAAATCTCTGGCCACCAGTCCGAATTACAAAAGATATTCCCAGCCCCTGAAGAATTTACATTCTTGTTTCCTTTTGGGGGAGATAATCTCTACCACTGACCATCCTGATTATTCTTTTATGTCCCTAAGGGTTTAAATTTTCTAATTTCAGTTTTATTCTTTTATTCTCTGATCTAATTTTCATACTGTGGAAACCAAATAAATATATTTCTCACATTGACGTTATATGAAAAATTGTCCTTCTGGTCCTGTTCACTTCACTATGTATTAATTCACATTTATTTCCATGACTCTTCAAAATAATCTATGTTGTCATTATTATAGTACAATAGTAAGTCATCACATTTATATAACTTGATTTGTTCAGCCATTCCCCAATTAAGAAGTATTCACTTAATAGATGTTTTGTTAACACTGAAATTTATTTTTTTATAGGAAGTTTATTTACTTTTATACATATTGCTTTATGAATCATATTGCGGGAAAAAATCAGAGCAAAAGGGAAAAACCATGGGAGAGATTTAAAAAAAAATAGAAAAAAGAAGAGAACATAGCATGTGATGATTTACATTCAGTCTTCATAGTTCTTTTTTTCTGGATGCAGATGGCATTTTCTGTCCAAAATCTACTGGGACTGCTTTGAATCATTGTGACATAAACTGAGATCTTTTGGGGGTCCTGGAAACTGTACCCCCTTTGGGGAGTATCCAGACCCTAGGAAAAGCCTTCAAACTCCCATTTAAATTATTTTATTCAATTGGAAATCTCTGATGATCCTCTGTAATGTCCCAGCTAGCTTCCTCTGGAGTCTGGAGTCTGAGCTCGAGCTCAAGCACACACACACACACACACACACACACACACACACACACACACACTCAAGTCTCTTGAGTCTATACTAATATAAAGCAGGCTAATAGTGAAGTAATAAACAACAAGAATGAACATGAGGAATTATACATGTCCATAAGTTCTAGAAGGAGGGCATATAAACAACAATCATACATACGCCTTCTTCAGCAGCCAAGAGATAGTCCAAAACCCATCTATTGTCCATTGCTTCATGTGTCAGGGAATCCAATGATTCCTGCAAGTTTTTGAAGTCCTGCAAGAGTCTCATTGACAATTTTTGATGTTCATAAGTCAATTGCCATAATTGCCATGCTCTTTCAGTGGTGGCACAATCAGTGATAGAACTGAGTCAGTGAAGAATGATGTTTCTTAGCTCTTCTCCTTTGTTTCAAGGTTCTTCTATTGTTCTGTCTCTCTCTGATGGACAAGGCAAATACAGCTCGTTGGCACCCATCTGATTCCTTCTCCATCTGTAGAGATACAAGCAAACCCTCTCCCCCAAGCAGTTAGCCTATCTGGTCCCTTCCATTCACCTCTTTCTGGGTCTCTCCACATCACCTGGTGATTATCTAAAGATAGTGGAGCTGCTCGCACTGGACACTGCCAACCCGTTGGGTTATAAAACCTGTCTGCCGGAGCCAGTGCATCTTCGTCAAAAATCAAGAAGTTAATAGTATAAAGGGTTAGATTTAGTAGTTCTCTATGGTTACCTGTGGCTTCCCCTTTCTTTTGTTTTTGGAGCAGCGTTTTAATGTCTCTGTTTCTCCTCTCTACTATTGCCTGTCCTTGAGGATTAAAGGTATGCCAGTGGTGTGTAAAGTCTTATACTGTGCACAAAAGTGTGCAAAATGTTTGGAGGTGTATGCAGGACCATTGTCTGTTTTTATTGCTTATGGCACACGCATAATGGCAAATGCTTGTGTGAGAAATTCAGTGACCACTGGGGCTATCTCTTTTGCTGCTGGTATTGCAAAAGTGAATCCTGAAAAAGTGTCTACCACAATATGGATAAAAGACAGACGACCGAAAGGTTTATAATGGGTCACATCCATTTGCCAAATTTCATTGGGTCTCAAACCACGAGGGTTCTTCCCTGGAGGCAGTGTAGGAGCGTGGAAGGGAAGGCAAGCTGTACAGCTTTTTACTATGCTCCTAGCTTTCTCTCTTGTTATTCCAAATTGTAAACGTTAAGCTCGAGCAGCCTGATGATATTTAAAATAAGATTCTTGGACTGCCTGAAATAAAGAATTATTGGCCAGCATGGTTAGAGGGCTATCTGCCTTTGAATTACCATCAAAAATAGGATCTGGGAGTCCACTATGAGAGTGGACATGCAAGATATAAATCTTACCTGGATGCTTTCTCACTTACTCTTGAAGTTCCTTAAAGAGCTGATATATATTAGAGGCTACCAATTTTATTTGGGCTGTGGCAATTCTTTGTACCACATCTACTGAATAGGCCAAATCAGATATTGTATTTATATCTCCTGGATAATAAGTAAGAGCTAGAATGATTGCATATAATTCATTCTGCTGAGTGAACTGAAAAGAAGTTCTGACTAATCTCTTTATAGTTGTCATGAGAGTATACAGCACAAATGTTATGTTTGGATACATCTGTAAAGATAGCTAGTCCCTTAAGAGGAAATTTAGAAACCTTTTCTTCAAAAATCCATCACCAATTATGTAATAGCTGAGTTATCTTTAATGGAGAACCGTGTGTAAAATTTGGAGCCATGGCCAATAAAATTTGCCACTCTGGGATGGTTTCACAGCATACATTAATTTTTGCATTGATATAAAAGGTGTATATCTTCTCAGGTTTTATCACAGATAATTGTACTACTCGTTTAACAGCCATTAATAAAATTCTAGCCACAAGCACTGGTAAGAAGTAAGGCTTTGTTCTGGTTATGCTGGGAGGGTCACCCACTCTCTATCACACTGTCTCCTTGATGAAGGACTGTTGTAGGTGCCTCTTGTGTAGCAAAAACTGATATTTCCAAGGGTTTTTGAGTGACTCTTTCAACCACATTGGATAAAGCCAGTTCAACTTTTCTCAATGCCTCTTGAGCTTCTTTTGTAAGCTGGCGTGATGAGTCTAAATCACTGTCTCTTCTTAAAATGTCATGTAATGATTGTAATTGATAGGTAGTTAAGCTTAACACTGGGCACATCCATTGGATATCTCCTATCAATTTCTGAAAGTCATTCTGAAAGTCTGAAAGTCAACTTCTCTGTTCTTAAAGTTTTTGTACTTTTAGCACCTTAGAATATACTTCATATCCTAAATATTGAAGAGGAGTGTGCCTTTGAATTTTTTTGGAGCTATATGCAATTTGTAATGCGTTAGTATTTCTATGATCTTTTGTAGACATGCTTCTAACATTTGCTTCTCAGGTGCATACCCCAAGATATCATCCATATAATGTAATAACCTAACTTTTGGAAATGCTTTTCTTACTGGGATAAGAGCAGCAGCAACATACATTTGATAAATAGTAGGGCTATTTTTCATTCCCAGTGGCAAAACTGTCTATTTATATCTTTTATAAGGCTCAGCAAAGTTAATGCTGGGCCCTGAAAAGGCAAATCTTTTCATATCTTCCTTATCTAGATTTCTTAATTTATTCTGTTAAGGAATAGAAACAATCCTTAATGTCTATAATCCAAAGAGGCCGTTCTCTAGATAACTGAGTAGGAGATGAAAGTGCAGGCTGAATAGTTCCTATAGTTTCCGTCTGTTCATTTACTTTTCTTAAATCAGTCAACAAGCTCCATTTTCCAGATTTCTTTTTTACAACAAATATAAAGGAATTCCAAGGACTTAGAGAAGGTTGTAAGTGTCGTTGGTCAAGTTGCTCCTGTACTGTATCTAAAAAGGCCTGATTTTTTTCACTTGTTAAGGGCCACTGTTCCATCCACATTATTATCAGTTTTCCATTGAATGTGAACAGGTGAGAATGCAGCCAGGCCTTCAACCACAGTCCTGCTTAAAAAGCCGAAGTACTCATTTGTAATCCTAACTGTTGTTAAGATGTCTCTTCTCCATAGATTGATGAGGGTTTCATTTACTACAAAAGGAGTAAAAACTCTTGTTTCACCTTCAAATATCCATCTCAAAGAGGGAGCCCTAATTTCAGAAAAAGGAAATTATTGATCTTCCTATGCCAGACATATGGGTGTCTGCCTTAATCTTTGGCCAACAACTGGGCCAGCTGGCACCTCTAATAACTATAGGATCTGCACCTGTGTCTACTAATCCTCCTAATGGTAGGCCATTTATATAGATAGTGAGCATAGGTTGGTCAGCTGTAACTGCTGCAGTCCAGAATATTCCTAGATTCTGTTGTTGAGAGTCAAAATCTGGACAAATATCACCAAATTGCCTATTAGGAGTATGTATCAGTAAACTTGATGCTACTACTTTTCCTCGGTGATAAGTCACACATTGCCCATCTGTATTAGTGACTGGGATATTAGCTACACCTTCCCCAGTTCCCCACATCAGTGTATGGGTGGACACTGTTTTGTAAGCACTCTCAGGAGATGAAATGGTCAAGCCTACTGTGTGTGGAGGTCAGAATCTTGCCAGCAGGGAGAGATTTCACCTCTCCAGGAGATATCTCAGTAGTCCCTGCTGCATACAACTCTAATCTCCCTAATTTAAATCCCTTTTTCCATCAGGTTGCTTCTCGCTGATTGATTATGTTGGAGTACTGAACTTCTAAAGACTCTCTGGGTGTAACATTGGCTGATATTATGCCCCAAATGTTTTTTACCTGGGGTCCTGAAGCCAAGCCCCGCTTCCCATTTCCCTGAATCAATCTACATTCTGATGCCCAATGGAAGCCTTTGTTGCATTTTGGCCATGGACTTTTGGATCTTGTTCTCTCATGTTTTTTTCACTTTATTGATCTTTCAGATGCCCTACTTTACCACATTGAAAGCATTGATGAGTCTCTTTGGAAGTCCCTTGCCAAAAGGGACCCTGTCTTCCCATGTTCCCCTGGGTATAAAAGGTATTTGTGCCCACTGTGGCACAGCGACTTATGATCTCCTCTAAAAGAGCATCCTTGTGTAGGCTAAGTATAATTCTTTTACAATCCTCATTAGCATTTTCTTTAGCAAGTTGTCTTATCATAATTTCTGTTGCTATATTTTCACCAATAGTTCATATGACAGCTGTCCTTTGGACTTTGCACTATTTTTGTGAAGGCTTCCCCTCTATCTTGCCTTCCTGGGAGAGTGTCCCTTGCTTTTATAGGAGCAGAAGCAATTAGTTCATATGCTACTATAGGGTAATTAATCTGATCTAAGTGTCTGCATAAAGACCTAAACCTGCTAGAGTGGTATACTAACTCCAGGTTGCCTATTTCGTTCAGCTTGTATTCTACAGAGTTCACTATACTCAGAAAGCCACAAGTTTTGTTTAGGTTCTAAACATGTCTTTGCTATTGATTTCTAGTCACTAGGGGTTAAAATTTCATAAGCCAAATTCTCTAATACCATTTTAACATACGATGATGTAGACCCATAAAAAATGCAAGCCTTTTTCAGATCTTTGATAATTTCCAGATTAAAAGGAGTGTATCTTCTTCTTTCTTGACCTGAAGAGTCAAACTCTTCAATCACAGGATTGCTTCTATTTTCAAATCAGATATATCCTATTCTTCATTTGGAGCTTTAATTAATGCCTTTTGTAACAGTGCCATGGGGGTGGACAAAGCTATTGCATGAGTGGTGCTGATGGTGTCATTGCCCCTCCTTCCTCTTCCTCCCTCCACCCACAAAGGCAAAATTGAGCGGGGAGGATCAGGAGATGGGAAATGCCCTAAGGGTACCTTCTAAGAAGTATCACACTCCTTAAGCTAATCAGCACTGTACTTAACTCCTTTCTTGTCCAATTCTTCATGCTTTTCAGCTGCTTTGTCAGTACTATGCCCCTCCTGTTCTTTCTCCTCACACTTCCTTGTCTGGCTCTCCACCTTAAAATTTTTCCTTATTTTAAAACTTCTGGGATTCCTTAAAGCCAACTGTATTATGACATACATATATACATACATACATACGTGTGTGTGTGTATATATATATATATATATATATATATATATATATATATAAAATGTTTCCTCAGGAATTGAATCAGGACCCTTAGCTTCATAATATTCAATTCATTGCTCTCCCACTAGTTTCCACATATCTGCTCTAATTTTTCTTCCTTAGAGAACCAAGGAGATGTAATATTTTTAAGGGTCCAATGATCTGCTTCCAAGTTACTAACAAATTTTCTTTCTTTATTAACCTAGCTATGCTTGCTACACACTTCTCTTGGTGTGGGGAAGGCTCTTTTCTTTGTATTTATCCCATATCAGCTGAAAAACAAAAGTGACTAGTTTAACCCTTACCAAAGTTTCCTAATTGTCTATTTTTGTACTCACCCTATTTCCGGGTCACAGGGACATCTTCACTGAATTCACGATTGCATCAGTCGAACTGCTGAGTGTAGGTTCTTACATCCTGAGCCTCAAAATATAATGTGCTTCTTTCAGTGCCCCACATTTGGACGCCAAAATGTGCTGTCCAGGCTAGCTTTCTCTGGAGTCTGGAGTCTGAGCTCGAGCTCAAGCACACACACACACACACACACACTTGAGTCTCTCTCAAGTCTGTTTATTTCAAGTACTCTCAATTCTTATATACCTTAGTACAATTATATCACTACAGCACACTGAGCATGTGCTGATTGTAGAACCATTATATCACCATACTAAGTATATGTGAACTAGATAACCATCATCTCATTAATCACACTGAGTTAACACCCTGATGTAAGTATCTTTGCTTCAAGTATACTTTTCTCAGAGTTCCCGAATATCTGCGGTCCTCTATAATCCTCTATTGATCAGCCCAGACAGCTCCCAGCCCCAGGCCAAGATTTACCCATATAACCAGGGGTCTGTTAACCCATTTTAGCCAAATTCCTAATCAGGAGTTTTGCCTGCTAAGAAAGCTTCCTTCCTAGTGAACAATAAAAACCCCTTTTGCCACACAGATTTCAAGTTTGCGAATTCTTTCTCATTAGACCTGTGTCTCCAACCAGAGGGGATCTCTCCCCCTATTCCCGCACCTCATCATTTGGTGGTCCAGTAAGGAGATCCCCAAGATCCTGGCTTTTTGCTGGTGATCTCTTCTATAGCTAGGATGGCTCAAACTCCCCAGAAAATTTGGATTGTCTGAGGCTCCATACCATCAGAATTCTCTGTCTGGGGATGCCTAGACTAGAATTCCTGTGCCTTGACAAAAATTCCCCTTAATTAGGGAAAGTTTTTGTCATATTTCTCTCTCTCTCTCTGTAGAAACACCTAAAGAGAAGGAAGAGCTATAGAATTGAAAAATTTCAGGCTTGTGGCAAAATGGGACAGCTCACTTCCTCTAATTCGCCTTTAGGCTGTCTCTTAAAAAACAGACAAATTCAGCTTGGAAGTTCTCAAGACTCAAAAGCTCATTTATTTTTGCAATGCTGCCTGACCTCAACATATCTTGCATAACCAGGAAAAATGGCCCATTAATGGCTCAATTAACTATAGCCCCATCCAGCAGCTTGATTTGTTTTGCAAGTGGACTGAAGTTCCTTATGTTCAAGTCTTTATGGCCTTATCTCAAGATCCTAAATTAAGACAGCACTGCAGAATGCTGCTGATAAGATTTACTGCAGGGGAATTGAAGGTAAATAATGACCTACTAGATGACCCCATTCTTTTCACTCCATGGGGGGCACAAGATCCTTCTTCTGCTCCCCATTGCAGTCCTTATCAAAAGGCCTGCAAATTCTTGCCAAAACTACCTCCTTTAAAACAGAAACTTGGGTTCCCATAATACCCCATTCCTCTCACCTCCTGAACCAGATTCTGAAGCTGCCCATCCCCCACACCTCAGTCCTTCTCCTACAGGGAATGGGACTCCCTTTTCTCCTCCTCAGGAGTCTGATTCAGCCACATCTTCTACTCAGGACCCTGATCCAGCCATCCCTTCTAAACTGTCCTTTGAGGGAAGTAGCAGACTCTCAGGGAAGGACACTCAGGGTACAAGTGCCCTTCTCAATGTCAGATGTTTCCCAAATTAAGGAAAGACTGGGCCAGTACTCTGAGGACCCCACAAAGTATATTGAGGGGTTTAATGCCACTGTCTTCCAATTAGATCTCTCCTAGGAAGATGTTCTCATCATTTCCTCCTGTTGTACCATAGAGGAGAAAAAAAGAATCTGGGAATCCCCAAAAGTTTGGGGAGGACATGGCTTTCTTATCCTCCTCTAGTAGATACCTCCCAGGGGCTATTGTTGTGCCTGTCTCAGACCCCGGGTGGGACTACCAAGAGGGTAGTAGTGATAGAGAGAAAAGGGACCACCTCTTAACCTGCCTCACTGAAGGCAAGAAGAGGAGAATGAAGAAGCAGGTTAATTATGACAAACTTAGGGAGATCACCCAAGGAGCTAAGGAAAAATCCTGCCCTCTTTCAGGGCTACTTTGTAGAGGCTCTAAGGAAATACTCTAGTCTGGGCCCTACTTCTTCAGAGTGGGTCACTGACCTCAGCATGTATTTTATTAACCAATGTGCCCCAGATATATGGAGGAAGCTGCAGACTTAGCCTTGGGCCTCCAAACTCCCATGGCCCAGCTGTTAGAAACAGCTTTTAGAGTCTTTAACAATAGAGCTGCAGCAGTGTAGGAAGACCACAGGGGCAGAGCAAGAAATAAATAGTCCCACATCTTGGCTGCTGCTATTTCTGGAAAACACAAGGGTTCCTGCTTTAGGTGTAATGGGCAGGGTCACTGGGCATGCAACTGCCCTTAGAAATCACCACACATCCCCCGACCCTTGCTCTGAATGCAACAAGGAAGGGCACTGGAAGAAGGACTGCCTTCTGGTCTTCTCAGGACCAGGAGTGACAGGCCAGGGTTCAAGCCAGCCCCTGCCCCTCTTACTCCATCACTACTGCTGAACCCAGGGTTACTTTGGATGTGGTAGAAAAGGCCATTGAATTTCTTTTTGATATGGGGGCCTCTCTTTAGGTTCTGCTCCAGCACTTTGGTCCCACTTGACCTTCCCCCTATAGAATAATGGGAATTGAAGGGAAACTTAAGAACTGTTTTGAGACTTTCCCTCTGCTTTGCCAACTTGGTGACCTATTATTTACACATCCTTTCTTATTATTACTTCCTGACCTGCTCCCTTATTAGGGTGTGATTTAATGGTGAAATTTGGGGCCTAATTTTCTCTTCTCAGATCTCCAAATGGTCTTTTTGTGCTGCTCCCAAACATCTCCAGGATTGAGATATTTCTTGAGCACAAACCTTTGGAGTTGCTTAATGACAATCTTATCTTGATCTGAAATCCTGAACAGGCAGGGCCACTCCCTGTGTGATCCCAGAGGAGTTGTTTACTTCTTAAGGGAACTGGAGCTGCTTAACATCCCTTATGCCGATGATATTTTAATTTGCACCAGAGAGGAGTCCCTAAATGTAGCCATGAAAACCCTAAATTTTCTAGCCTTGAGGGGTTACAGGGTCTCCTTATCCAAAGCCCACATTGCCTGCTAGTCTGTCAAGTATTTGGGTCACAAACTTATCCCTACTTCTCACTCTCTAACCAAAGAGAGAAAACAGACCATTTTAGGCCTTCCAGGTCCTGCCTCAAAGAAGTAGCTATGCACTTTCCTGGGCATGGCTGGTTTCTGCAGAATCTAGATTCCTAATTTTGGGATTATTGCTAAACCTCTCTCTGATTCTATTCAAGGCCCTGATAATCTTCCCCTTGAATGCGGGCCTGATCAGGCCCTGAAGGTTTTAAAACCCTGAAGGCCACTCTCACCTCCACCCCTGCCTTGGCCCTCCCTAATTTAGAAAATCCTTTCACTCTGTATGTTGATAAAAGGTGAGGTCAGGCCCTGGGGGTCCTAACTCAGGTTCTGAGACCTGACCCCAGATCCATCACTTACTTCATAAAGAAACTGAACTCACTTTCCCTGGGATGGCCTTTCTGCCTTAGAACAGTGACTGCCACTGATCTTTTAATTGAAGAGGCCTCAAAATTAACCTCGGAACAACCATTAGAGGTTTTAGGAGTCAAAGGGCATCAGTGGCTTACTAGGTAACAGACTTTCCTGCTAGATATCCCTGATCTAACTCTTTGAGTATGCAATGCCTTTAAACCTGACACCCTGCTCCCTGAAACCACCCAATTGTGAGAGATTATTCATAATTTTGAGGAAGCTCTAGAATCTGTCTACTCCAGCTGACCTGACTTAAGGGAAATTCCCCTTGAGAATCCAAATAGGGAGTGGTTTACAGACGAGTTGAGCTTTCTTGAAAATGGGGAAAGGCAGATTATTCTGTGGTGACTCTCCATGGCATCCTAGAAGCTAAGCCACTGCCTCCTCAGACTTCTGCCCAGAAGACTGAACTCATTGCCCTAACGAGAGCTTTGGAACTGGGGAAGGGAATGAGAGAACATCTATACTGACTCCAAATATGCTTTTCATATTTTGTATGCTCACGGGGATATATGGAGAGAGAGGAGTCGACATCAAAGAATTTTCCCATTAAACATGTAGGAGAAATTCTACAGCTACTACAAGCTGTCCAGGAACCCAGGGAGGTTTCAGTCCTATTTTGTAAACATCCCCAGAAGAGCGATTCACTTCAGGCCAAGGGAAATAGGGTTACAGATTCAGCTGCTAAAGCTGTTGCCCATTTACGCCTGACCATGGCACCTTTAATCCCCCAGATCCCTGATTCTTATGCCCCTTCCTATAGCCAGGAGCTCTCCAATCTCTGATGAAATGCATTTTGACTGTTCACAAACTGGGAGAAACAATCAAGCACGTCTGCCAGGCCTGCCCAATTTATGCCCAAGTAAATCCTGAGGGGGCTGTTAAACCTCTCCCTCTCCTGAAACCTGTTCAGAGAAGGAGAACATGATAACCAGGGGAAGATTGGCAAATAGACTTTATATATATGCCTCCTTGTAGAGGTTCCAAATTGCTTCTGGTCTTTGTTGACACCTTTACTAACTGGGTAGAAGCTTTTCCTTCCAGGACTCAAAAAGCTCAGGAGGTATCAAAATGCTTGCTAAAAGAGATCATACCTGGTTTTGGCCTGCCTAGCTCCTTACAGAGAGATAATGGGCTGGCCTTTACCTCTCTGGTTACCCAAGCAGTAGCCAAAGCACTTAAAATCACTTACCATCTCTACTCTCCTGGCATCCTCATGCCTCAGGGAAGGTGGAGAAAATGAACCACACCCTCAAGCGAGTCCTCACTAAGCTAAGTTTAGAGAATAGAGAGGATTGGATGAAGAACCTCCCATTTTGACTTCTTAGAGTCTGAATTGTATCTCAGGAGAACATTAAGCTGAGCCCCTTTAAACTTCTGCATGGGAGACCCTTCTTAACCACTGACATTCTTGTAGATCTAGAACAGCATCTGATCACCCAGTTTGCTTGGTGCAGTCCAGAAGGCCCTTTCTGAAAATGCAACAGAGCATCTTCCTAAACCTACAGATGCTCATACTCTGACTGCCACCCCGTAAATCCTGGGGACATGGTATAGTTAAAAATCTGGAAGCCTCAGGGGTCTGACCCTTTAGGTGTAAAGTGGAAAGGCTCATACACGATCATTCTGACTACTCCAACATCCGTCAAACTGGAAGAGTCCTCCAGCTGGATTTATATTCTAGGATTAAAAATGCTGCTTCTGTTACCTCTCCTTCAGATATCTCAGAATATTCCTGTGAACCCATAGAGGATCTGAAGTTTCTTTTCTGCAAGAATCCTGAAAAAGCTCTGGAAAAGGAAGGGTGAAACTGTGTCTGTCACTATAATCTCCTTCCTTCCTCATCATGAGGACTCTACTAATTCTCTCCAGCTTTCCTGGTCTTACTCTCTGAGCCCTTGCCAGTGGAGAGACAACTTCCTAGTTAGACTAGGGAACTCTGCGGGTAATGGGGGTGACCAGGATTGTTGGGTATGGCATCAGCACCCCCAAGGTGCCCCACAAACTATTACCATCATTGACCATATCAACAACAAAACCAACAGAAATCATGTGATAATCTCAATAGATGCAGAAAAAGCTTCTGATAAAATACAGCATTCATTCCTATTAAAAACACTAGAGAGCATAGGGATAAAGAAAGCATTCCTTAAAATAATAAGCAATATCTATCTAAAACCTACAGGAAGCATTATTTGTAATGGAGAGAAGCTGGATGAGTTCCCAGTAACATCAAGGGTGAAACAAGATGCCCATTACCACCATTATTATTCAATATTTTACTAAAAATGTTGACTTTCACAATAAGAAAAGAAAAAAAAATTAAAGTAATTAGAATAGTCAACGAGGAAATAAAATTAACACTCTTTGCAAATGATAGAGAATTCTAGAAAATCATCAAAAAACCTACTGAAAACAAGTCACAGCTTTAGCAAAATTACAGGATATAAAATAAACCCACAAAAATCATCAACATTTCTATATATTATTGACAAGGCCCATCAACAAGAGATAGAAAGAGAAATTCCATTTAAAAATTACTGAAAGCAAAATAAAATACTTGGCGGGTCTACCTGCCAAGACAAACCCAAGAACGACATGAATACAATTACAAAACACTTCTTACACAAATAAAATTAGAACTAAACAATTGGAAAAATATCAATTATTCATGGGTAGGCTGAGCTAATAATATAATACAAATGGCAATTTACCTAAATTAGGCAAATTGTTCACTACCATAAAAATCAAACTGCTCAAACATTATTTTATAAAACTTGAAAAAATAAAAACAAAATTCATCCGGCAGAACAAAAAGTCAAGAATATCAAGGGAATATCAAGGGAATTAATTAAAAAAAAAATACAAACGATGGTAGCTTAGCAGTACCAAACTTAAAACTATATTATAAAGCAGCAGTCATCAAAACCATTTGGTACTGGCTAAGAAATAGAGTGGTGGATCAGTGGAATAAATTAAATATTTATGACACAATAATCAAGGCCTATAGCAGCCTAGTGTTTTCTAAACCCCCAAACTCCAGCTTCTGAAATAAGAACTTACTCTTTGACAGAGATTGCTGGGAAAATTGGAAAGTAATATAGCAGAAACTCAGTATAGACATCTCATACCCCATAACAAAATAAGGTCAAAATGGATACATGATTTGGCCAGAAGGGTAAGCTCTCTGAGTAAAGGTTAGAGTGATACTTGTTCAAGATGTTGCAAATAGAATACATAGCAGTAAGACCAAAGGACTCTCGGTGGTTTATTCTATTTATTCAGTTTTGTGATTAAGACGGTAAAAAGCTTTGTTTTTTAAGCTAGAGATTTTATGGGTATCAATTAAAATATTTTACAAATTTTTTTTTTTAATGGTACTGTAGATAGAATTCTTACATATAGTCTGGAAAATTTTACTTCATATACTTACAAGCTGTATGACCTTGGATAAGTCACTTCAACTCTTATACTTCAACAATATTATTTTCCTCAATTATATAAAGAGAATAATAATAATAATAATAGTATCTGTCTCCTAGGGTTATTGTAAGGATAAAACAAAATATCTTTGTACACTCTGTTGTTTGTCCTTCATTTTCAAAGAGGACCATGATATCAGAGAGATGATGTCATGACAAAGTGAACTGGATTTAAAATGAGGCAGGGCTGAGTAAGTTCACCTGCTTCTCTTTTCTCTCCAGAATCACCTGGGTCTAGTGGCCAGATATAGATCAAGACAACTGCATGAAAAGAGAGATACAGGCCTTTTTAAGGAAGATCTAAGTCTTCATCAGGTCTCAGTTTGACTGAGGTCACACCCACTCAGTGTAAACTCTAAACTTGCTGTATAAATGCTAAATATGTTAGTAATAATATCAAATGTTTTGTGCATCAGAGTAGTGCTCTGTGTTTCAGACCAACAGACAATGCAGGGAACTCAGCAGACTCTACTGGTGATAGAGAAGACCAGAATTTCAAAGAGAGGCAATAAATTATAGAGGGAAAAGACATAGATAACCTGAATTTAAGTCCTAGGCCCCTCAACATCTCTGGATATCTCTTTTCTCCTCTACATATTGAAAGATTTGGACTTGATGTATTTTACTGTTAAATTTATTTCTGAAAACATTGCATAAGTACTTTATGTTAACCACCATGGGATGTTGAGATGGAACCCAAGTTTCTTAGAGTCCAAAATCTCAGGAAATGTTTTCCTTCTCTGGAATTGGAACTAGGGGGAAAAATGTGAAAATAGAATGTGCTAAAAGTAAAGCCAGAAACATTCTCTTCTGTGGTATGAAGTAAATGGGATGAAAATCCCACCTCCAATTTCTTTATTGTTGAGTAAGAGCCTAGTACATTCTTTCCTGTTAATCCAGAGGCTCATGTGACATCAGTATTTCCTGATGAATACCAAAGCTTTATTTTGATTTAAGAGTTAAATAATTGTGAAGGAAATGCATAGTTATATATTCAGGGGATAGGGAAATGGGAAAGAAAACATCCTTAACATCACTCAATAATATTTCTGTGAAGACTGGGCTTACCATTTTGAGTGATAAAACAGTTTGGGGTAAAAGTGTCTACCTCCTTTAGTACTGTTCTATTACCAGGTGAATTTACCGTTTTTTCTGATAGCCATTTTGCTTTTCCAACTTTCAGCATGCTTCACTTTCGAGATTTATTATTTGTATTATTGTTATTAAATTTACCTTAATTACAATCAGTACTTCCCTTCCTTGCCTTGATGTTCTATATATATGTAAATATATATATATAAACATACATATATTTATATATAAGAGAATTGATGAATATTAAGATAAAATCCACAATGTTCATTTTCATATTTGAACCAATATTCAATTTATTTAAAAGTTAATAGTATCAGGTATTATTGGAGAAGTCTAAATAAATAACTGATATTTCAGAATAAAGTTTTACATTTTCTACACATGATTTGCATAAATAACTGAAAGGTTATTCTTAACACAATATTTTTCATTGCCCATCATTGATGCATTGGCCTGGGCCATTTCAGTAAGGATTTTCTATGTGATAATTTGTCGTCTGGAGTTTACAATAACCAAGAATTTCATCAAGTTCAACATTGAGCACAATATTTTTTTTTAAATAGATAACCTGAGTGTATGTGGTTTAACTTAACTATAGGATGACAAATAATAAGATTGTCTATGCATTGAGAACTATCTTTAATAACATTGCAAGTATAATTAGAGTTACAATGGCAATATGGAATTGGAAAAAAGATGTGAAAATAGGATGTGCTAAAAGTAAAGCCAGAATCATTTTCTTTTGTGGTATGAAGTAAATGGGATGAAAACCCCACTTCCAATTTCTTTATTGTTGAGTAAGAGCCCATTGGTTTGTACTGTAACTGATGAAAAGAGAAGCATGGTGAACTGAATGTATGTAACAAATATGGGAGGTCCTAATGTGTTCCCAGGATATGGCATGTTGCCATCGACCACAGCCTCTTGGAACAAGATAAAGTCATTCAAATAGTTAACAGATGTTAACTATAGTTGAAATACAAAAGTCTTATTGCTAAAATTACTTAGGGTCATATTGAGATTTGGCTCCTCGTTCATAACTTAACTGACTTGGCAAATAGAAAGTTGAGATCAGGAGCAAAATACATAATATCAGGGCCACACACTATGTGGAATCTCATAAACTACTGAAAATATGTACTCTGTGTTGAACCAACTTGATTAAGTATTAACCAAGTATTCAATATTGGGGAAATCTGCAGTCAATTTTAAGTGAATTTTAAAAGTTATTTTTGTTACAGCAATATATAACATTCTCCAAGTAATAATATATTTATACACTGAATTGTATTTATTATTTATCCATAAGTCTTTTTATTTACCTGGTATCCATGCTATGCTTTGAGTCAACAATCTTCTATTTAAAAGCCCACTTCCACTTCTGTCCATCATTTCACATTTCCAAATAAATTGACAGTAATGTTTTTCAGATGATATCTTTGTAGGAGAGAGAGCTTCCAAATTTCATAACCCAACTTCATTCATGTCAAACACTGAAGGAGGCCTGTGCTACTTTTGAATTTGTTGTCTTATTTATAGCTCTACAAATAAAGTTCCCAGCTTCCATCACTTTGTAAAGATTCACTCCCTGGTCAGTGAAAAAATGGGAAAGAAGAAAAGAGAGATGAAATAGTGAAAGGCTACTAGTAGTATTACTAATTAGTATTTAAATAGAATTTGAATGCTTGAAAAATGCTTTACAAATATCATCTAATCATCACAACAACTTTGGCAGGTTAGTTTTACTATTATTCCTATTTTACAGATGAAGAAATTGAAGCAGGCAAAAGATAAATGACTTGCCTATGGTCATTTTACTCACTTGCTAGGTTCTTGCTAGTAAGAAGCCAGAACTGAATACAGATCTTCCTTACTTAATTA
This sequence comes from Antechinus flavipes, assembly GCF_016432865.1. Lineage (NCBI taxonomy): Eukaryota > Metazoa > Chordata > Mammalia > Dasyuromorphia > Dasyuridae > Antechinus > Antechinus flavipes. The sequence goes on from NC_067401.1 coordinate 222,514,024, forward strand.
AGGTCCAATAGTCTATCTATTGTATCAATTAGATATCTCTACTATTTCTATCTGGTTCTCTAATTATCTAGTGCTAAATTCATCACTTTAAACCTAAATATTTCACATTTAATTTTCTTTTATGGAGCACAATAGTATTTTTATATATACATATATAAATAATAACAACTTACTTCTATATAAAAATTTAAGGTAATATAGCAAAGTGAACATGGAACTGGATTCAGTTTCAAGAGCACTTAGGTTTGAATTCTGCTTCAAACACTTAGAAGGAGTGCCACCCTATCAAAGCTCTTCTCTGACATAATTTTCCTAATGGGCAAAATAGGGAATAGCTCTTAAGGGGCTATTGTAATGATCAAATAACACAATACTCTGTAGGCCTTAAAGTGCTATATGATTGTCAGCTATTATCAAAGATTTTCAAAACTATTTTATCTGCATTATCTCATTTGATAATTACAATAATCATATTAAATAGGTAGTCATTATCCATTTTTTTTAAAAAATGAAAACATTGGATCAGAGGAGCATAATGACTTGTCAAAGGTCATCCACTTAGTGAGAGATTAAATTGGAATTCTATCCTGTATCTTCCCTGTTTTAAATCCATCACCCTCATGAACAAAGCCTTTAAATGATCATGAGGATTATAAATCTCATTTTTTTTTTTTAATTAGAACATTCCTTGGTAACTTTCTAAAGTTATAGATTATAGAAGGAATGGCAATCTGCAACTAGTTTCCATACCAGAAATTCCCCAACATGATAAAATCAACAACAATTTTAAATTACATTTATTAATAACATATCACTAATGAATTTTAAGACTGAAATTGTTATGATATCACTGGTTTGATTAGTTACTACTTAATTCTCATGTAGTGTGTATGTTATAATATTTCAATTAAAAATAGGGTTAGGAAACACTGCTTTGAGAAGCAGAGAGAATACAGCATTTATTAGTATCTACTATGATCCAAGTACTTATGTTAAGTGCTTTACCCTCAAAGATAGATCCCATTATTTATCTCCTTTTACAGATGAGGAAACAGAAGTTAATTGAGGGAAACATAGGATAAGTGACTTGTTTAGGGTTATCCAGACAGTGTCTTGAGTTTGATTCAAAAATTTACTAATCTAGATGACTCTAGACAAGTCCACTGTAAAACAAAGATGGCCCTTCCTAAAATTGCTATGAGGATCAAATGAGATGATATTTAGAAAGCACTTAATAAACTTCATAAGTGCTTCTTATGAAGCACCTTCTTCCTTTGGCTTAAAAGTGAATTTATCTGATCCTTCTTTACAGTTAGGGAATGTGTTCATGCTTTACATGCTAACACCACTTTTGTAAACATAATTTTGCATATTTCCCTGGTATTCCCAAACAGTAGCTGTATTTTCAAAAATCTGCAAGTTTGTATATTGGGGGGAGGAGGGAGAGAGAGAGAGAGAGAGAGAGAGAGAGAAGATATAGGATGTTAAGTGGTACAGTGAATACAGTGCCAAAAGGGGAATCAGGAAGATCTGAGTTCAAATCTTACTTCAGACACTTGCTATGTATGACTCTGTGAAAATAACTTAATCTTGTTTGCCTCAGTTTCTTCGTCTATAAAAGGAGATAGAGAAGGAAATGGCAAACGACTTCTTTGCTAAGAATGGGGTCATTCTTAGGGGGTCAAGAAGAATCAGGCATGACTATAAACAATTAAATGACAGCAACAAATGTGAGCACACTAACACTAATATATGTGTATCCATACACATGTACATATATATTTTTCTCTGTGTATACAAACGTATGTATGTATATAATATATATACATGTATTATATATTTACATATTTGCTTAACCATATTTCCTTTTAGCTAGTTTTCTCTGTGCAAATTTTTTGCAGGTCATTGATTTTGAATTCCCTCCTATTTTTTTTTATTTAAAAAAATCTATGAAAACATTTTAAAAAAATCCAGTAAGTAAATGGCTTATATTACTATTATATCTTTCATAACTATTTCCAACACCAATTGTTACTTCAGGTTGAATCTTTTATTTCAGGAAACCCAGTTGTGTCACAGAAATACCCTTAGATGCCTTCTTCACTGAGTCCAGGAAACATTCTAGTTTGAATTCTCTCATAAAGTTAAAAGGAAATTTTGTATGACTGGCTACATGTGTCAACTGAAAGTTTTTAATTATCTTCCAACAAGTGCTCACAGGAGACTTTTAAAGCTTCATCAACCATCAAATCCTCTCATCACCTCCTCAGAATTTCATTTTTACAGTCATTTAAGTTGGATTGTTGAAATGTATGCAAAAAAAGGAGTTTATTTTTAGCAGCTTTCTGCCTTTTTATAGGACTTAAATTGTCACGTAGAAGAGATTTTAAGCTGTTATTATTTTACTTCTCAGTATAATAGTCTAGTTATTTTAAAAACACACACACATACACCTAGCTTTCCTTTAGGTCTTTCATCTTCTAAATATATTATTATTGCCCTACATCACAAAACAACAGAGTTTATGCTTAAAGCTAAAGAAGGTCATGCCAACCTGTGCTAGATGGAGACTTGGGGCTTCTGAGATATAAATGATTCAGTCACATTAGAGAATTCAGAGTTGAATGGGATTTCAATGACCATATTCCTTTTTTATTTTACAGATAAGGAAATAGGCTCAGAGAGATTAAATGATTTGACTAAGTTCACTATGCAGAGCCAGGTATTGCTGTTTGCAAAGTCAGTGCTTTTGTCACTGCACTGGGCCTGACTTCTTCTCTTGCTCTATGATCATAAATGTTTGTCTATTTTTTTCTCCTAAAATCAATTTAATCTTTCTTGCAGGAAGCTGAATTGTTCTCTTTCTAGAATGTCATACCTAGTCAATATAGTTAGCTACAACCAAGTCATTTTGAGATATGATATGGTCCTATGAAATGACCACTGCTTTTGGAGTTCAAAGATTTGGTCTGAAACTTAGCCTCTGTCACTTCCTATCTATGTGACTGTGAGTAAATCATTTTCATTATCTAGGTTTTAGTTTTGTCATTTTTAAAATGAGGAAGTTGAGAAATCCCTTCCAGCTCTAAATCTGTGATGCTTTTACTTGGGATGCAGAATCATAAAGCAGAAAGATGGTTGGGCTTGAAGATAAAACATATGGGTTAGTACTCCAGACCTGCCACTTACTCCCTGTGTGAACAAGGGTTTTCCATTTATCCTCCCCAGGCCTCAGATTCTTAATAAGACAGGGAAGAAAGAGAAGGGAATAAGCAGTTCTATAGCACCCACTAGGTGCTAGCCCTATACTAAGAATTTTACAATTATTATTTCTTTTGATCCTGCAAAGTAGGTGCTATTATTATTTCCTTTTTACAATTGAGAAAACTGAGGCAAACCAAGATTAAAAAACTTGGCCAGGGTTATATAGCTAGTAAATTTCTGAGGCTACATTTGAACTCAGATCTTTCTGACTCCATGCCCACATTTCTATCTACTAATGAAAGTGTTAAATCTGATGGTCCCTAATATTTCTTTCATATTTATGTCTAAATTTCTGATTCTTAATAAATAACAAATATGCATTATATATTACAGATTTAAATGATTTTGCATCAGTATCTTCTAAACCTTTCCCAGTTGATTATGAAAAGAAGCTAAATCATTAAATCACTCTGAACCTTAATTTTCTTATTTATGCATAAATAAATAAATAATAAAATCTATATTACCAATGTCTTGAAGTTGTCATGAGTATCAAGTCAGCCCAACTGAAATATTGCAATTAATGTGGAAACTTTGTAAATTTTATCCTCTAACACAAAGTAATCTCCATGAGGACTGGGACTGTCTTTTGCCTCTTTTTGTATCCCCAGAGCTTAGTACAATTTCTGGTACATAATAAGCACTTAATAAATGTTTATTCATTGATTTCATTTCTGTCTTTATAGCTCTACCGCCCAGCAAGGCACTTGAAAAATGCATGGTGAAGTTGTTTTTTGATGTATGGGATTGGAAGATGAGCTGGGGAAGAGGGTCATTTAGACCTATGATGTCACTGGTTCAGGAATTTCCCATTAGCAAACTGTGACCAGCCACTTTCCTACAATTTCATAATTTTAGAGAGTTGTCTGTGGAACTGAGTTTTAAATGACTTGTCTAAGGTCACTTGGCCAATGTACATTAGAGGTAAGAGTCAAATTTCTCCTATTTTCCATTCTCTGGTGCTGAATCTCTATCTACTAAGTTATGCTATTTCTTAAAACTAAAGTATAAAATGCTATAACAAATGTAAAGCATTATTGTTCTCCATGATTAAAGCTATGCTGTTATTTTAAATCTATCTTTGATACTGGATTTTCATCTCTGAATTTTAGCATACTGCAGAAATGGAATAAAACCTTGACCTTGGAATGAGTTTTCAATTCTTACAAATCTTCTGATCTGGCGCTTCATGGAATATATGAATATTATTTGAATGTATTATAATGACTTACCGTATTGAGTCCCAGACCATTCAGCATATAGATCAAATCCTCTGTTGCTACATTCCCAGAAGCACCTTTTGCATAAGGACAACCACCTAATCCAGACACAGCCGAGTCCACAATATTGATTCCCATCTGAAAAGCAAACAAACAAAAGCAATGGATTTTCTTTCTCAATTAGCAGCATACGGTGAAAAATTTTCGTTGGACTTTTGTAGGTAAGCAAAAGATCAGTTCTTTGACAAATATTTAGGATGAAAATCTAATGCCAAAGACTTCACTTTTACCCTGAATTTCCTACTGAAGTTAAAGAAGTGACTCAGAAGGGTCTGCGTACAGCTACCAGAAACCTGGTAATTTGTTCCTGGAGGTTAGGGGTTAGGAGAACTTGAAGCAAAAATACAAGTGATTCACTTTAATACCATAAATATGAAATTTTCTAGACATGATTATAGGATAAAGGAGCTAACAGAAACCTCTTTTAGCTGTTATGGCGAAAGCTTCAAGATACAATAGTAGTGCCTTCATTTTAGATGGAGACATCTTATGCCCTGCCCAATTTAATTTAGTCTATAAATTGTTTAATTATATACAATATCATCTTCCTCCTGCCTCATGAAAAATTAAGCTTATTCAGGCCAAAAATTATGCTTCCTATCAACAGCATCCAGCAGAGTGACTTTTTTGTTTCTTTATCATTTCTTTAACATATCAGGTATTCCTGATGAGGAACTCCCTTTCTCCTAATGCAGAAAAGCCCCTAATCTGCAGTTTATAATATTAGTGCCTCTTGAGGGCACTAAGAAGCTATACAAATCAAAAGGAGGGCTATGTTGGCTGTCAAAGTGTAGATCTAGGATCAGGGTTCTCAAACTTCCAGTTCACTGTCCCTCAGACTATTGGAGGGCCAGACTATAGTAAAAACAAAAACTTTGTTTTATGGGCCTTTAAATAAAGAAACTTCATAGCACTGGGTGAGAGAGTTAAATGTCCTCAGCTGCTCCATCTGGCCCGCGGGCCATAGTTTGAGGACCCCCTAGATTCTAGGAGATCTACCACACCCAAAGCATTTTTAGTTTGAGTCTGGTAGTGTGCTATATTTGGCATACCAAAAGTTTTAATACAGCTTTAAGCTTTAATAGCTTAAGAGTCATATAGAATGCTATGTGGAGTTTTTGCAACCTTTTACAATTCTCTTTCATAAAATAAAACTTATAACAAGTTAATATTTGTCTGTTGTGCTAACCAATTGAATGATGAGCTTTTGTGAGGAATGGTAAAGGTAATAACCAGAGTTGACATTATCATTTTTTAGATATAGAGCAATGAACATTAAATGTACCTGCAAATCTATTTTTTAAGGACTAATTCAGTGTGTGGTTTGGGGAAGACTCAAGTATATGAGAATGTGAAACACCTGACACCAGTCTCTGTGAGCAAGAAATGCTCTAAGTGGGGAGAAATAAGAACACAGTGGGGCAGGCTTCAGGAGGAATTTGGCTGTGGCTTGGCTGCCAAGGGAAGACAGCTTTTTATTTTAATTCATTATTATCACCAACTAGGTGCTAAGCTCAGCTGTTTCTAGGATTCTGGAATGCTAGTGTTGTCAGCACCCTTTAAACTCTGGAACCCTAGAGCAAAACCCTGATCCACATAACAAATTCCAGCTTTGCAGAGGAATGATCCTATAAGTACTATGTACTTATCTCTTCCCAAGGAGACTTTGTAAGATTTTTATGTAGTTTCCAAAGTGAAAATGCTATAGGTAGATAAATCAGGCTTGTTATGCATTGATCAAAATACAGGGACACACTGCTTAATGTTTTGGGTTCAATTGTTCTCTGTAAAATCATCTAAATGACTTCCCATACTTTCCATAAGCTGAAAAGCTTTTGTACAAGGAAAGAAACAAGGTTAAATTATCAACCTATGAAATTATCTGGTCTGTTTTACAATGAATGTTTTGAATATTACTTCTTGTTAAACTTGTTTATGTTTCCACCAAGGCCTCAGACCTAAAAGATTCTTCAAGGGTCCCAAAGTCCATTAATGGGCAAAAGTAAGTGAAACAGAGATGCAGAAGAACATTATCTTCAGCATAGTCTCACTATGATCCTAACTATATTCCTTATGCTTTAGATATCCAGTGTTATCATGACTTTTTTCATGTCATTATTTTTCCCTTTTCCCTTTGAAAAACAAACAAACCTCAACAAGTTCAGAAATAAATTACCAACAAGAGTTTAACGTGATAGACTCCAAAGGCATTACATTTAGCAGGAATTAAAAAATTAAAACTAATAACATGGCAAATTCTAATAATAGAATATTGGGTATTATGGTGGGATAGAGTGGGGGGAAAAGAGGTAGGGAACTTCATAGTAGTCAAGGTTTTCTGAGCCCCTGAAATCACCCCTCAGAGGCATAGACATTCATTTAAGGAGAATAGTCTTGCATGATGGAGCTGACACACTCTCTCCTAAGGGAGCCAAAAGATGAAGCTTTTTGACCTTTCAGTTTCCCCTTTTCTTGGTGAAACACTGAGTCTTAGGTGTGGGTCAGCTTTCATCCTTAGCTCCATTCCCTCAGAGTATCACTCGATTCCTGGGCACCATTTCAAAAAACTTGGAAACATTGTACAGGAAGGATTTAAATGGATAAGAGTCAGTAGCCCCTAGAGTGATAATCTCGGTCAGTATGAGATTACTTCAACAACATCCAGCAGGTAAGACTATGAGCACTTCTTTATTCTCCCTCTTCCCTGCACCAGCGGTCACAGGAGAGGTTAACCCTAGGAGTTATCCATTGCCCCTGGACAGATCTCTCCTTATTAAGAACTTTGTTGATTTAAGAAAAGAGCATAGTTTTAATCTCAATTGGCTTTCTGTGAGTCAGCTTAGTTATGGACTGAAAGGGGCCAACTGCTTCTATCTCAAAACCAGAAACATATTTATCTTTTGCTTATCACAAAAGTCAAAGTGAAATGCTTTCCACTGTCTTCTGTGTTATAATCATAATCATAATTATATTTATATATAATATTATATGATTATAATTATAATCATAAAATGAGATGAACTGGGACTCAAAACATCCCATATCCCCTCTTTTATTTTACTATTTGATTACTTTGTAAAAGTCTTGACTCTCTAAGATCTAAGTGAAATCAGTGGCAGAATAACAATTAAAAAGGCAGTCCCAGATTTTCATCTAATACCAATATAACCTAGCTGGATAATTCCTCCTCTTTTCTCATCCAGTCCCAATCATTTCTCAAAAACTATAAATGAGGTGAAGGTATCATATTATCCTTCATTGGTAATAAAAACTCCCCTCTGGGAGCTCATTACACTATTATACTGATAAAATCCCAGATCTGTTAAAAAAAAAAATGAAAATCTTATGTCATTGATTTGACTGGAAGATATTGGAATAACTTAATGGATCATTTCACTTATTTGCTATGGTGTCAGAGCATATCTGACAGTTAATCTGATAGTTAATACTTTCTTTTCTATGGGCTCTTGTACTGCCTTTATTCCAATGTGGACTGTTAGTATCATTGATAAGCAATTTGTTTTTCTTTTTAAGGCTGTTCAAGAATACCAGTTCAAAATTTACATAATCTCAATAGTCTCCCAGAGGAAAATACTAAGCTCTTTTAAAATTCTCTTTCATAAAATAATACTTTTAACAAGTTAATATTCTTCTGTTCTGCTAAGCAATTGAATTCTATCTTCTAGCAACAGAGGCTCTGATGAAAACAGTATCATCTGCAGCCTTATGAAGCATGTCCTCTGCATGTCAGCATGATGATTTAGGAGTATCTTCCCTACCCTCCACTCCATGATCATCCTCATTCCCCCCCACCACCTTTTTTTTTTTTTTTTTTTTTTGCTGAGACAATTGGGGTTAAGTGACTTGCCCAAAGTCACAGAGCTGAGAAATATTAAATGTCTGAGACCGAATTTGAACTCAGGTCCTCCTGACGTCAGAGCTGGTGCTCTATCCACTGCACCACCTAGCTACCCTATTCTCTCTTGGAAGGATTACATTTCACTTCTGTTAAGGGGAATCAGAAAAACAAAGAAATAAAACCCAAACAATTCAATAACAACAACTACACTTGATTTGGATCAAAGACTCATTTTTTTTTCTTTTGTAACAATTATTCACTTTGAAAGGAGAAATAACTGGCAATTTTATTTTATTTTAATATGTTTCCTATCATTCAAAAGATGGGACACAGATTTCTAATTTCATTGGTATAGGAAACTCCTAGATGAGGAAAATACCTTTACTAATGTAAGTTGCTACCTTTCTTTGCAACTTGGCCTTTTAAGGACTTACCTACCACTGAGAGATTAAATAATTGGCCTAGTCACATATCTCTATTTAACTGATAATTAAACAGAGCTTAAAAGCCACTTCTTTTTCCTCTTCATGAAATGAACCCTAAACAGAATCACAAATAGGTAGGTTAGATATTAGTGTTGTATAGAGCACCAGAAGGCACAGATCACAAGTGCAAATGGTGATTTTGAGTGGGGACTGCTCAGGTCTTGAAACTAATAACTCTTGGTTTAACATTTAAACTAAATAGATCTTTACATAAATAACCTTAAGGTGGCACTGTTGTACCAAAAGATGCTTTGGTTTACATTGCCCTTTTAGAAGAAATCATGACATTTAGTAATTAAAAAAAAAAAAAAAAAAAAAAAAAAAAAAAAAGAAACTACTGTGTTCTAACTGAAGAAGATGGTTATCTACCGAAGTTAAGTACAACATAAAATCAGTTACAGTGTTGTTCTTTAAGGAAAAAGACTTCTGAAAACTATGCAGAATATTAAAGAATCAGAAAAACACCTTGAAGGGGATTCAGCTATTAATTCAGCTGCATATCTGAAAATGATATTCAACCTTTACTTTATAATGTCCCCTTGAAAAAACATCACATTTTCTGGACACTCACCTCTACTTACAAATACATGTTCCCTTGTTTCTTATTTGAAAAGTCAACCTGTCATCCAAAGTCCTGTTCATTAGAACCAATTAGAAGAATTTTAATGTCTCTTTCACTTATCATTCGTCAAATGTGGAAGCAAAAGATGTCGATTCAAGTACTGATTTTGCTACTTATTACTATGTGGTTGTTGGCAAGATCCTTTATTTATATAATTCAATATCTTTATCCATAATTTGAGGAAAATAGATGCAAATATCCCCCCAGCCCATCCAGCCCTAATTTTTATTAGCCTATTAAATACTTTGAAATAATTTGTAAATTATTCTCTACCCCTCTCCCACCTAGTCCCCAAACTATCTTTTGCCCAGGCTAGATATCATTTGCTCCTTCAAATATTCCAGGCTATTAAATCTAATTTTTAAAATTGGTATACATCACCCTCTTTTAGATAAATTCCAACTTGCCAATGTCCTTCTGAAAATGCCATACTCAGAAATAAACTCAATATTCCAGATGTGCTCTTCTCTGGAAAGTACAAACAAGTTTTGGATACTCTATTTCAATGAATACAGACTAAGATTATGTTAGATTTGGGGGGATACAATGGCACATTGCTCTGCTATACACTAAAAAAATTAGTTTTTCATGTGTGATTTTTTTAAAATAATGTCTCCCTGTAATGAATTTGTTGTTTTATTTTTTTAAATCAAGTGTAGGATTTTAAATTCATTCCAATTAAATTTCATCATCCTAGTTCTGAACCATTAGCCTAGGTTGTCAATATCATTTTGGATCTCTCTTCTGTCATCTATTACATTAACTATTTTCTGTACTATATCATCTATAAATCTGATAGGAATGGCATATATATATCTTCTTTTTGTCAGAGGCAAAAATATTTAACAGAATTAGATAAGGTATAGGCTCTTGAGGCATTCTTTCCAGGTTCACCTCTATCCATTATTTTTTAGATTCAATTGGGCACACTTATGAGACCACGTAACTACAAATCTATAGCTGATATTGCTCCATCTTGTTGATAAGTATACCTTAAGAAACTTTGTCAAATTTCTTACTAATTATAATATAGGCATATTATGTCTATAACATTCTCTAATCAATAAAGATAATTAAGCTAATCTGGTAAATGATGTTTCTTCTCCTTAAAGCTAATAATTTAATTTATAATAAGCATAATAATTATTATTTCATGAAACAGACAAATTAATTGTGCAAGGTGAGATGATGATGGAAATAAGTAGTTCCTACTTATTTCAAAGAAATAATTCACACAAAGCATGCTAGATTTCTGGCTAATTTTTTCCTAACTGAAGAGATTTACATAATATAGCCAATAAAAGAAAAAAAGATACTCCAAGTCATTTATTATAGAGAAACTAAATAAATATTTAATTTAATTTAATTACTATCATTGCAATTTTTAAAGCATCATTGTTCTGATACTGAAGAGTGGTTTATTGATATCCCATTATGAGTAATCCTCATTATAATTTTGTTATGCACAAAAAATCTATAACAATAAATAATAAACGTCTCCTTTCCTAATTTAACAATTCTCATAACTCTTAAGTATCAGGTTGTTTTTTTTTTTTTTTTCCTTTCAGGACATGTCAATGACTATGGGCAATAATTAGTGACAGAAATGTTGAGTTTAGTTGATTTTCACATTGTCTTTGAATGCAGGTATAAAATGTTACAGTAGATAAAACACATAATTTGGAATCAATGGACAGGAGTTCAAATCTTTGCTCTGTTACTTTTTAATTACATCACTATGGATAAGACATTTAACTTGTCTAGCCCTGTGCTTTTTCTATAATACGTTTTAATGCAATATCTATGATCCATTTCATTTATAAATGCTATGATCTTATAAAATACATTATATGGTTCTTCTTATGAAATATTAAAATGATTGATGAAGGTATCTTAAGGCATACAGGTTTTTGGTACAGAGTAACATCAATATTGTTAGGATGATCAAATGTGAAAGACCTAGTTACTCAAATTAGCACAGTAATTTCAGACAATCCAATGGAGCCATAATAATAAAAAAAAAAATTATCTACCTCCAGAGAGAGAGAGCTGATAAGCTCTGAGTACTAACTAAAGTTTATTTATTAACTTTATTTATATTTCTTGCTTTTTAATTACTTTTTATGCAGCATGGCTAATATGGAAATAATATGGAAATAAATTCATGTGTGTAACTGATATATTGCTTTCTTCTCAGTGAGTGGAAGAGAGAAAGAGCGGACAAAGAGAATTTGGAATTCAATTTAAAAAAAAAAATCAATGTTTGAAATAAATAAATAATTCATTTAAAAAATCCAAGAAAAAAGTTGATTTGGCTATTTTTAATGATATTAAGGTTGGGGTAAGGGAGAATAAAGATAAGATAATGGAAATTAAAGCTTGGGAAGGCTGGAAGATAGAAAAGGGGAGGGGAGAACAAGGAAAAAGAGAATGCTAAGGATTGGGGAAGTGGAAAAAAGGAAGAAATATCAAAGATGTTATGGCCATTAATACAATCTTTGAATCACTAATGGATGAAAGTGGTCTATGAAAATATCCTTTCTTACTGCCATTTTTATGAAAATTGGAATTGATTATATTGTATAGATAATCGAATGTTTTTTTACTTAGGATATGAGTAAATATCACCCAATAGAAATGGTACATTTATCCTTTGAAGATAAATTTATTTAAAGAAAAAAAATCATTGCATTAAAAAAAAAATAGACCTACTTAGCCTAGTTGGGTTTCTATGGACAGAGATGAGTTTCACAAATGCTCCTTCCTCCAATTCTTCCTTTCACCCAATGTTATCACTAATATTTATAAATAAGAGTAGATAAAAGTGATAGGAAAGAAATAAGCTTTATTTAACCCTGCTGAATAGCAGAAAAAGCACTGGAATTGGAGTTAGGAGAGGCTTGAGTTCCAATTTCAGTTCTAACACTTGCTAACTATATTTGTCAAGTCCTTTGACTTGGCAATTTATTTAATCTATCTGTGCTCAGTTTTCCCATCTGTGAAGTGGCAACAATTGCTTGCAAAATGCAAGTATTATGGTGAGAAAATAACTTGATAGCCCCTCAGATCTATAGGTATGGAAAGAATGTGTGAACAAATAGTAAAGAGGATTATAGATGGATAATGTGAACTACATAAAATTAAAAAATTTTTATGCAAAGAAAAACAATGAAGCTAAAAGTAGAAGAGTTATAGGTAAATTTAAAAACATATTTATTGTAACTTTATTAGGCATTTCATATATAAAAGCCAATTAAAAATTTTTAAGAACAAGGACCATTCCTCAATTGTTAAACATTCAAAGAATATGTGTGATCAGTTATTACAAGAATAAATCCAAGTTATAGATAGTCATATTTTAAAAGTTCTAATACATTAATAATTAAATTAAATTAATTGTTAATTTTTTTAACATTGTTAAAATTGTTAATTTTTTTTAATGTGAGATTCTACCTCACAACTCTCATATTAGCAAAGTTGACCAAAAAAAAAAAAAAAAAAAAAAAAAAGGAAAATGCCAAATGCTTGAAAGGCAATAGAAAAATAGATCCATTAATATACTAATAGTGAGAGCTGTGAACTGGATTGCCCATTCTGGAAAAAAAAAAAAAAAAAGAAAAGAAAGAAACTAGAAATATACCCAAAATGTTAGCAGAATGTGCATATTCATTTACCCAGTATTACTACTAATAAGGCTAAACTATAAAGATGTAAAAAGGAAGAAAAGGACATATGTACCTCCAAAAATAATATCCATAGCAGTTCCTTTTGAGGGATAAAGAATTGAAAATTGTGATTGGGTGCCTATTTATAGCTGAACAAATTACAGTATGTGAGCATGATAAATACTACTATTATAGGAAATGATGAAGGAGTTTATTTTTCGCCCCCCCCCCCCAGAGGAATCTGGAAAGACCTATGTGAATTAATAGAGAGTTAAATAGAAAAATTTTAAATGACTTAGATACCTGATTAATGTAATGCACAGTTATGACACCAAAGGACCTATGACGAAATGAAGTACTTACCTTCTGATAGAGAGAGGTAAGAGCGGCTAGGTGGAGCAATGGATAGAGTGCCAGGCCTTGAGTCAGGAAGACTTTAGTTTAAATCCAGCCTCAGACAATAAGTAGCTTTGTGACCCTGGACAAATCACTTAATCCTGTTTGTCTAAGTTTCCTCATCTGTAAAATGAGCTAGAGAAGGAAATCAAAAGCACTCCAGTACCTTTGCCATGAAGACCCTAAAATGGGGTCATAAAGTGTTTATATAAAGTGTTAGACAAGACTGAAATAACTGAACAACATCAACAATAGAGAATGATAATATATATAGTTGCAGACTGAGACTTTTCCTTTTCATGACCAATAAAAGAATGTATTTTGCTTGACTATGTACATAAAATTGTTTTGTTTTTCTTGCTTTTTCGTTGGGAGTTGGGGAGGAAGCAAATGGTAATAGGAGGAAAATGAAAGTGCCTTTCATTGTGATTTTAAAATTTCAACTAAAATTGAATAACCCTAAAATTATTATAAACCTAACACAATTTATTTTTCATCATAGAGTTGTTCATTAAAAAAAAAAATTAGAGAATGAAGAGTGAAAGGGATAAAGGAAAAGAAATACTAACCAGTAAAAGAGAACTGTATGGCTGGAAGAATGAAGACAATTTATGAAAAGCTTCCTTTATTAGATCTCATTCTAGACAGTTGTGAAATTGCTACAAGTGTTTGTGGGTATTGACAATATTTTCTGAAGAAGGGTGTTAGTTTTGATTGTTGTTGAATATATTTGCAATTTTATTGGTATGGGAATGTCTCTGGTTAAGAAAATAATTATATTTTTACTAATGCTGATTAGTCACTGTTGCTTAATTTATAGTCATAAAGATTTTTATGAGACACTGAGAGGTTGCAACTTACATACAGTCACATAGCCAGTTTAATCAGAAACAGCAGTCTTACCTTTGAGGACAGCTCAATCTATCACACTACTAATTCTATCCAAAGTCTATCATTATACCTAAATTATATAACACTATCTATAATAAGAAGATAATAGAGATTTGAAAAAGCCTCAACCAATTTGTTCTCTTGCCAAGCAAAAGTTTTAGGGCAGCAAAAGCAGTAATATTTAATTTGTAAATGAATAAGTAAAATATTTCAGAAGAACATTATGAGCACTGAATAAGAAATAATGAATTAAAAATTTATAGATATTCGTGTTGGCATTTAAAAGGATGCAGAATTAAGTAGGCAGGATCTATTAAATTATTTATATGATGAGTATAATATACAGAAAAAGAACACAACGATTTCAAAACTGTGACCAATGCTGGAGCCAATTATTAATTCAAGGACTCACAGTTAGGTATGTCTCCCCGCTCTTAGTAGAGAGGTGGTGAACTGTAACTGGAAAAATATATACATTTTCAGACATGATCACTTTTATTTATTTTGCTTAATACTGTTTTTTTTTAATCTATTCTTTTCAATCAGCAAAAATATTCCTTTGCTCACTTCTATCTCCATGCCGGAAAAAGAAAAATTAAAATCCTTGCAACAAACACAGTAGTTTGATCAAGCAAGGATTTTAATTTTTCTTTCTCCGGCATGGAGATAGAATTATCATTATCAGATGGTAGAAAGCATGTTTTATCATGAGTTTTCTGTTATGATGGTTGATCCACTCATTCAAGATATTAAGTCTTTCAGAGTTATCTGTCTTTACAGGAAAGCACTTAGCGGTTCATGTTTAACTGTTTATATATTTTTTTAATTTAAAAGTTTCTGAGGACTCTAATCTTTTCATCAGAAACTTTTGGAAACCCTATATTTCATGAAATTCTTGGTAAGTTTTTCTACTTTTGTTTGTTTTTCTGTATAACAATCTTGATTGTAAGATCATATGATTTGTCACCTAATGTATTGTATTCCAAGATCTCTACTTTTTTATGCTAAATTAGATATGATTCTGATTGTGATTTCTCAGTACTTTCTGTGTGTTTTGTCTGTAAATCCAGTTCTGTTATTCCTCTGCTGTCTTCCTACTAGACTAGAAGATGCAAATGTTCTCTTCCTTGTGCCTGACCCTTTTGATTATATTTGGATTTGTTCCTTGGTTCTCAAAAACTTCTCCTGTAGATACAAGTTTTTTCCTACAATGTACCCCAAATTTATTCTAAATCTATGTATGCCATTGGTTTTGAGCAATAAATATTTCTGTTGGAATCTATTCCAACGTAAATTTAAGACTTTCCTTGCTAGATCTAGAATGCCTTCTTGTCCTTATACAGTTTCTCCTTCACTAGGATGTCCTGTGTAAATTAGCTCACTTCTGCCTTGACTTTTGCCCAGGATCCACAAAAATTTCATTGTGTCTTCTTATTTCAACCTGAGATAGAAAAAAAAACAAAAACTCACTGATTTTTTTTCCCTTTAATTTCCAAAGCAGGATTTGATCTAGTGCATTTTCCTGTTCTTGTCTAATAGAGTTGTATTTGGTAGAAGCACTAACTAAAACTTTCTGCCAACCTGCCATGTTGGTTCAGTGTCCTTTGAATTCATTTCTTATGATGAAAGAAACTACTGAAGGAAAGTAGTCACGGAGAAAGTTACAGTAAAGTTGGAAAATATCAACAAGAAAGAAAAAGTTCAAGGCAGCATTACTTCATTCAACTAGAAATCGATTAAGAAAAATAATTTTCAGAAAACTTGGTCAGAAAGTCAAATAAGCCTGATCATCACGAAAGCATATAAATAAAAAAAAACTTGAAGGATGACATACAAAAAAGAAAATATCTACGAAGTCTTAAATAACAACTCCAGCAAAATTAGTGTGGTTATGATCTTTGGATTCTAACATCAGAATCCTAATTGTATGATATGAAAATATAAAAAAATAAAAAATTGAAAGAGTAACTTGACTAAACGAAGCATACAAAGAGGAAATTCATTCTGGAATGGCAATTCTGAATATGTTGAGGTAGTTGAAAGAAATACTACTCTTTGAAAAAGATAGTTATTTCTACTGGGGAATAATAAAAATCAAAAACAAACATGATGAAGGAAATATCAACTACAACCCTTATACCTACTTTAGTATTACTATAAAATCTGTGCAAAATAATATATATTTATATTATGGAGTATTCAAACAATCAGAAGAGAGTAGTCTGACTTTTGTAAAAAGATCATAGCTTTATAATCATAAAACTTGCTGAATGGTCCAAAGAACAAATTTATCAACTTTTTTTTTACATAAAAATGTTTTATTTGGTAGAATAAAATACTGCCTTTTAGATCTTCTTTCAAAAATGTCCTTTATGTAAGCAATAAAATTTTATATTCAATAAAGGGCAATAGAAAGATAGATTAAAAATTAATTGGAAACCAAATAATATAATCATAAAGAATGAATGGATCAAAGAACAAATAAAAGAAATAGCTGGAAAATTCATTGAGGGAAATGACAAAAAAGTGACAACATTCTAAAACTTTGATGGTTAAAAATATTTAGGGGAATTTTGCATCTTCAAATGCATACATTAATAAAACAAAGAAGAAATACATCAATGAATTGTGCATGGAAATTTTAGAAACTACAAAAACATCACATTAAAAATACCCAATTAAATATAAAATTTGAAATTCTGAAAATTAAAAAAATAATAAAATTGAAAGTAGGAAAACATTGAACTGACAAAAAAAGAAATTGAAGGAATTAGAATAGGGATATTATGGTAATATTCTTAGAGAACCTTGAAGAAACAACAAAATACCAACAATAAAAACCTGGGCAAAAATGATATAAAAAGTTGAAAATATTAAAAATCATATTAAAAACTTACAATCAAACCATAACAATAAAAAATTGTGATACTTTTTCAACTGTTCTCTAACATAACTGCTAACTCACTAAAACTACTGAGTTAGAAAAAATAACATATTTTATACAGAATAGAGTTAAAATTTCAAGGAAAATTAGGAATTAGAAGAACTTAACCTTACTAATTTTATTATAAAGCAATAAACATAAAAATGATTGGTTCCTTGTTTAAAAAAAAACAGAATAGGAGATGAGATGTCTAAAATATGACTACTAACAAGCAAATAACCAGAGAAATTCGGGGTTTA
The DNA here is from genome assembly GCF_016432865.1 of Antechinus flavipes. Classification (NCBI taxonomy): domain Eukaryota; kingdom Metazoa; phylum Chordata; class Mammalia; order Dasyuromorphia; family Dasyuridae; genus Antechinus; species Antechinus flavipes. The sequence goes on from NC_067401.1 coordinate 222,531,669, forward strand.
ATAAAGTCAATTCTGCTTTTTTCTATATGTCTATATATATATATGTGTATATATATATATATATATATATTCTATATATGTAACTTATAACAACTTCCTTTATAAAGACATTAGAAGGAGGGAGGTGTAAGTTAAATATGAAGGGATAACATCTGGAAAATAAAATTAAGGGATGCAAGAGGAATGTACTTGGGGAAAGGGAAAGGCAGACTGGGGTAAATAATCTAACATTGAAGATGCAAGAAAAAGGTTTTAGAGTGGAGGGGAACAAAAGGGAGGTAAGGTGAATGAGTGATCCTCATTCTTATCAGAATTATCTCAAAACTCTTTTGAGGAGGGACAAGGTAAAAGGAAGAGAAAAAAAGAATAAATGTGTGTGGAGAGGAAGTGGGGGAATAGGATGGAGAGAAATAATTAGCAATAGTAATTGTGAAAAATTTTTTGATGCTTTTCTGATAAAGACTTCATTTTTCCAACATATGAAGAACAGAGTAAATTTATAAGAATAAGAGCTATTCCCTAATTGATAAATGATTAAAAAAGATATGAACAGTTTTCAGATGAATAATCAAAAATGAATAATACATGAATAACTGCTCTAACTCACTATTGACTGTAGAAATGCAAACTAAAACAATTGAGGTACTACCTCATACCTTTTAAATTGGTTAATCTAAACAGAACAGAAAAGGAAAATGAGGAATGGTGGAGGGAATATGGGGAAAATGAAACAATAGTGCATTATTGGTGGAGGTGTGAATTAATTCAACTATTCTGTAGAACAATTTGGAGCCATGCCCAAATGGCTATAAAACCATGCATGCCCTTTCACTACTAGATCTGTATCACCAAAGATTTTTTTTATAAAGGAAAAGAACCTATATATACAAAAATATTAATAGAAATTATTTTCTGGGAGCTGCTGTGAAATGGCTGAACAAATTATAGTATATGATTTTTATGGAATATTGATGCTATGAAAAATATGAACAGGATACTCTCAGAAAATCCTAGAAAGACTGACATAAGTGATGCAAAGTGAAATATACTGTGTACAAAGTAATAGCAATATTATAAGAAGATCAACTATGAATGACTCAGCATCAAAGATCCAAGAAAATTCTAAGGAACTTATGATGAAAAATGCTATTCATTTTCAGAGAAAGACTGATGGTATCTGAATATAGACTGAAGCATACTTGGCTTTTGCTGTATTTTTCTTGATGGTTTGGTGTTTTGTTTTGTTTTGTTTTGATTTGATTTGGGTTTGTTTTTTTTTTTTTGTTTGTTTGTTTGTTTATGTTTTCTTTCACAACATATTTATTATAAATATATTTTGCATGACTACATATCTAAAATGTATAATGTATTGCTTTCTCAATGATGACGGATAGGGAGGAAGAAGGGGAGAGAATTTGGAACTCAAAGTTTTAAAAGTGAATGTTAAAATTGTTTTTACATGTAACTAGGAAAAAATAAAATACTATATAAATTTATTTTTTTAATCTGTGACAAACACAAGAAAATAAGTTTAAAAATTGACTTGCATTTTAAATTATTATTTTTAGGCAGACAGAAATCTAAATACAGAAGCTCACATAATGGTGGGAAATGGAAATCTTTAATAATTATTATTAATGGAATAATTTAAAAATAGACAAGAGATGATAACATTTGTTTATTCAAAATTTCATATCTTGGGTATGTGTGAAATAAGTTTACATGGAATCAGAGATGCTTTCAATTGTGAAAAATAAAACACATACTTTGTATTGTACATCTAGAACAAAATTTGGATATTCAAAACATCTAAGGAATTGCTAAAATAATCAGTATAAGCCGTTTCCCTAACGATTGTGATAAAGACAGAAACAAATGAGTTCCCCCCAAAATATAAGCCACACCTAATCATATAGCAAATGGTCAAAATTATCAATAATATGAAATGTAAATTACAATAAATTACAACAAGATGCTATAATCTTATTTTTAACAAACTTGTAAAAACAAGAAATGGTAAAATTAGTAAATTATGAAGATGATGCTAACATTGTCACTGAATCAAAAATTGTCTACTTTTTCTGGAAAGCAATTTAAGATATGTTTAAAAAAGTAAAATACTCTTCCTGTATTTTAACATAACAATCTCTCAATCATGAAAGCAGATTATTCAATATAATCACTCAAGATGATGAACATGTAGCAGAACATGATACAAAATGATTGAAAGAAAATTATGTAAAGATAAATTGCATAAATATATTTAGTCATTTATCACAATTATAGAATCTTATCATTGAAAGTAAATTTAATGACCACCAAGTTCAATCTATATTTGAAAAAGATTTACTTTATAACTGGAAAATAGTTAACTATTGATTATGTGATGACCATAAGTGAGCTTCAACCACCACTTCCCAAGATAATCCATTATGTTTTTGTATAAATCTATTTTACAATTTCTTTCTTTCTTTCTTTCTTTCTTTCTTTCTTTCTTTCTTTCTTTCTTTCTTTCTTTCTTTCTTTCTTTCTTTCTTTCCTTCCTTCCTTCCTTCCTTCCTTCCTTCCTTCCTTCCTTCCTTCCTTCCTTCCTTCCTTCCTTCCTTCTTCCTTCCTTCCTTCCTTCCTTCCTTCCTTCCTTCCTTCCTTCCTTCCTTCCTTCCTTCCTTCCTTCCTTTTTTTTGCTTTGCTTTGCTTTTTTCTATCAAGATGAAAAATGTTTTTTTCTAGTTACAGCCTTTACTTCTGGTTTTGTCAGATCCAAAAAGAACAGGTTTAATTCCTCTTTTATATTAAATCTAAGTATAAGACTTCACTTCTATTCCTACTGAATGTAAATTTATTAGGCTTACTCAATGTTCTATCAATTATTTGGGATATTGGACAGATCTCTTTTATACTATTTGTTTCTCTCCTCCCACCTTCTGTTATTTGCTAATGGGATAAATATGTCAATTCTTTCTTTTCCATCTAAAACTTATTATTTCTGCACAATATGTCTCTTCATCTAGCATAAGATTCTATTAGCTTTTCAGAAGGTACATTACACTGATGATTCATTGTGAATTTGAAAATTATTAAAACTCAAGAGTTTCTTTTCAGGAGAATTCTATCTAGTTATATTCTCCAATATTGAAATTTATTTATTAAAGTTTACTTTTAACACTACATTTGTTCATCCCCATTGCATTTCATCTTTTTTTATTCAGTTTAATTATTAAATCCTTGATATATTTTAGGCACATCTATAATTAAGCATTTAATTTTTTCTTTTACTTTTAGCATTTAATTTCTGAATTGAATCACTATAAAGTCCAAGATTCATAATAATATTGTATGTCTCTTCATTTTGTATGTGATACTGCTTCATCTTATATTGATGGACAAATAGCATATTGTAGTGGAAAATTCATATAATTTAATAGAGGCAAAAGACCTGGGTTTGAATCTTCACTTTGATATTTGTTTACTAGTTAGGTTAGTCTGAGAAAATTATTTAACCTATCTGATCCTTATTTGAGGACACTGTCCATGCAGAAGACAAAGAATATTAAAGATGACTAAAATTCATTTTCAATTTTTGGGGGTCTTTTATAGATGACCATCACTAAAGAAAACACTACCAAAAGTCTACTGGAAATGAGTCTACCTATCTCTAGCTCAGTTGATCCTTAGAAAACTATTTTTCTTTCTTAATGGGAGTATAACTAAAGTCTTTCCAGCCTGATAGAATCTACTAAGTTTATATTCCTTAGGAACAATATTCAAGAACCTAGAGTGATCTCCATGTCACAATGAAACATAAGAGTAAAATTTTGTGAAGTATTACATCATGGGGGTGGGGAATGGGTTGCTAATATTTAGGGTACCTTTATTACAAGGTTGTTGTGAGAAAAGTGTTTTAGATGCCTCAAAATCCTACAGAAAGTTCATAGGATCACATATTCAGAGATAGATGACCATAAGACACCTTGCAGGTTATCCTGTTCAAATTCCTCATTTTATACATCAGGATATTAAATCCAAAGTAGTTTATTGACTAATTTAAGATTATATGGGTAATAAAGTGACAAAGTCAGGATTTGAAATCGTCTTTTGACTTCAAATCCAGAACATTCATACATTCCAGTATGTCTGGAGAAGTAATAATTATATGCTTTATATTTTTATTAAGAGATTTCAAAGCTTAGTCTCTTTATAATTTCATTCCTTTGTATGAATTAGGCAGAAAACAACAGAAAATTTAGATTTTAATGAACAATAGGGCATTAACTTTTAATTTAAATTTTTAAAGCATTCCACTGGAAACACAAAGCATTAAAATTGAAACATTAATAAAACTAAATAATTTCAAACATGGACAATAAAACACATCCATTCCCCTCCCCCCATTCCCCTTTAAAAAAAAAAAAATCCTGGTAACCTCAAGGCCTCTCTCCATATGGATTCATCACTAAAAGAAAGTGGGCTTTGTCTTTTGTTCTGTTTCTGATTGACTTTTTTTACTTTCATTACTCCACATTCCCCTGCTCTGTTGATAGAACACTTGGGATACTCTTTCAGAATAAACTATTTCTGAGTTCCTTTCAATGTTTCTGGTCTCACCTCCGGGGCAATTCTCTGCATTCATGGGATCATGAAAAGGGGAGGGGTTGGAGAGGAAAAGGGGAAAGATTTAAAATAAGAATGTAACACAGGTGTAATTCAGTAACTTTACAAGGTATTTTATTCAAATAGCTGATTTTGATTTTCACATATTTTATCTTTTGTGACTAGAGAGTCATCTGTTATTTTTGGTGGATTATCTGCATTCAGAACACTCAATTTGCAGGTTCCTTCCAGACTCTGCCAATGGAATCTATAGGATCATTTATCTGCCTTTAATAGCTGTCAAATCAAACCCTTCCAAGGACAGTGGCTAGGAGAAATACTCCTTGTCATATGGTCAAATGGAATCTGTCATCTAAGCTGCAAATTTTAAAGTCATGTCAAAGCTTAATTGGAAGCAAATACATTGGATTTCCATTAGTACAAACATAAAAAGTCATATTGATTTAAAGCAAACAGCTATTCAATCTCTCCCTTCTCCTGTTCCCCCTAGGAAAAAGGAGGAAAAAACCTGCAAAATTTTATAGGCAAAAGTTCAAGAAAGCTGTGATTGCAAGTCACTACCAGGCCCACAGAAGCACAAAATGAAACAGTATTAATCTCTATCCTGCCAGTACAGACCTGATTTCTGCAATGGTTAATGATTTACTTTGTGGATTTATGAAAATGCTCCTACTGCCAAGGCCTTGAGATACCCACATGAATAACAAGTAAAATGACATTTTCAATCAGAAAAGTTCATTTCAGCTTTCTCCAAAATATGACCAAATCCTCAGGCAATAGATGGATCTGGCAATCTATTATGAATGTGAATTGAATTTATGCCAGATTAACAACCTATGTGAGATTAACAACTCTATGAGTTTTCCCAAGTGTCTGTATTAGATTCTTAAATGAGCCAAATAATAAAATCCCTGTTATAAGGATTAACAGAGGCCACTACACTTTTGGCATTATATATCAACCATTCAGAGTGTAAATTTTACAAATCAGATAGGAAAAGTTATATTTTAAAGCTTGAACTCTAAGCCACAGAGTAGGCAAGACATATTTTTCACATATCCAATTTTCCATGACAATTCATTGCTTTGGGTCCAGTTTTCCCTTAGGTGAAGTCAGACCCTTGTTGGGAAGAGCCCTTGCTGTCCTTATAAGCTCTGATGCAGATTTCTTGAGGAAAATATTGTCCATCATATCCCAGCAAGTGAGACTCTCTCAAAAATTATCTGACTAGTCCCAGAAACAATGCAATTACATTCTGATACTAAGGTACTTCCATAAATTGTTTTAAGAAAACAAAAACAAAACTTATTTGGTAGAGGATGAAGGTTACTGGGGTTGTATTGTAAGATAATGGAGAAGAAATATAAGGGGGACAAGAAAGGATAACAGAAAAGAATAAATATATCTCTATATGTACTATGCACTTGCAACATAAATATTACTGATAAACAATCAGTTCCTATTGTTTTTAATGCATTATGCTTGAGGACACAGACATATAGGTACTATTTGTAATCTATATGAAGAAATTAGATTTCTGTATAAAAAAATTAGTCCTTCAATGTAGCAAAACATATGCTATTCCCAAAAGTAATTCAATTCAACAAGCATCCATTAAACACATACAATTGAGTTGGTGTTTGCTAGGTACTGGGGATATAAAGGACAAAAATAAAACCTACCCTTGCTTTTAAGGAGTTTATATTCTACTTTACATGAATGCTACATTTAATGGATGCTATAAAATGTGTATATGTGTGTGTGCATGTATATATATATATATATATATATATATATATATACATATATATGCACATATATATATACATAATATATATTCATATATGCATTGCTGCAAAAGAAATGTGTGTCTGTACAAAAGTATTTAATATATGCTTCTATTAATTTATTTTGAATTACTTAATAATAAATTATTTCATTAGTTGTTAATTATATCATACAATATATAGTTGTACATAAACATACACTTTTTCTGTAGCCATGTATATATAATATATATATTCTCTCTATATATATTTATATATATGCACATTTATATACATATACACTTCTTTTGTTACTTATTAATTCTCTTGTATCCTTAAAAATGTTGTCAGTGGCTAGAACAACATTGGGTCCACTTTAGACATCCCATAAGTACAAAGAAAAAAAACAAATATTCCCATCATCATTCTTAAGTAGCTGCATCTTCCCTATTGCTCACTGATTGATATGCATCAGGCAACAAGGCAAAGTCTCTAATCCTCAGCAAAGGTCCTCAAGTTTATTTGAAAAGGCAAAGTTTTCCTATAAATAGGGCTTCTTTGTCTTACTCTACTACCACAGAATGAATGACCAAAAGTTAAATATCTTAGTTATTTTTTCTTTTTCAATAGTTATATAACTGATTATATCTAGATATAATGCTACCACCACTTATTCTAGAGCTCAACTTAGGTATATATTAATAAGAGCTCTCCAAAATATTTTCTCTCTTCTAAATACCCAGTATGTGACATCTTTATCAAGATATACTTTATTCACTTCTAACATAAGTAGACTATAAGCTTTTATTAAATGCCTGCTCTGTGCAGGGCATCGGAAATATGAAGACAAAATGAATAATGTTACCTATCATAAAAAAACTGTAGACTCTACTGAAAGCTCTTACACTATACATATTTTCTTATATTTTCTACTGAGTTGATTTAAGGATAATAATGCAGCCTTCAGAAAAGGTAATTTAGAAATCAAAAGTCTCAATTTCTGTAGCCAAAGTCTGTGTTGCTTCCTTAAAATTCTCAGAAGGAGAGCCCAGCTTGCTTAGTTCAATATCTTACTTGTTTTAAATACTGAATTTTTTTTTTTTTTTGCTTTTCATGTCAATGTAACAACTATCAATTAAATAAAACATACAAGGTAGACTACTTGAAATGTTCTCCATTTAACAACTTAAAGACCAAAATTTGTAAGTTACAATAATATAGTTGTGACTGTAATTTCTGAGTCAGAGGAAATCAACTACAGGAAACAGCTATGTGTATAAAAAGTTCAGGGAAATATTCATGACAACTATTTATTAAAGAGTTTTCTAATGGAGTCTTGATATTCTCAAGACAACATGATATGAAAACTTTTATTTAATTATCAGAACTTTAAAATGCAATTAAAAGTTTCTAAATAATGCAGTATTTACCATGAGGTCCACTAAAATGCATCTCTGAAAAGTATATGAGTGTATTCAGGCTTATATTTGTATATAAACAGAGTTTTGGAAAATAAAAATAATTGTGAGATGGATTTGCCCCAAATATTTTCAACAATAAAGAGTCCAACCACATTCATAGAGTGATTTTTTCTTGCCAAATATAGGTTTATTATTTAATTAAATAGTAAATAAAATTAATTGAGGAGTATATTTGCAAGTGATGCAATATTAAATAATGGTGATGGAAATAAAATGCTTAAGCTTTAACAAATCAAAAAATTCTGAAAAATCTTCAGTTTGACATGAGGCAACAGGGATAGGAGCTAGAATAATAATAATATATAAGAAAAATCAATCTTAAGGATATTGATTTATGAAAAATTTCAAGGAAATTTTAGAATCTGTACAAAGAATCATTATTTGTTACAAAAAGTTAGTGACTTCTGAATACCAAGAAAGGCATTAGCAAGTGGCCAGAATTGCAACCCCCAAACCATTCACCTTCATAAACTAAATGATAACTAATCCTTGTAATTAAAATACTAATCCCCCAAACCCTTGGAAATTTAAAAAATAAACTATACTGGGTCAATTCTTAACTACATTCACCTCAACCATTGATCCATAAAAAATAATAATATAATTAAGAGATGTTGCCATAATGATAATGATAATTTAATGATAAATTTAATAATGGTAAATTTAAAACTACATGGAACAAAAAGTTCTAAAAATACAAATATCTACTAGAAGCAAGTCACATGAGAACAGGATGATAAATATATCATTTTTATCCTTCTGCATACTAATAGAATTGTCAGAAAGATGCTTGGAGAGAACAAAGAATACAGAATACAGGTGTTTCGGTGCTAACACTTTTATTCAAATGTTAAAAAAAATTATTTTATCCACTTTTCTATTTATGCAATTTTCCATTCAACTTTTAATATTAAAGAACATATAGGATAATGACTTGTCCAAAGCCTGTTTTTTTTTTTTTTTTAAACCCCATGGGATATAAGATGAAAAAATAATGGAAACAATAAAAACTGACATTTGTTCATTATTGATTTTCATAATAGTACGATAAGACATTATCTTATTTTTAATAGTATCATTCCTATGATGTGAGGAAACTAAGTCAAAGAGTTTAAGTAATTAGGACAAAACTCAAGTCACCTGAATCAAGTAAATGTTCCCAATAATTTTTCTATTTTACTGTGTTAGCTCTCTTGATGATATGTCTTTAACATCACTCAGGCTTTCATGAATAGGTCTAGAATCATAACATAGAAGAAATGAACAAAAGATACAATCACTTACAATAAAATGGTACCTCACAGTTCTCATAAAATTGTCAAAAAATTGATTATCATTAAAAAAATCTGTGAAGTAGAAAGCAGGAAACATCTCTATTTTATAGATAGAAATTAAGTTTCAAAAAGGTTAAAGCCATGCTGTGAAATTCCTTCTGTGACTCAAATATGGTACTAATACCTAAACCAGGAAGAGGGAAAACAGGAAAAAAAAATTACAACCAATTTCCCTACTGAATATTGATGCAAAAATATTAAATAAAATATTATCAAAGAGATTACAGCAACTTATCAGCAGGATAATACAAATGGGATTTATATCAGGAATGTAGGAATGGTTTAATATCAGGAAAACAATTATTATAATTGACCATATCAATCGACCTTATGTTGAAAACCAACAGAAATCATTAAATAATCTCAATAGATGCAGAAAAAGCCTCTGACAAAATACAGCACCCATTCCTATTAAAAGCAGTAGAGAACATAGGGATAAAGGGAACTTTCCTTAAAATAATAAGCAGTATCTATCGAAAATCAATAGCAAGCATTATTTGTAATGGAGAGAAGCTGATGCATTCCCAATAAGATCAGGGGTGAAACAAAGATGCCCATTATCACTGCATTGTACTAGAAATGCTGGCTTTAGCGATAAGAAAAGAAAAAGAAATCAAAAGAATTAGGAGTAAGTAATGAGGAAACAAAATTATCACACTTTGCAGATGATATGATGATATACTTAGAGAATCCTAGAAAATCATCTAAAAACGTACTGGAAATAATTCACAGCTTTAGCGAAGTTGAAGTATATAAAATAAACCCACACAAATCATCAGTATTTCTATATATTACTGACAAAGCCCATCCAGCAGAGATAGAGAAATTCTATTTAAAATAACTTAGATAAAATAAAGTGTTTGGGGTCTACCTGCCACGAAACCCAAGAACTATATGAACACAATTACAAACCACTTCTCACATAAATAAAGTCACATGTAAACAACTGAAAATTTTCAATTGTTCATGAGTAGGCCAAATTAATATAATAAAAATGACAATTCTGTCTAAACTGGTCTACCTCTTTAGTGCTATACCAATCAAACTCTCAAAAAATTATTTCATAGAACTGGAAAAATAATAATAGAATTCATTTGGAAGAATAAAAGATCAAGAATATCAAGGGAATAAAAGAAAAAAAATACAAAGGATGGTAGCTTAGTACCAAACCTAAAATTATATTATGAAGCAATCATCAAAGCCATTTGGTACTAGCTGGGAAATGAAGTGGTAAATCAGTGAAATAGATTAGATACATACAGCACAATATTCAAGGACTATAGCAGTCTAGTATTTGATAAACTTTCAAACTCCAGTTTCTGAAATAGTAACTCACTGCTTGACAGAGATTGCTGGGAAAAATGAAAAATAATATATCAGAAACTTGTCACAGACTTACATATCACACCCCACACCAAAAAAAGTTCAAAATGGGTACATGCTCGGGGCATAAAGAGTGATATTATAAACAAATTAGGAAAACAAGGGGTAATTTACCTATCAGATCTTTGAAGAAGGGAGGAATTTATGATCAAAAAAGAACTAGAAAACACTATCAAAGGCAAAACGGACATTACATTACATTACATTACAATAATGATTACATTAAATTAAAACATTTTTGCACAAACAAAACCAACAGAAACAAGATTATAAGGTAAGTAGAAAGCTGGGGAAAGAATCTTTACATCCATTATTTCTGATAAAGATCTCATTTCTAAAGTATATAGAGAATTAACTCAAATTTATAAGAATACAAGTTATTACCCAATTGATAAATGATCAAAGAATATGAACAAATAATTTTCAGATGACCAAATTAAGAACATCTATAGTCATATGAAGAAATGGTCTAAATCACTATTGATTACAGAAATGCAAAATAATTCAACTCTGAGATATCCCTTCACACCTCTCAGATTGGCTAAAATGAAGGAAAAGATAATGATAAATGTTGGAGGGGATGTGGGAAAACTGGGACACAAATACATTGTTGGTGTAGTTGTGAAATGATCCAACCATTCTAGGGTTGGCTCAAAGGGTTATAAAACTGTACATACCCTTGGACCCAGAAGGGCCACTAAAAGTACCCACATGTGCAAAATTATTTATAGCAGTTTTTTTTTTTTTTTTGTGGTAGCAAAGTGTTGGAAAATGAATAGATGCCCATTAACTGAGGAATGGCTGAATAATTTGTGATATAGGAAGATAATGGAATATTATTGTTCTACAAAAAATGAACAAGCTGATTTTAGAAAAGCCTGGAAAAATTTACAAGAACTGATGCTGAGCAAAACAAGTGGAATCAGGAATACATGATTTTAGAAAAGCCTGGAAAAATTTACAAGAATTGATGCTGAGCAAAACAAGTGGAATCAGGAATACATTGTACACAATAACACTAAGAATATACAATGATTAGCTCTAAAAGGCTTGGTTCTTCTCAGTGATTCTGTGATCCAAAGCAATAGTCTTTGGACAGAAAATGCCATCTATATTCAGAAAAAGAACTATGGCGATAAAATGTAAATTAATACATTCCATGTTCACGTTCCCCCCCCCTTTTTTTTAATCTCTCCCATGGTTTTTGCTTTTGGCTCTGATTTTTCTGTCCCAATATGATTCATAAAGCAATGTGTATTAAAAATAAATAAATTTAAAGCAAACAAAAAGCAAAAATGTTAAAGCCTTGACCAAAGTCACAAAGTTGCTCAGCACTTGAACTATACTGAACACTTTCTACAGCACGGTTTTATCTCTTTTCTGTGTTATCTCATTGTTTCATTCACTATAAAATCAAATCTCTCCCTAAGATTTAATTTCATAAAAGGAAATAAGAAGCAAAGGGATACCTTTATTTTTTACTTTTGTTAATTTGGTTTATATAACTATAATTTATTAGCAGCTAAGTATATTTTTAAATTGAAGTATGAATAATATATCCTTCAATAATGATAAAGTAATAAAGAATTTTCTTTTCCATGGATTTTTATAGGTTTTTATCTTATGCACCAGTGTCTTTGTGCCATTCAGAAATCATGGACAGTCTTTATTTTATTGGTTTATTAATTGCATAATCCTGATTTAGATTGGCATAGTACTTTATTCACCTTTATTTTTGAATTTCACAATTATAACTTATAGTTAATACAACATGAAGCAATAATAACATTTTATCTTTTGTAAACATCTTGTTTATAAATACATAGTTATAGATGCAGATTAGATTTTTAAAAATATATTAAAAATTGCCTAGAACAATATCATAAATATCATTGTCTTCAGTGAATATTCATTGATTAACTTGCCTTTAGAAAGATTTTTTTTTCCTCCAAGAATTAACAAAGGAGATTTCTCCTAATGAAAAGATTTAAATTCAGAAAGATTTTGGGCAGGTTAAATAACATCTCTGAAAATCAATTTCCCAATCAGTAAATGACAATTATATTGTCCTATTTATCTTGCTGTTGAATGGAAAATGTGAAAAGATACATATAGCATTTTCTAAATCTAAAACTTGTATAAATACAGTTAGTTTCTATTGCTACCTTATATGGTTCCTTATTGAATTCAAGTAGTTAATCATAACTGGGTGTGAGAGGAAGGACTGGGTATGATAGAAAGGTCATTTTTAGCTTCAGAATGATAAAATTTCTTATGAACTGCCAAAGTCAAAAAAATGAAGAGGGGATAAAATGGTAAGGGAATAATGTCCAGCCTGTTGGTTGGGCCTTGCTTATGAATATGAAATGAATATGAAAAAGTAAGTGACTTCTTAAAGACTACTTAAATTTGGGGTGTTTCCAGTAGAGGAGCTCAGAAATATTCAAAGGTCTGTCTGAAAAAAAGAGCAAATGATTCGACATGTGTATTTTCTTTGCTATATAAAGACCACCTGAGCTATTTGAGGAGATAGATTCAACTTTTTAATTTATAAAATTTAAGGTGTCCTGAACTTAAAAAGTTATAAGGCTCCTAATTTTTTTTCACCTTATTGATCAAAAGCCAATTTAGGAACTGTTTTTATAGGCTAATTAAAATTTAATATAACACAGCCAGAGACAGGGGTTGTAGAGGAAACCACTGAATTGAGAATATGATTTAAAAGAGAAACACAAGTAGCCAAGACAGATGTTGAAGGTTAGTGGTTCTTATAGAACAGGAGTCCAGCTTGGAACATGTAGAGGAAAGGCTGAGCAAGGTTATAATGAGGAATAACAAACATCTTGAAATCCTAAGCTGCATTTATAGGGGCTCTCATGAAGAAAAGGACATGAACAGTCCTATTAGTTTGGCTGTTCAGCATGGTGAAGTGGCCCAAAGCACAGAGTGAGTCATAGATAGTACTGTGATCTGGGAACCAAATATTTAAAACATATTTAGAAAGCAGAAGTAAATAGAATTGTTGAGCTTCACATATCAACAAATGTGAATATAACAATGTGGTAACCACTTACATTTTTTCTTTTTTTCTTTTTTCTTTCTTTTTTTTTTCTTTCTTTCTTTCTTTCTTTTTTTTGCTAAAGAGAGAATATGAATTGAATTTGGCCTCAGTGGTTTAATAAACTGTACCCACTTGGGCAAATCATTTCACATACTGCATCTCAATTTCTTCATCTATAAAATGAATTAGAAGAGTTGTACTCCCTAAAGTCCCTGCCAATTATAAAATCCTAAAATCTGTGACTCCATCAAAATATAATTTCCTGATGTCTCAATTATTTTAAGGTTATCTTTCCCTTTTTGTTTTTCTAATTTCTTCATCTTTTGTACTGGTCTGCACAGGAGAAATGCACAAAAATTAACAGAGAACATGAAGGAATATACCAGCTGCTACTGTTTGTTATATTCATAGACAAGAAAAAGCAATGGAAAAAAGGTGCAAATTATAAAACTTAAGAGTAAACAAAGAGCTCTACAGAGTTCTTGTATCATGGGAATGATGCAGGTGCATATTCATCTCTTGCCACTTTGGGGAAATGAAAACTGTGTTCTTCATTCAAATGCCATTAAGTTATTTACAACTAGATCTGGAGACTTCATATTTATCATTGTGAAGTATAAAGCCAAATGTCCCTTTTCCAGGAGCACCAAAGATTAACAGATTAGAATGTTTTCCACATGTCCATTTTTACTGTCAAGAGAATTTTAAAGAAGTTTTCCAGCTTCCACAGCTGAGCCAGATGTCAATGGATCCCACAGTGAAGTGCAATTGGCAGAGTAGCCTTCTCATGACCCCAGAGTTGTTTTATCAAGGATCAGTTTTAAAGTCAAAAAGGCCATTTCTAGCTGAGTCCTATAATGGTTTGGGGGGCCCCTTTTCTCCCCAAATTACACAAAACTGCTGACTTGGTTAAAGTAGGGATACCAAGTAGTATTTCTTCTGACTCCTCTCACGCTTTGCTATAATTGCTATTTATGTTGGCACAAGAGAAGTAAAGGGTCTAGTTTTCACTCAAGGTTTCCGGTCTCTGGTTTCAGTAATATCAGTGGAGAACATTATATTAGCTACATATAACTTTGTTGTCTAAACTAGGCCTGATAATTTACCTGTCAGTCTCCACACTGTGGTTTCTAATTGCCATAGGTTTAAAGACTTCAGAGGAGACAGTTTCTAAAATAGTTTCAATAATTAACAGTGAATAGTTTTCCTTTATTAATATTTTGGGGTCAGGAAATCAAGGATAAAGGGCCAACTGTAGCTAAAATGACATTTTTAATTCTTTAGAGAAATCATTTTGTCTTCCTTTCTTTTAATTTAATGTTTGAGAAGTACTGAACCATAGTATAGTATACTGAGGTAAAAAAGTAATTATATCATGTTTATATATGGTACAATGCAAAGAAAGCTGGACTTGAAGTCAAAGAACTAAGTTAAAGTTTCATCCCTAACACTGAGAGATTTTTTTAGAATCTAGAATTTAGAATAATTTTGATTACATTAAATTAAAAAAGATTTGTAAAAACAAAATCAATGCAGCCAAAATTTGAAAGGAAGCAGAAAGCTGAGATTTTTTTTTATATCTAGTATTTCTGAGAAAGACTTCATTGCTAAAATATATAGAGAATTGATTCAAAATAAGAATATGTCATTCTCCTACTGAAAAGTGGTCAAAGGGTATAAACAGATAATTTTCAGAGAAAGAAATTAAAGCCATTTCTAGTCATATGAAAAAAATGTTCTAAATCACTGTTGATTAAAGAAACACAAATTAATACAATCCTGACTTTACAGTTCTCAGATTGGCTAAGTGACAAGAAAAGAAAATGATAAATCTTGAAGGGGATGTGGGAAAACTGGAACCCTAATACATTGTTGGTAGTGTAGTGAACTGATCTAACCATTCTGGAGAGCAATTTAGAACTATGACCAAAGGAATATCAGATTGTGCATACCATTTTATCCAGAAGTTTCTCAACTGAGTATTCCAAAGAGATCATAAAAAAAAAAAAAAGATAAAAAAGACCCATATATTCAAAAATGCTTATAGGAGTCCTTTTTGTAGTGGCAAAAAACTGCAAATGGAGTGGATGACCATCAGTTGGAGAATGGCTGAATAAAATTATACTACATAAATGTAATATTATTATTCTATAAGAAATGACAAGCAGATTGATTTCAGAAAAAAATCTGAAAAGACTTATATTAACTGATGGTAAGTAAAGTGTACTTTAGAGAACATTGTACACAGTTACAAAAGTTTATGTATTTTAAAATTTTTATTGTTATTTATAATCTTATTATAATTTTTTTTCTTTTATTTTGTTTTTCAAAATACATTCAAATATAGTTTTCAACATTCACCCTTGCAAAACCTTGTGTTCCAAAATTTTTTCGCTCTCTCCCCTCTAGAGATAAGTAACTCAATATTGGAATTGGCCTGAATCATCTCATTGATCAACAAGATTATGTGATTATCAACTTTGATGGACTTGGCTCTTTTCAACAATGAGGTAATTCAAGACAATTCCAATATTCTTATAGTGTAAAGAGCCATCTGCATCTAGAGAGACTACTATGATGACTGAATGTGAATTAAAGCATTGTATTTTCTAGGAGCAGAGCCAAGATGGCAGAGAGTAGACAGTTCTTTGAGCTCTTCCTGGCTTCTCTAAGAATCAACACCAAATCAAGCCTCTAATTTATTTTTAATGTTTTGGAATGACAGAATATACAAATATTTGGGTTGTAACAAATTTACAGCAGAAGTTATTTTGGAAGAACTTCAGGAAAGGTCTGTCTCAATCAGATAACAGGAGAGGCAGTCAAGCACAAGCACAGCATAGGAAGACCCAGGGTAGAGAGACCTTCCATGCTGGGATAATATACTGGGAGGCTCTTAGGCCAAATACAGCCGTCTTGGCTACTCTGTGCTGATTCAGAAGCCAATAGATCAGCAGACTAGATGTGAGACATCCAACATAGTTACAAAAGGCAAATAGTGAATGCCTGAACTCCAGAATAACAAGAAGGATTTGGTCACATTTACCCAGCATGGGAAGGAAGCTGGCAGCACCTCACTAGGGCAATATGAAGCCATGTTGCATGTAGAGGAAGCTTCAGACAATCTCCCTTTATCGATTGTATCTATGATTTGTTGCTTCACCAACTCATTCTTTAGGATTAGATTATTTAGTTTCCAATTAATTTTTGGTCTATTTCCCTTGTCCTTTATTATATGTAATTTTTATTGCATAATGATCTGAAAAGATGCATTAATTATTTCTGCCTTTCTGAATTTGATTTTGAGGTTTTTATGCCCTATGGAAACTATTTGGAAAACTAGGGAAAGAAGGAGTCCTATCAAATTCCTTTTATGACACAGATATGGTGCTATTACTCAAACCAAGTAGGGTCAGAAGAGAGAAAGGAAATCATAGGCTAATTTCCCTGATAAACATTGATGCAAAAATCTTAAATATTAGCAAAGATATTACAGAAAGTTATCTCCAAGATAATGCACTATGACCAAGTAGAATTTATACCAGGAATGCAGGACTGGCTCAATATCAGGAAAAATATTAACATAATTGACTCATTAACCAAAGTAATTGCAGAAAAAGCATTTGACAAAATCCAACACTCATTTCTATCAAAAAACACTAGAGAACATAGGAATAAATGGAGATTTCCTTAAAACTATCGGTAGCATCTATTCAAAACCAATAGCATCATATGTAATGGAGATAAACTAGAACCATTTCCAATAAAGATCAGGGTGAAACTATCCAATATTATATTAGAAATGTTATCTTTAGCAATAAAAGAAGAAAAATAAATTAAAAGAATTGAGTAGGTAAAGAGGAAATAAAATTATTACTCTTTGCAAGTAATAAGATGGCATACTTTGAGAAACCTAAGGAATCAATTGAAAATTACTAGAAACAATTAACAACTTCAACAAAATTACAGGATACAAAATAAATCCACATAAATCATCAGCATTTTTACCTGTTACCAACAAAGTCCAGCAGCAAGAGAAACAAAGAGAAATTCCATTTAAAATAAGTAGATAATATAAAATATTTGGGAGTCTATCTGCCTATACAAAGTCAGGTACTATATGAACACAACCACAAAACACTTTCCACATAAATAAAGCCAGATCTAAACAAATGGAAGAATATGAAGTTCTTATGGATAGGCCAAGCTAATATAATAAAAATGTCCTTTCTACTTAAGTTAATCTATTATTCAATACCATACCAATCAAACTGCCAAAAATTACTTTACAGAGCTAGAAAAAATAATAACCAAGTTCATCTGCAAAAACAAAAGATTAAGAATTTTAAGGGAATTAGTGAAAAAATGCAAATAAAAGTAGCTTTGGTGTACCAAATCTAAAACTATATTATAAAGCAGCAATCATCAAAACCATTTGGTACTAAGAAACAGAGTAGTTGATCAGTGGAATACGTTAGATCCCTATGACACAACTGTCAATTACTACAGTAATCTAGTGTTTGATAAACCCAAAGACTCCAGCTTCTGGGACAAGAACTCATTATTTGACAAAAATTGCTAGGAAAATTATAAAATAGTGTGTCAGAATCTAGGCTTTGATCAATACATAACAGCCTATTATAAAATAAAGTCAAAATGGGTTCATGACTTAGACATGAAGAATAATACTATAAGCAAATTAGAAGTACAAAGGATAGTCTGTCTCTCAGATCTGTGAAGGAAGGAATTTGTGACCAAAGAAGAAGTACTTTATGAAATGCAAAATGGATAATTTTGATTATATTAAGTTTAAAAGGTTTTGTACAAATAAACCAATGCAGACAAGATTAGAAGGGAAACAGAAAACTGGGGAAAATGTTTACATTCAAGTTTTCTGAAAAAGACCTCATTTCTAAAATATATAGAGGATTGATTCAAATTTATAAAAAAAATTATATAAGCCATACAATTTTCAAATGAAGAAATTAAAACCATTTCTAAGTCATATGAAAAAAACGCTCTAAATAACTATTGATCAGAGAAATGAAAATTAAGACAACCCTGAGGTACCCTTACATACCACTCAGATTGACTAAGATGACATAAAAAGATAATGTTGAACGTTGGAGGGAAAACTGGGACACTAATATATTGTTGGTGGAGTTGTGCACCTTTCTGGAGAGCAATATGGACCTATGTCCAAAGAGCTATCAAATTGTGCATACCTTTTGATCTAGTAGTGTCTTTACTGGGTTTGTATCCCAAAGAGATCACAAAAAGGGAAAAAGGATCCACATCTGCAAAAATGTTTGTGGCAGCCCTTTTTATAGTGGCAAGGAACTGGAAACTGAATAGATGCCCATCACTTGGAGAATGGCTAAATAAGTTATGGTATACGAATGTTATAGATCATTATTGTTAAACAAGATGATTTCAGAGAGTCCTGGAGAGACTCACATGGTCTGATGCTAAGTGAAATGAGCAGAACCAGGAGATCGTTATACACGGCAACAACATGATTATATGATCAATTCTGATGGACATGACTCTTTTCAACAGTGAGATGATTCAGGCCAGTTCCAATGGTCTTGTGATGAAAAGAGCCATCTGCAGCCAAGAGAGAGAACTGTAGGAACTGAGTATGGATCACAACACAGTATTTTCACTTTTCTGTTGTAGTTTATATTTTGTTTCCTTATTTTTTTTTCCTTTTTGATCTGATTTTTCTTGTGCAGCATGATAATTGTGGAAATACGTATAGAAAGATCACATGCTTTGTGGCTAAATAAACTGTCATAAGATTTCCATAGTATCACTGAACACAATTATGTTTATTGTTATAATCATCAAGGAATCTCATGACCCGAAGCACATTAGAAACCTATTTCTTGTTCAAGACTCTATCATGTTGTTTCAGTATAACACATTTCTATTTCTATCTCTATATCTTTCTCAAACATGAGATTTCTTGATGATTGATATATTACTTGATATATTATGATAATCATGCATCTTGTATACCTAATTTATTCCTCTGATCCACCCCTCTATTTTTTATACAGTACCAAATAGTTTTGATGATCACCATTTTACAATATAGTTTTATATCTAGTACAAAAGAAGTGGCCTACTTCTTTTTCTATTTTTTTTTTTTTTTTACTAATTCCTTCAATATGTTTGATCTTTTTTACTTCCAAATGAATTTTGTTATTATTTTTCCTAGGTTTATAAATATTTGGGGGTAATTTTACATAGCATTGAATAAATAAATGAATTTAGACAGAATTGTCATTTTATCATATTAATTTGGCCTACTAATGAGCTACTGTTTTTTTTTTTCCAATTGTGATAATTGTTTTGGAATTGTTTTCATATAGTTTCTAGATTTGTCTTCATAGGAAGATTCCCAAATATTTTGGATTATTTACAGTTATTTTAGATAGAATTTTTTTCTACCTTTTGTTCCTCAGCTTACTTGGTAATACATAGAAATGATAGTGATTTCTGTGGGTTTATTTTATATTTTGAACTTTATTAAATTTGTCTGTTACTTGAAATAGTGTTTTATTTCACTGGATTCTTTAAGTATAACACCATATCACCTCCATTGACTTAAGAGTTTTGTTTCCTCATTGCCTATTCTAATTCCTACAATTTCTTTTTCTTTTTTTTATTGCATCTGTTTCACCACTGAACTTACAAGAAGGTTTCTAGCTTCTCCCCATTCCAAATAATGGTTACCTGTGATTTTAGGTAGATAAACTTATCATTTTAAGAAAAGTTCCATTTTATTCATATACTAGCTACTGTATTTTGTCAAAGAATTTTTTACATTTAGTGAGATAATCATGATTTCTTAGTTTTATTGTTGTTATGATCAATTATGCTAATCGTATTCCTGATATTAAACCAGCCCTGAATGCATGGTAAATATCCCATCTGTTGATAATGAATTATCCTTAGGATAAATTGCTTTAACCTCTTTGCTAATAATATATTTAACTTTTTTTGCATCAATATTCATTAGGAAAATTGTTTTATAATTTTTTTCTCTGTTTTGGCTACACCTGCTTTAGGTATCAGCACTGTATTTGTGTCATAAAAGGGATTTGGTTGAACTTCTTTGTCTATTTTTTTTCAAATTGTTTATATAGTGTTGGAATTAATTGTTCTTCAAAGATTTTAAAGAATTCACTTCTAAATCCATCTGGCACTGGAGAATTTTTTTTTCTTAGGCAGTTCATCGATGACTTGTTCATTTATTTTATGGAGTTATTTAAATATTTTAATTTCCTTCCTTTAATCTGGGCAATTTATATTTTTGTAAACATCCATCCATCTCACTTATACTGTCAGAATTGTTGGCATACTGTTGGGCAAAATAGCTCTCGATTATTGCTTTAATTTCCTCTTCACTTAGTGATGAGTTCATTCTTTTGCTTTTTACATTGGTAATATTTTTCTTAAAAAATCAAATTTACCAAAGATTCATATATTTAATGAGTTTTTTCATAAAACTACCTGTGATTTTTACTTAATTCAATAGCTTTCTTACTTTCAATTTTATTAATCTATGCTCTATTTTTAGAATTTCTAATCTGGTATTTAATTGGGGACTACTGATTTGTTCTTTTTTCTACATTTTGGATGCAAGTCCAATTCATTGATCTGATCTTCCTCTATTTTATTCACATAAGTATTTAGAGATATAAAATTTCCCCTAAGTACTATTTTAGATGCATCTAAGGTATGTTTTCTCATCTCTCCCTTTGATCAAATTATTGATTATTTCTATGATTTGTGGTTTTTCCAGCTCATTCTTTAGGATTATATTTTTTAGCCTCCAATTAATATTTTAGTCTATCTTTCTTTTTTTTTTTATTAAAGCTTTTTATTTTTCAAAACATATGCATAGATAATTCTTTAACATTAACCCTTGAAAAACCTTGTGTTCCAATCCTCCCCTTCCCTCAATGCCATCCCCTAAATGGCATGTAGTCCAATATATGTTAAATATGGTAGAAATATATGTTAAATCCAATATATGCATACATATTTATACAATTATCTTGTTACACAAGAAAAATCAAATCAATTAAGAAAAATGAGAAAGACAATAAAATGCAAGCAAACAATAAAAAGAGTGAAAATGCTATGTTGTGAATCATATTCAGTTCCCACAGTCCTCTCTCTGGGTGTAGATAGTAAATGGCTCTCTTCATCATAAGACCATTGGAACTGGTCTAAATCATTTCATTGTTAAAGACAGTCATGTCCATCAGAATTGATCATCATATAATCTTCTTGTTACTGTGTACAATGATTTTCTGGTTCTCATTTCACTTATCATCAGTTCATGTAAGTCTCTCCAGGCCTTTCTGAAATCATCCTCCTGATCATTTCTTACAGAACAGCAATATTCCATTAACATTCATATACCATTACTTATTCATCCATTCTCCAACTGATGGGCATCCATTCAGTTTCCAGTTTCTTGACATTTAGTCTATTTATTTTATTTATTATGTATAATTCCTTTTGCATCATGATCTGGAAAGAATGCATTTAATATTTCTGCCTTTCTGCATTTCATTGTGGGGACTTTTTATGCCCTAATTTTTGGTCAATCTTTGTGTAGATATCATGTAGGGATACTGTCTGTTTACATTCAGTTTTCTCTAGAAATCTATCATATTTATGTTTTCTAAAATTCTAGTCACCGCCTTAACTTCTTTATTTTGTGATTAGGTTTAGTGAGGTCTGAGAGGTGTATAGTATAGATTTGCTGTCTATTTCTTCCTATAACTCACTTAATTTTTCCTCTAACAATTTGGATGTCATATTGCTTGATATATATATAATTGATATTACTTCATTGTCTGTCTGTGGAATCTTTAAGCAAGATGCAGTTTCCTTCCTTAACTTTTTAAATTTGATTTTTTTTTGTTTGGCTTTGTTTGAGATCAGGATTGCTACTCTTGCTTTTTTCCTCCTTAACTTCAGCATAACTTGAAGCATAATATATTCTACTCCAGCTTTTAGTCTTTACTCCATATGCGTCTCTCTGCTTGAAATGTGTTTTGTGTAAACAATATATTGCAGGATTGTGTCTTTTAATCTCTTCTGCTACTCAATTTCATCTTATGGGACACTTCATCCCATTCACCTTCACAGTTATGATTATAAACTGTGTATTTCCTTCCATCAGATTTCCCCTTGTTATACTTTTCTTTCCTTACTACTGTCTTGCTTCTGAGCACCCACTTACCCAATCTGCTTTCCTTTCTGTCAACCCCTTTTGTATTCCCTTTCCCCTCCTATTTCCTTATTAGGTTGCTACAAGAAAAGTATTTTGACAGTCTTAAAGTACTAAGTGAATGTTAGGTATCAGCTCATAAAAACAGCAGAAAAAGCTTTTAAATCAAAGAACAATTAATTGAAAAAATATTGAAACTTTAGGAGTAATTTTAAAAAGAATTTTATATATCCATACATAAGAGAAATTCTAAGAAAAATGATTTTTCTTAATTAAGGAAGTTGCAAAAATTCAAATATCAAGTTACATTTTAATAATCTATAGTCTCTATCAAGAACTTTGATAGTACATCACATCATCTCTTCTCTCCATCTCATACTAGTCACCTAATTGATCATCCTTTTGCTCACTGTTTCTGAATTAATTTTCTTAAAATATTACTATAAAAAAGCAAAAATCTCTTTCTCCAACCACATCCAATTTTTTTTTTTTTTTTTTGGTTTCCCAGTAGCTAGTGAAACTTGAAGCACTTTAACCTGGCATTCAAAACAGTATTTAATCTGCCTGTTCCTTGCATTTCAAACCTTTTTTTACATTATAATTTCCCTCTATCCCCAGAGGATCTTAACATAATTTGTGTCATGGATTTTTGGCATTCTAGTGAAGTCTATGGATGCCTTTTCTAAATGTTTTAAAATTCATATAATTAAATAGGATTGCAAAAAAATAAAATATACAGAAATAAAATTATCAATATACAAGCAAAATCAAACAAGTTTACCGACTGCATGTTAAGAATCTCTCCCCACAGAGTGCCTCTACTCTAATTTAAGTTTCTGTGCTTGATAGAGACTATAATTTTTTCAATTAATTGTTCTTTGATTAAAAAGCTTTCTCTATTGTTTCTATGATGCTGATACCTAAAATTTACTTAGTACTTTAAGTGAAGAGTTTCTTCCTTTCTTCTATTTCTCTCTTCCTTCCTTCCTTTCTTTTTTCCTTCTCTTCATTGTTTACTGCAGTGGTAACAAAAGAAATAATCTCTATGGTACGTAGGAAACTGACTTACTATTAGGAAAATAAACTATACAACTGAAAAAAATAGACATGAAAATTTCAGAAGATTAAATTGAGAAAGGAAAATTAAAGCTATTCTGAGGTTCTCTCTTGTAACCATCAGATTAGGAAAAAACAGTTTTCAAAAAAAGAAAAATGACAAATAGTGAAGGAGACTGGAAAAAGTGAGATATCAATGCACTCTTGGTACATCTGTAAACTAGCTCAGCCATTCTGGAAAGCAATTTGATATTGTGCCCTTAAACTTACTAAACTGCATATCCTTTAACTTAGAGAAACTATTAAGTCTATACTACAAAGAGATCAAAGAAATTTAAAATGTGCACAAAAATATTTACAACAGCTTTTTAGGAGGTGTCAAAGAATTGGCCACTGTTTTCACGTGCCCATCAATTGAGGAATGGCTGAACAAAATATCATATATGAATGTAATGGAAAATCATTGTACAGTATGGCACAATGAAGAAAGATGATTTCAAAGATATAGATTTGTAGGAATTGATATAAGATGAAAGTCGCAGAACCAGAAGAATAATTCCACTTTTTTAAAAAATATAACAGCTTTTTATTTTTCAAAATACATTCACTTCTGTGAATGAAACCTTCTGTTTCAAATTTTTCTTCCTCCCTTCCCATTTCCTTTCTCCCCTAGACAGCAACTAATCCAATATAGGTTACACATGTGCAATTCTTTTAAACATAATTCACATTTATTATGCTGCACAAGAAAAATCAGATCAAGAAGACAAAAAATGAGAAAGAAAAAAATGCAAGCAAACAATAACAACAACAAAAGATGAAAATACTATGTTGTGCTCCACAGTCCATCCCTATAAGATGTGGATATCTCTTTCCATCAAAAATCAATTGAAATTGCCTTGAATTGCCTCTTTGAAGGAGCCAAGTCCATCATAGTTGATCATCACATAATGTTGTTGCTGTATAGAATGTTCTTTTGGTTTTATTCACTTCACTTAGGCTTTCCTTTCTATGTTGTTCTTAAATCAGCCTGCTCATCATTTTGTATAGAAAAATATTCCATTATATTCATATACCATAATTTATTCAGCCATTTCCAAACTGAAGGGCATCTACGCCATTTCCAATTCCATGCCACTGTGAGAAAGGGCTGCCACAAATAATTTTGAACATGTGGGGCCTTTTCCGTTTTTTATGGTGTCTTGGGATATAGACCTAGTAGAGCATGGCTGGATTAATGGTCTGCATAGTTTTATGGCCCTTTGGGCATAGTTACAAACTCACCAGAATAGCTGGATCAATTCACAACTACACCAACAATGCATTAGTGTCCCAGTTTTCCCACATCCCCTCCAACATTTAGCATTATCTTTTCCTGTCATCTTAGCCAATCTGAGAGGTCTGAGGTAGTACCTCAGAGTTGTCAATTTGCATTTGCAGGAAAAAAAAAAGTTAGACAATAATAACAACATTGTAAAAGTGAACAACTGAAGACTTAGGACCTTTGATCAACAAAATAATCCAACTACAATTTCAGAGCATTCAAGATGAATCATGCTACTTACCTCCTCATAGAGATGTGGTCATCAAGATAGTAATTTGATAAGAATTAATGTCATGCTGTCTAGTTTTCCAAAAATACTAAAAAGAGAAATATTTTCTTTTCTTCTTTTAAAACTTTTTTTTAAATTTTCAAAACATATGCAGAGATAGTTTTCAACATTCACTCTTCCAAAATCTTGTGTTCTAAGTTTTTTCTCCCTTTCTTTCCTAACCCTTTCCTTTAGATGGCAAGTAATCCAGTATATGTTAAACATGTACAATTATTTTATATATATATATATATATATATATATATATATTATATATATATATATATAATATATATATATATATACATATATATATATATATCCACATTTATCATACTGCACAATAAAAAACAGATCAAAAAGGAAAAAATGAAAAAACAAAATGCAAGCAAACAACAATAAAAAGTGAAAATCCTATGTTATGATCTGTACTCAGTCCCACAGTCCCTTCTCTGGGTGCAGAAGGCTCTCTTCATCATAAGACCATTGGAACGGTCTTGAATCACCTTGCTGTTGAAGAGAGTCATGTCATGAATTGACCACTGTATAATCTTGTTGTTGTTGTGTATAATGTTCTCTTGGTTTTATTCACTTTACTTAGCAACATGTAAAAACTCTCCAGGCCTCTATGAAATCATCCTGCTGATTGTTTCTTATGGAACAATAATATTCCATAACATCCATATATCATAACTTATTCAGCCATTCTCCAACTGATGGGTATCCACTCAGTTTCCAGTTCTTTGACACTACAAAAAAAGCTGCTACAAACATTTTTGCATATGTAGGTCCTTTTTCTTTTTTATGATCTCTTTGGGATACAAGCCCAATAAAGATCCTACTAGATCAAAGGGTATATAGTTTGATAGCCCTTTGGGCATAGATCCATAGAAAAACATTTTCTAATGGAGTAATAAGCAGGTATTCTATGTGTGTCAATGTATTTTAAAAGATAGTGCTTCATGTGTTCTGGCTCTTCATTTCCTCACCAGGAAACTAAAGAAATTGTTATATTAGTTTTAAATAAGCGCCAAAAACTTGGGAAAGTACACCCATAATTCAGTTATACATTGAAATTTTGGTCTGTGCCAAGCATATATTCAAAAGTGAAAGTAGCTGATATAAAAATTATGTGACAAATGGAGGTAAAGAGAGACCCTTTACACACGATGTAATAAAGAGTAGATGCATTACATATGTACAAAAACATATATGCTGAAAAAAGAAGAATTGAAAAAAAAGCTTTTTTTCTTAGAAGATTAAAGATAAAATGAAGTGACAAGTAGTTGAAGCTGGCTTTCCTTTTGCCTTTTCTTCTCTTAAAATTCAATTTTCCAGGATATCTGACTTTTTCTTGTTTACATAATGTCACACATTTTTACCCCTTGGCTGCAGTCTGTGTTTGGTTTTGTACAGTTATTCAATATCCCCATGTAAAATATATAACTTAACAGTATTTTCTCCTTTTTCTGACTCAATATTTGAAAATTATGAATCTTTGCCTAAGCACAATCATCTACAGTACTATGTCATATGTTTAAGTAATAAAACCCTGGGACCCCAAGAATGATCCCTCCATTGCTCTGCCAGTATGTACTTTCCAGATTTTGAAAAAAAAGTTCCATTTACAACTTCCATTTGTTTCCTGCCATTTAGCCAACTTTCCACTTATTGCATGTCTTCTTGACTAAATAATGCCATCCAGTACTGAACAGTATAAGTGATTCACTGACTTCAATCCCTTTCCCTTCCCCAACAGGTAATTCTCTCATAGCCATTGTCTGTTTTGGCAGAAGAAATTTCAAAGATTCCAAGGAATAATGAAGTCTAACCAAGGCTTCCAGAAATTGATGTGAGCCATATATTCTTAGCCAAACTCTCTCCCTGAATCTCTACCTATTTCGACATTATAAACTTTTTTCTAGGACTTTTCATTTCTTCCTAATTAAAGGAGTTAATTAAAAAAGCAACATAATTGATAAAATCAAAAGCATTCATAGAAGGACAGCAACAATACAAATAAAACTACAACAACCTTACAAGATCTCTCAGTAAGCAGAGTTTTGGGTAACCAGTTAGATAACTTGTCCTTCTACTTTTATAGTAGAAAAGTTTGCAAGATGCTGTGAAGAGTACATGGAGATAATCGAATATGACAATCAAGACTAATCAGAATAACTATGATGAATGCACATTTGCATAATAATTTAAAGATCATAAGAAATTTTCCTCCTTTTTAAAATATTATAGAGTGGCTAGGTGTTGTAGTAGATGGAATGCTGGTCCTAGAGTCAGAAAAACCTGAGTTCATTTTTACCTTCATTTCTTTCTAGCTCTATGACAATAAGCAAATCATTTAATCTCTATTTTCTTCCATTTCCTCACCTATAAAATGGGAATAATAATAGTACCTACTTCTCATAGCTATTGTGAGGATGAAATGAATAAATAATTGTAAATTACTTTGCAGAATGCCTGGTGCATGGTAAGCACTATATAAATGCCATCTATTAATTATTATTGTTATTATTACCTCTTATTTATTAAGACCTCTGCTGGTATATTGAATCTCTGTTACTATCAATTAGTATAGTTGATAATATGCATAATTATACCTTTATATGGTATCAAAGCATTTGCACAGTCCATAAATTGTATAGAATGTATTCCTCAGTCCTCATCCTATTTTGTTCATTAACAAAGATAAGTCAGTTCTTCTCACGTATGTATGAGGCATGATGTAGAGTTGTCTGAGACTTATAGAATCTGAAGAAGAATATTAATTCCTGTTGAAAACTAAATATCATTGCTTGAGTCAATTATATCTTGATAACAAAAGGCATAAAGGAGTAGGTGGTGTGTGTGTGTGTGTGTGTGTGTGTGTGTGTGTGTGTGTGTGTGTGTGTTAATCAATGCACTAAACAGCAAGGTGCAGAAATGGATAGAGTGCTGAGCCTGGACTTAGGAAGATGAGTTCAAATGTGCCCTTAATAGTCACTAATTATGTGACTCTGCATAAGTCAAGCTGTTTGCCTCAATTTCCTCAATAGTAAAATAGAGAAATAACAGCATCTATCTCCTAGGGTTGTTATGAGAATCAAATGATAATATATTTATACAGCACTTAGGAAGACAATAAATTCTTATTTGTTTTCCTTTCCTTTCTTTCCTAACCAATAGTATTGACTGAAGACTTTCAGAAGAGAAAGAGATTGGCCTGTAAATTGTTGCTTATAAAAATATTGATAGGGAGTTAGAACTGAATTTGTGGAAAATAGCTTAAAATATGTAAATGATAGCACACATTCACATAGAATAAGAGAATCAGAGGAAGACACAAAGAAAAAAGTTAATGTTGATTCTACCAATGTTAAATTTAATATATATTAAGAGAAACAAACTGCATATAATAAACTCATGGTTTCTTTTACGATCTCTATTTTCTAACCTTCTTTGGGCATGGAAATTTTCATGTACATTGATAATTTTCCAATTTGTAAATTTTAAATGTTAAAAAGTACAAGCAGTGACAAAGAGAATGGTTATTTTATGTGATGACCACGTTTAGCACCCAGAGTATTTTAAAATCAGACAGAGTTAGGATAAGAGAAAATCCTTGATCTTTATTCTTTGTGGAGGTGAAGGGGAATGGTGGTAGGAAGCGAGAGTAATCAAGACATGAATGTGGCCAGCAGTGCCTCTGGCTCTTACACTCTGCCCTCTAAATCCTCTACCCAATCTCCTATACAACAGATCAAATTTGCTCAGAGAGTGGGCAGGGCCATTCTTTCTCCAAGAATATATTAATAGAGTATTGTCCAATTGCTAATTAGCCTTAAGTGCTAGAACTCAGTGTACCTGCTCAGCTTCAGCCCATTACAATTTTAAAATAATCCTAGCCCAGAAGGAGGAGGAACTGTTCATTGAAGTAGAAATGCTGGGAAATGTATAAAGAAATCATCTTTTTATCCTAGAATGTGTGCCAGAGAAAAAGATAAAGGAATTTCAAGGAAGAGACAGAAATAAGAGGATACAAGAGAATCTTGATTCTCAATATTCCCTTGAAAAACAACAATAACAACTTTTTAGGGGGGACAAGGGGAGTGGATAAATGGGAAAAAGTATTTCCAATATAATGAGAACACATAGTTTTACAAAGTAATAAGATTCTAGAGGCAAAAACAACACAATCAAATTAAATGTCACCAAAAGAAATATCAGCAAGAAAATGAAGATGACAATTAAGTCAAGAAAAATAACATGTATTTTTAAAATGAAAAAGCTAGAATGTGGCAATTTTAAAATAAATGTATTTTATTTAAAATAAATGTAAAATAAATGTGGAGAATAAGATTCTCCAAATTAATTTCCTAGCAAATTTAATCATTTCTAAACCAAATCTTGTCTAGTGTATTATGCCTAATAATACAAAATTTTGAAAAATTTATGGCAGGAAGAATGAATCTTATCATATAAATATCATTTGAGACAGTTAAAATAAAATAAAACAAGGGTTGTGTCCTCAAGATAAGTGCTACAATGAAAAATACTGTTAAATAGAAATTTATATTGATTAGAAATATATTAAAATAGCTGTAACTGTTTGATTATATATTGCATGGTTTAAAATACAAAGAAAGAGAAAACAATGAAAAGGAATTAGGGAATGGGTCTCAAAGTGACACTTAGCCTAACTGCCCCATCCATGGTCATTATTGTGAGGAAAACAGATAAAAAAATTTGTTCTTAAAACTTAAATGGTTAATAGAATACTTTGGGGTTTTGTTTAAAGATTTTTGTGTGCAAATGGGTTCAAAAATAATAAAGTGAGGAAGAATATGTATTCTCTATTAGGAAGAGAAAAAAATTCTCAAAATATGGTAAGGAATAATTTACATTTATCAATAAGAATCTGAAATTTAGATAAATTGAATTCTTCAAAAATTAAAAAAAAATATTTGCAGAATGATTTAACATATCCCACTAATTTTCTACCTATACAAAGAGGTACATTATACCAAAAAATGGTATTTATCAATTTAAAATGAGAAAATTAAAAAAAAATTTTCTAGGCTTTAGCTATTTCCAAAATTAGAGAAGACAGTCATTATACCATATGATTTTAAAATAAAATTAGAAATCATAGAAATATAAATGCTAAGATAAATCCGGAAAGCATCTGAAGATAAATGAAAAGATAAGTCATCATTGAAATTAGAAGATCAGATTTAGATATCTTTACACTGATGGACATACAGAATAAATGTTTAAATTGAAAAGAATTGAGTTGTAATAACAATCAAGCCAAATAATAATGTGAGATCTAAACATGTTTTAAGATATTATGCTAAAAAATAAATAAAATAAAATGTACAAATTTGAATAATGCCCTAAAGCAAATGAACTTGAAAAAGATATCAAAAGCAGAAATAAAAAATATTTGTTTTATTACCTACGGAAGTCATACTAAATACTATTCTCAAGAACAAAGGTTTAAATCAATTAAGGAGGGCAGAAATATTAAATATCATTTTTATGTATATTAACAAAAATGAAAATAAATGAGAAAAAATGCTCTAATTATCTTTCAGACAAAATGAATAATTAAATAATACTTTGATTAGAGAAAGCATTGCAAAAATCACAGATTAAATTAGTTGCATGACAATATAAATGAAATATATGGAAACAAAGTAGAAAATGTTTCATTACAGATATGGACATTATTAAAAATACAAATACAAATACAAATAAACACAAAATAAAATTTGAGGAGTAAATGAAAAAATAATATAAAAAATAAAAGAACTGCTCATTCACAAAACAATTTTATAAAAATTCAGAGAAATCACTATTTTCAACATTATAAAAAAGGATATTTCCTCTAAACAAGGACAGTATGATTCCAATCTGCAAAATAAGGGAGAGTAAGGAAAAAAGGGACAAATGGAGAGCAATATCATTAATAAACATTAATGTAAAATATTAAATATCATAAAAGACCGGGAATTAAATAGAAAGATGTGCTTTTTATTTTGATGCAAACTAGGAATGAAAAGATGATCAACAATAAAACAGTCTAAAAAGTCACATCAATGAGGAGATAAACAAAATTGTTATGATTATAGCAATAAAAACAAAAAGCTTCTGAAAAATTCAACACCATGTGTAAAAACAAAACAAAAAAAATTAGTAGCAATGAGAGATTTTTTTTTCCTTTAACTGAGGAAACTTTTCCACTATGAAATGAAGCGGGAACTGTTAATTTCCATTACTGGCTAATTCTCACAATGATAGTATTAACAATATATTTGAAGGCAAATCCGGAATCAAAATATTTCCATTTGCCTATGATAATGGCCTTTGTGGAAAACACAAGACACACAAGAAAATCTAGACAATAATTAAAAAAGCAAACCAACAAAAAAAAAAAAAAAAAAGAAAAGAAAAGAAAAGAAAATGCAAGATAGTCCCTGTGACATTCCTTTATGATGTTTTTTGTGATTTTTAGGGTCATGCTAGTGAATATAAACATAAAACTTTTTACCAAAAGTTTGATATATGATCTATGTAATGAACTGTTTACTTTCTGATGGAGAACCTGTAACTAAATAATGTAATAATTGACTATACTATCTCTTGAAATGAATAAAACAAAGAAATGGAAATATTATCCTTGTTTCTGTGCTATTCTTCTTCTTCTGGGAAGCTAGTTTTGTGAGGACAAAAATGCAGAAAATTCTGAGATTCACAGTATTTAGATGCAGCACAATTTTTTTCTCTTATCAAGGCACTATCATTTAAGCATAAATCTGAAATACTTCAAATGGAATTCAGGTTTTACAAGATGAAAGCATAACAAGAGAAATCAGAGTGTTGTGAAGTAATGTGTATTTCAGAAATCTAATTTCTCAAGAAGGAAAATTACAAATGGCATGCTTGATTCATCTTGCTTAGTGAAAGAGCTGCAATTTAAATGTTTAAAGTAGCAGGTACAATAAATATTGTTGCTAATTTTGTTTAATTTCTGAAGTGTAAGTACTGATTACTAGTAGTAACAAAGAGTATGGTCAGGATTGTTTTGATACCTGTGATAAGGGGGGGGGGGAATTAAAGGAGGGAGATGGATTTCTGTTTTAAAGGAGCTCTTATGTGTTAAATGAAATAGACATGGTAAATTCTTATTTAAAGTCTTTGTTCTAATAAACCATGAATTTAAGTTTTAAGTGAAAAAAAAAAACAAAGGAAATAGATGTATGGATATGTGATTTTGAGATAAAAGTCTTAAAATGTAAATAAAATGTGGAAAATATCTGCAGAAAACAAAAGTACGATATCAAAAATATATAATTAGCTGACACAAATACATATATAAGATTCAAAGAAATACTAAGATATGAATGGCCAAAATATGCTTTTTCAAAAGAAGTACAAAATATTCATAGACATGTAATAATGCTCCAAATGACAAATAATTAAATAGGAATTAAAACAACAATGCATTTTTTAAAAAATCCATATATTGGTAATGAAGTTTCCAAACATACCAAATTAAAACAATAAAATAAAATGAAAAAAATCTATATTGTAGAGACTTTGAGAACACAAAGATATGATGTTGGTGGAGTTATGAATTGGTTCCCACATTCTATAAAATAATGAGGAAATATGCTAGAAAATATAACCAAACTGCTCATGCTCTTTGACTTGGTGTTCCTGCTACACACTATATACCTTAAGGAGAACAAAGATACAAAAATGAGCCCTATAACACAATACTGCTCTAGTGTTTTTTATAAAGAGATGGTCTTTCTTATTTTCAAGTTAATTCCTTTAAATGCAATCTTGATCTCCTTTCCTTATATTTATTTCAGACAGACAGCTGGCCCAAACATCTCACCTCATCGCTAAACTTTAATCCCTTTCTCTCTGTCTCCATTTTTTTTTTTTTTTTTACTGTTTCCCCCCTATTGCCTAAAAATATAACTACAGTCTTCCAATCTTGAAAAAATCCCCATTTGACACTACCATGGCCCAAGCTAACCTTTTATTTTATTTCATCCATTTAACAGGGAAGGAAAGAGTGAGAGGATATGTCTACTTTCATTCAAGGGACTCCTTCTTTTCCTCTCAATAATTTCTCTTACAACCTTTTCTCCAAACTTATTTTTCTTGATCTATTCTCAGCATTTAACAATGACAATACCCTTTTCTCTTGGATATTCTCCCATCTCTAGATTTTTCTTATACTGTTCTCTCTTAGTATTCCTCATATATTTCTGACAACTCATTCTGCTTTACTAGATCAATATTCATTTTGCACCTCACAACTTCTTGTGTACCTCTTTTTCTTGAATATCATATCTATGAAGATGACTTATAAATCTTTATATCTAGCTTATTTCTCTCATGCATTCATTTTCTTCATTAAATACCCATTTATTAGGCTATCAAAATTCAATATCCCATAAGCATCTCAAAGCCAACATGTCCAAAATGGAACTTATTACCTTTCCATTCCAATTGACCCTTCTTCTGAAATTTCTAATTGCTGGAAAGAAGGTCACTATCATTCCCAACATGGTGATTTTCAATCTCCAAATACTCCTTGACTCCTTACTCTCCTGTATTCCACATAGTAAAGCAGTTTTTCTAACTGAATTTCACTTAATCACATCTCCTTAGTTCTCCTTATACATTTATAAAGTACCACCATTCACTAAGCATTGTGATAAGGGTGATATTAAAAAATGAAACACTTCATGCAATGCTAGTGACTTTCCTGGTGATCATTTCCAATGTATACTGCTTATACCTTATTTGTAACTAGTTCTTTTTATATTTTCACCCCCATTAGATACAGACTGTTCTTGAGAAGAAATTGCCATTTACTTTGTAAATCTCACTGATTATCACAGAGCCTGATACAGAGTAGTCTTGTTTACTAGACTTAAGATGCTCAACATCTATGATTTAGTGATATATATTTAAAGCAAATTCTGTGATAATGTCATTGGAAAAAATGTTATGAGTCTTAAGCTTAAATAAAATAGCAAGGGATTCTGGAGAAGAGAATCCAAAGTCCTCTTTACCAAAGTCATTGGCATTGTCAAATGTTCAATATCAGAATATGATTCAATTTTATCACAGCACAGAACAATAAAGAGCCATAATCATTTACTGGGCAATGTACTCTATGGAATTTTTCCTATTTCATTTGTAGTTTGAACCTTCACTATGAGTTGTCTATTCTATCCTGAATTACTTCAGAACATGGACTATCATAGTATTATTCTATATGGAAATCCAGCACCTATCACAAGCTTTCTATATGTTAATAAGTATTTAGACTTTTTTTTATTTTATCTATTAATTCAAACCACTGTTTCATTAAAGAGAGAAATTAAAGTATAGGAATAAATCCTAAAAAAATTTTTTTAATCTGCTCTTTTTTGTCATCTGCCTTAAGTTTTCTGTACCTGGATAGTTCATTTCAACTCTTGAGATCTTGATTTCATTATTTTTAAAACAAAACAAAAACCCCATAATTTCAGAGCTAGAAGAAACTTAGGTAGCTACATTTTGCTACTCTTTTAACAAGAAACCAAAAATATTCAAAGTACAATATAACCAACTGGCACCCTGTCTCCTGAAGAAACTATTCCATTTATGGAAAGGTCTAAATGTTAGAAAGTTTGTTGATTTTCCCCTCTAATTATCAATCATAATTTATCTCTTTGCAACTTCTAAACATAGCTACCAATTCTTCCCTCTGAGGCTAAGGAAAATAATTTCCTGCCTTTTCTCCCGAAAATTTTGAAATTCTATCCAAATCCACTTCTTCTTTATTCTTTCTATCCAAATCCACCCAGAGGTATCAGAAACAGCTCTTAAACTAACATTCCTAAAGTGCATGTTCGAGCATATTACTCCCTACTCAGTCAATACACTCTAGTAACTTCCTATTATCTCAAGATCAAATATGATGCCCTCTGCTTGGCATTTAAAGCCCTTTTGCAAACTAGCCATTTCTTGTGTTTCCTGTTTAATCATACTTTACTGCCATCCTCTAAATCTATGATATCATGGCTTTCTATTATAGAATGGTCTTCTTACTGTTCCTGTCACATTATGTTGTATCTCCCTACTCTGACTTTTAAAACAATGGCTTTTTCCCATATTTTCCTCCTCAACTTCTCACCTCTGTTCACTGTTTGCTTATTTATCTGACTCCCTTCAAGACTCAGACTGTATCCTCAATCTGTAATGAGCTCTTCTCCCTTATCCCTTTCCTTCTAAAATAAACTTCACTACATGCTCTGTTTGTCTCAGTCTCTTTCCTCTATATATGTATATATAAATGCATGTTTATGCATGTATATGCACATATATATCCATCCATCTAGATATAATATATTCATCCTTCTATAGCTGATTGTCTTTAGGCAGATACATATTTTTTACTTTTCAAAAATTTTTAAATTTTTAAGTAGCTTTTTATTTTCAAAATATATGCAAAGATAGTTTTCAGCATTTTCCTTTGAAAACCTGTGTTCCAAATTTTTCTCCCTCCTTTTCCCATTTAGCAGAACGCCTGGCATATAATAAATGCTTAATATTTGCTTATTGACTATATGACTAACCACATAACTTCCCTCAATACATTTAATTGCTCTTAATTACCTTTGGAGGGATCTCTAACATTCAAAGATCTTTATAACCTAACTTTAATTCACTGTTCTGTCCTTTTTTTTCATGCACTCTACAATGCAGCTATATTAGATTTCTTATTGTTCCTCATACATAAGTCTGTCTCTCATCTCTGTGCCTTTGAATTGACTGTGCCTCATATATGGAATACACTGATTACTCAGTTCCCCCTCTTATAATCTCTAGACTCAGTTTGTATACCTCCTTCTAAACAACCCCTTTCCTGATCCCTCCATTTCTCAATAACTTGAATTCCCCTTCAAACACTACCACACATATGTTTTGTATAGACCTGTGAAATTACATGTTTTTATCCTCAATAGACTGTTTCTTCCTTGAAGGAAGAGACTGGTTCACTTTTTCTTTTTCTTTCTAGCCCATAATATATCTGTTTCCTACTAGATGCTTGATAAATACTTAAGTTTTGATCGATCAGAAATCATGCATGTGAATTACTGCTAGAATATTTGAAATTCTAAATAAAAATGCCAGGAAGCCCAGTAGCTTCCAGGCAGTATATTAATGAACCTAAAAGGAAAATACACTTTATCTCCTAAGTAATGCTGTAAACTATTAAACCTAAAAACATGTTAACAAAAACTTTCTTTACCCTTTTATCCCAATTCTTCTATCAAGGACTGACTCAGTTAACAAAATATGTCCTTACTCCCTAGAAAGTCTGCTGAAGCTCTTTTTCCACATCTATTTTACTTATGAGATCAATGGAATGTGTGTAGATCATGAAAGCTATCTCCCAGGGTATTCGATATAAACCTGGAAGTTAAATAGGAACCACATTCAAGTTGGAAAATATTTAAGATATAGGTCTGGTTGTATTTAAAATCCCACTCATTCAATTTATCTAACTAAATTTCTACCTTTTTTTAATTATTTGGAATATCTCAATACATAAACATGTATATTAATCACTGAATATGAGACATGTAAGTGCTCTTTATAATAATCTAGTTTTGTCTCTTAATTTTAAAGAATTCGAAAATATGGCCCTAAAGTAAAGAGTGACTATGATATCATGGCTTTCTATTATATAATGGTCTTCTTACTGTCCTGTCATATTATGTTGTATCTCCCTACTCTGACTTTTAAAACAATGGCTTTCTCCCATATTTTCCTCCTCAACTTCTCACCTCTGTTCACTGTTTGCTTATTTCTCAAGATCATACAACTTCAAGATCATACAATTATGGCAGATTTGAGATTAAAAAGCAATTCTTCTAATTCTAAATCTAGAAGTATTTGTCTATACCATGTTTACTTAGGTTGTACTCAACAGAAAAGATTGGATTTGTGGGTAGTTAGAACCTAGGTTCAGGTCTTGCCTCTGCCATACTTTGGTTGTATAACCATGGACAAATCACAATACTCTAAGCAACTCTTTTGAGACTATACATTACAGAAAAGCTATTGATTTTTATTAGTGGAAGATTTTAAAACAGAATCTTTTTTACACTAATAAAATCACAAATTCAATCTTGAGATTTCAAGCACTTAGAGAAATACATATCTAGGAAGATAGTTGCCAAATAAGCCAAACAGACACAAATTGGTAGATAGATAGTAGAGAAAAGATAAGTTTGGATTTGTAATTTCATTGTATAGGAAACTCCTAGTGAGAAAACTCAGTCTACCTAAGGAAAGCAGGAATATTTCCAATGTATATAGTCTTTGAGTAATGCCAAGGAACTCTGGAAAGTCAAATTATTTGCCCAAATGATATAGTCCATATTTGACAATTAATGAAAGTTGAATAATGGCTCTCATGACATTGTTCAGTTTTCTCTGTATACTTCATGATTGGTATGTGTTTATGTGTAGGGATATGCATGTAACATGTTAACAAAAACTTTCTTTACCCTTTTATCCCAGCTCTTCTATCAAGGACTGACTCAGTTAACAAAATATGTCCTTACTCCCTAGAAAGTCTGCTAAAGCTCTTTTTCCACATCTATTTTACTTATGAGATCAATAGAATGTGTGTAGATCATGAAAGCTATCTCCCAGATAGATACAGAAACAGAGGTAGATAAAGCTAGTGACACTGAGATAGAGATATAGAAATAGAGATAAAAAGAAACAGATATAGATGATGTAGGTAGATCTACTTACGTTTATATTTAAA
Organism: Antechinus flavipes; assembly: GCF_016432865.1. Classification (NCBI taxonomy): domain Eukaryota; kingdom Metazoa; phylum Chordata; class Mammalia; order Dasyuromorphia; family Dasyuridae; genus Antechinus; species Antechinus flavipes. Next base: position 222,570,059 of record NC_067401.1, read on the forward strand.
GAGAAAAAAAAATAGATGGAGATATAGATTCAAGAAAATTCACTCCAAGAAAAAATATTTTCAGATAAATGATTACCCAACTTAATCTGATCCAAGAACTATGAAAAAAATAGGGATAATTATCACTTTTCAAAAATTAACTATTGTTTGAGTCCAAGGCAAACAACTTTATACCTAACATTTCACTCCATTCTTTTTATAATATGACAACACACTGCTTATTCACAATATTCACTATCTCACTCTTTTCTTTTTTTCTTTTTTCTCTTGGTGGGGAAACAATGAAAAAGAAAAGTGAGGGAAAATAGGAGGGGGTTGGAAATGAGAGCAAAGCAATGAAGACGAACACACAAAATAACAAAATTCCAAGAGAAATTTATATCCAAATTTTATATGTTAAGTGCACGGGGTGATATTATTATTGTAGTAAATCTAGTTACTTAAGGAATTGGATTTGTTTTAATGTTTCAATGTTTCAGTGCTCACTTGTTTCATTATTATCCCTGTAAGAATGACTAAAAACAAGAAACCATTATTACTATATGATTTTGAAAAAAGAGTGGAATTCAGCCAAACAAATTGTTATTATTTTAAACAAAGAATCTATCCAAATTTAAATAAAATGTTTTAAAAAGAAGTTGCTTGAATACAACTAACTCTCCTTTTCAGATTATTTTTAGGCACTGTCAAAAGATCCAGGGATTTTTACAGTTTGTCCTAAACACATTCAAGTTAAAAAAAAAAAAAAAAAAGTAGTCAGAGTCATTGTTATGAGAGAAGAGGGTATTCCTTTTTCCACCAAGAGCCAAATATGAGAAAACTATACTTAATAATAGGAAACATATGATAATAGGTAAGTTGTTTTAAAGTTTGTAAAGTGCTTCTCAACAAATAAAACAAAAAAATAACATCTTCAATATTCACAATAATTCTATGATACAGAACAGAATTATCCCAGTTTTACAAATAAGATAATGAAGACCCAGAAAAGTTAAATGGGTTGCCCTTAACTAGTAAGAAAACAGGTTTTAAAAGGCTTCATGACTCTAGATTCATCATTATATCATACTCCCTCCATGTGGACAGCTAGGGGTTAGGGTTAATGGACAATACTCTGGACCTGGAGTTAGAAGACAAAGTCTACCTCCAACATTCAGGAGGTATATTACCTTGGACAAGTCATATAATTAGTCTTTCTGTGTCTCAGTTTCCTTATCTGCAACATGGGAATAATAATAGTACCTATGTCCCAAGGGTTGTTATCAAGACCAAAGAACTTATATTTATAAAGGACTTGGCAAGCTCTAAAGTGCTATATAAATGCTAATTCATAACAATAATTATCACCATTATTAGTAATATTTATTGATCTGCTTATGACCAAATAACTATTACCGATCTATTTTAATAACACATTGAAATCATTGGAGGAGACCTTGATTTCTTGAAGACTATGCTAATAGAACTCAAACTTTAGAAAGTTCTACTGACCTGGGAAAGTTCCATTACAATGCAATATATGTTTGCCATGCAACAACCAGATTATCCTGGTGAGGAGAGGCTAACTAATATAGAAATTGCCCAAAATACATCATAAATGCTTTTCCATTCTCTTTACTTCTTCACAGAATTCTTAGATTTCTTCAAAGTACAAATCTGGCTCTTCCTCCTACATATGAAGGCTTTTCTAACTCTAGTTATTAGGATACTCTTGAAATTATTTAGGCAATTCTGTACATGTTTTCTATTTAATTTCTTGTGCACATATTGTGCTCCTAAACTATCACTTTACTAAGGAGTGGCTCTGTGTGTGCATGTGTTTGTGTGTGTATGTTTACGTGTTCAAATCCTCAAGGCAAAGAGAATGCTTTGTTTATTAGGCATTATATAAATGTTTCTTGAATTAAGGTATAAGTTATTTGTTATTATCTTTTTTGATTTTTGGTTTGTTTTGGGGGTGAGGGAGGGTGCTACTGCAATTCTGAATATCCATCTTCTAAGGGGAAATAGGCAATGATTCTTGTTATAAAGATATTGTAAAATCACACAAGAACTTGGGAATTTTAATAGTACTGAAGATGAATATAGAATTTCAAAGTTCTCTATTGTTAAAAATATTTTTGAACTGTCTTCTATAACTTTATGATTTGCTATGTGAATTTGAGCAAGTCACAGTCTTTTTCAGCCTAAATTTCTTCCATCAATAAATTGATAATAATAGTAATATACTACATTGCTTATGGGAGTAGTGAAAAGTGTCACACAAATGTCCTATATTATAAAATCAAAAAAACCTATTATTTTGTATCCATTTACTTCAATATGCTACCATACATGAGTGAATGATATTCAACCACTCATCCTTCGAAGTGATAATATGATTTATACTTGAGATAAGGTGGATCTCATAAATCATGTCAAATAAACTCAATAATCATCAGATCATATGATTGGTAGTGATAGGCATCTAAGAATTCATTTTGTCCAACCTTTATCTTATAATATAGATGAGAGAAAATGAGAACAAAAGTGTTTAAATGATTCATATAAGCAGTGAATAGTAGTCAAGATCTGAACCCAGAGCCTCTGAATCCTTAACTAGAATTTTTCCCATATACCATTCATGCTTTTCTTTTAAAACAATTTATATCCGATTTTAAACAAGAGGTAAATTTAGCTTTTTTAAAGGTTTTTAAGAAATCATTGGTAGAAAGAATGTTTACTGAAATTTTAAAGTTCAAACTCACAAAATACCTAATTAGTTTCACCTTTGCCCCAAGAGCTCCCTGAAATATTTCTCATACGAATGTGAAAAATAAATACCTTAAGGGAAGGATATATTTTTTTTTAATTTTAGGATTGTTTAGAAACTTCCCACTATATTTTAAGATACAGTGTTGGGACCCCTATATCACCAGTATTCATTACTCCATCCAAGTACAAGCTTGTATCCGGGTTGTACAGCTGCCAGAAGAAGTAAGCTCTGCTCACCCTACTCTGACCATAAATTGTTCTTACATGGAGCCACATGAGAGTGTAGCTGCTCAGTAGGCGAATCACAAATCACTACTGGTATACCCTTCTGGAATTTCTCCTTGGGAATGTTCTGGAATTGTGCTTGCTCATTAGGCTAGGCCGTTTATGAGTTACTTGTTTCTCTTCTCCCTCCCAAAACCCTGTATTTTCCCAGGGGCAGATAAGATGTCCTTGTGCAGGAACACCTCAATTAAAATGGCAATGGCATGAATCATAAATCACTGCTTTAAAGCTGGAAGGAATTTTATCAGTCCTGAAGTCAAATCTGCTAGATGAAGAAACTGAGGTCCAGAAAGTTTAAACCAACTGCCAAAATTCATAAAGTAAGTCACAAATCTGGCATCTGAATGTATATTTTCTTATCCCAAAGCCAATGTTCTTTATATAGCTGATGGAATTGAAGATATCAGTATAAGACTCTTCTATATCACTCATAGAGGTCCATCTCTTTCATATGTCCCAAGTTTTTTGGTACATACAATGTGATATCTCTTCTCTTGATCATTAAATTATTGTATTCAATTTAATTCAATTTGAAAATCAGTTTCTAACTTCCAGAAACTTATATTTATTGAATGTAAGTCATGTTATATTCAGATAAATGCCTCTATAAAGTAATATAAAGTAACTGAGAGAGAGAGAGAGACAGACAGACAGACATGGAGACAGAGTAAAGCAATAGCTGGGAGGATTAAGAAAGATTTGGTAGAATAGGTAGCACTTGAATTATGCTAGAAATGCTACATTTGATAATGTAGAAATGAGAAGGGAGTAGATTCTAGATATAAGGAATTTATTTGCAAAGGTAAAGAGATCTGAAATCAAAGATCAAATACAGGACATAAGACTAATTTGACTGTAGAAATATATCACTTTAATTAATTAGTTTATTAACTTCATTAATAACTACAAGCCTTCAGTCTTGTAGTCCAGATTAAAGTCATCTATGATAACTTTGATGTAGTACAATACATTTAAAAGGGAAAATAAATCTAAAAGGAATATAAAGTATGTCCAATTCTATATAGGTAAAAAAGTACCAATCTGTCATGTACTAATAGGAAATAAGTATTTTAATATTCAAAAAGCTTGATTTCATATGTAATATTCTTTAGTAATATATATTTATGTGAGTATATATGTGGCTATATATGCATATGTATATATGTGTGTGAGTATATGCATATATATGCTTTTCCCTTCTAAATGTTAAAAACTGACCACCATATTTAATAGGAACTTTGAATTACTAAAAGTCAGAGGAAGATAATTAAAAACAATGAGAAAGCTCAGATCAATGACACATAAAAATGACTGAAAGTGCTGAATGAATGAAAAAACACAACTTATTAAATGTTTATTTGGTTCCAGGAATTACCCTAACTGTGCTATGATCATAATAGAAAAAGCAAGATAATTCCTGCTATCAAGCAGCTTCAGTTTAATAAAAAAAATAAATAAATAATAAAAATGAATGTTGTCTTGAAAGGGATATTTTGTCAAAGAAGTCCAAAGGATTGTGGGTGGAGTGATAGGGCAATCTAAAATGTCCTTTTAAAGCACAATAATGTTAATTTGATTAATGTTTTCAGAACTAGAAGTAGAGGAGAGTCAAAGATGGGGCGGAGATGTTGGAAGGCTATTATTATGATGATAACAGGGCAGAAAGATGACCAGACAGAATATAAAATAGATTAGATACGGTGAATTTACTCTAAGTAGCAGCACAGGGCTTTCTGGAATCCAGGAATGGGAATGTAAGTAGGAGACAAAGGGTAGTACCAGAGATTTTAATTTTTTTTTTTAAATGAGCAGTATATTAATACAAAAAGATGTAGGGGTAGAAAGGAAATTCAGACAAAGATTAAGGGAATGACCATCTTGATCTATGGTTGAGATTGGGTGGAAGAGTAGCTTATGGGTATTTTACATACAATCATATGGTTTGGTCCTATCAACTCATAAATCAAATGCTTTAGCATCCTTTAAAATGAAACAAATGCCTTAAAATGCTCTTTTATATGTTTTGTATATGGAAATGTTTGTGTTCATTACATTTGTGATGAAATAATGATTCAAAAATTATATAAGTATCAAAAAGTTTTTTAAAAGAAAAGTAAAAGATTTGAAATATATTAGAATGTTTTATTAGAAAATACTTTATCAGAAAAATGATCAGATTTGTATCTAAATTTGCCAGCAGGATTGATGGGAAAAAGTATTAGACTGGTAATTAGGAAGTTATAACAGCCCAAATTTAAATTTTAAGCTTTGCAAAACATTTTGTATGTATTATCTCATTTGAGTATCACAACTACATTATGATATACAACATATTCTCTTATATATTAGGAAATTAAAGCTGAGAGAAGTTGTTAGCTAATAAGTATAACTCAGAATAGTTAGTAAGTATATGAAGGCAAACTCAATTTTAGGTCTTCCTAATTCCAAACCATGCTATGTGGAATTACTTTATGGAAGGTGAGAATAGAAGAGATTTAATATCTCTGTGTTTCCAGAGCAAACATTTACTAAATGCCCAGCAGGTGCTAGGCATGAGACTAAGTACTATGGCTATAAATGCAAAAATATAAGTTCCTATATTCAAAAACTGTCATAGTCTCTTTGGGAAATTTTATTTATTTATTTTGAAGATTAAGTGGATCACCTCAATTATCAGGACTGAATTATATGGTGGATTCATGCGCATGATCCCATTACTGATCAATAGAGAGCTTTACCCTAATTATTTCTAACTTCTCCCTTCTCAGACACCCAAATGGTCTCCTTACTCTTCAGGGTGTGTGTTTATGCTGGAAGGTCTTATTTCATCCTTTAAAAACTGTGAAGATATCAGTGAAGTATTATGTCTGTTGATTTTTTATATCTCTCTTTTGCCACATAATCAATCTTCTCTTCTTATCATATATTTCTCCATTTTTAAATTTTGATTTTCTTCAAAGTTCTTCTTTGACTATATATTTCAGCTTGTGATTGTACCTACAATAAATATCTTCATTGTACTATGTATGGAACTTATTTCAAATACTGGAGACTAATTTAATCAAAATGTGATGTCATATAACAAAGCCAGTACAATCTTAGTATTAAAATTTTTGACCTTTGTTTCTAGAAGAAATGTGGGTTGCTAAATTATTTTCATAATATCTAAAAGGCAACAGATTCTCCTTCTGTTCAATTATGGTCCTAGCTCGCCATACACTTTCACTGGTCCAGATATGCCTATAGATAAATAAGCTTTTATTACTTGTAAATCTAAAAACATGTGGTAATCTGGACAACAAACATTCTTTATTAATTTAATCTCTCTTTTTATCAATGGCTAATTTAAATTTTTATCTATGCACATGAATTTCTTCCAGGAATGTCTGAAATGTTCTAGAACCTGATGTCCTATATATTTAGCCCAATATCCAGCAGATGATAAGCAATTAATAAACTGTTGTTGTTGACTTGCCTTGACTTGAGAAAACTATAAGAGCACCAGTTGGCAGAAGCAGCTATAAATAGACCAACAGAGCTAGGAAGATTTTAATTTGAGTCCTGTCTTAGATACTTATTAGCTAAATGACCTTGGGCAACTCAAGCTTCATCTGATTCAGTTTCCTTATCTTTAAAATGTAATAATATTACCTGTTTTCAGGATTGTCAAAAGGATATAATAACATCATTTTTTATAAATTTGTAATATATGTGGCAAAAAAGTGATTTATAAACCTAAAGTGTTATAAAAATGCTGTCATCACAATTACCATCATATTCTGCAAACAAGAGTATTTAGTACCTCATCACACCCAAGAAATCCTTTCAACTTGGAATCAGCATTAACTTTCCTCCATTGAGTAACAAACACCATTAATGACTATACATCTCCTAATTTTGTGCCTTTCATATCATTTTTGAACAGAGAGATGATGAGCAAAGTCACATAGGTATTAGATGCTGAAAATAGACAGTCTATCCTATCTCAACAAAAAGAAAGAGAAAAAAAATACCTCACCTGAGTTAAATTGAAAGAGGTTCAACCTGTAGGTTGGTCACTGTAAGTAGGATGATTATTTTTTTGATTATATCAATCCATAAAACAAGTTAGAAGGCAAAATAGTTCTAATTCTTCTGTAGCAATCTTAGTTTCTACAATGCCAATGGCAAAATGGTAACTAATGGCAGTAGAGGAGGAGTGAAAATGGTGTTAAGAATCATAGTTTTTAGATTAGGGTTCTTAATTTGTTTTAAGGTGTGTCCCTTTGATATTCTGGTGAAGTCATTACATGCCTTCTCAGAGTATTTCTAAATGCATAAAATAAAGTATATAGGAATACAAAGAAAATCAATCATATTAAAATACAATTATCTTTTTTTTTTAATTCACAGTCCTCATGTTAAGAAGTTCTGTTTTATACCATCTATATACTTTTATTTTACTCTTGACACTCCAAATATCAAATACTTGTCCAATGATCAATGCTTGGACAAATTGTATCACATCAGTCTTGAAATTCTTGCTATAAAGGAAAGTAAATGGCTCATATATATTCCCTAGAGAATCAAACAAAGGAAGTGGCAGAATTAGTTATATTATATGCCCCAAGGCTACAAAAACATTATTTTATGTAATATTTGGAAATCTCACATTGTAACAGGAGAAAACAATTACAGCTTTTACAAAACTATTGCTTACAGAAGATAAAGAGGATACCGAAATTTTAAAAACAATTTGATAAGAACCTTCCCCCAAATTGGATTTATATATACTTTGATATATAAGGGTGATGAGAATAATACTGTAGAGATTGAATTCTGAAAACCATATAATGCAATGGAGAGTGATAACTGAAAATTATTGTGAATGAATAAAACTGTATGATTGGAAGAAAAATGGTTCTCAATAGAAGAGAAAAGATGGTATTGGTATGAAAGAAAAGCTCTTCATTTTGGGATTTAATGAGAGTATAGTCACTCTAAAAGAGGGCAGTTTCAATGGTTTTGAGAGAAGTGCACCTCAATTCTTAGGATTTTATTAAAATAAAAGTTATATTTTTCTTTCATTATTCATCTATGATTAAAGCAACATCTGCCAGGGTTCCCCACCTTCTCTCCAATATGAATTAGGCCATTTACCTCTAACGGATGACAAAACTATCAGAAGAACTTGAATGGCCTAGAATTGTGTCTGCTAACTGACTAAGCTTTTACACAGACTCTAAACAATCTGTCAGAATTTCTTGGTCACCTAAGGGAATAAAACTGCTCATTCAAATTTAGTAATCTTCCTAATAGTAAAAGAGTCATCCACTCTGCCCTCCTGGCCAAATGTGTTTCCATAAGGAGTCAAATGGGGTCACAGCTACATGAGTTAAGTGTTATAGCATCCTTGTGTGGAATCTCTTTTCTCATGCCTAAGTAAGCCTTTTTTCACTAACTTTTAAAAGATCATCCCAGAAAATGAACTCATGTGGTAATGCCTTGAGTCAGGCCTTACTGTAATAGCATTATTTGCTCCATCATTAAGTATCTGTGGTCCTTGTTTATATCTTATCCCTTCCTTTGTTAGTAGTTTAAAAAAATCTGATTTGCATAGGTAAACCTGGCTAGATCAAGAAAAATTTTCCCATTGTTCCCTAATAATTAAAGTAAATTTGGGTATTCCATTATTATAGATAAACATAAGCTGAACTATATTTGCAAAATCACAGAGCCTAGGGTCTTATTCCTGCTTTGATATATACAATGAAATGAACAGCCATTCAAATGATCCTAAAAATCTGTTAAATTTGTTTGAAGTCTTCAAATATAGCTTTTGAAATTAGGATTTTGGTTTCTTGTCTTTGCATCTTCGTCATTTTCCAAGCAATGTAAGCTACCCCAGAGTATGAATTACTTGGAGTTTTCAGTCAGCTACATGCCTATTAATCAGAGTATTACTGTACAATGACAGCTTTTATATCTATAATCCATTTATTTAATAGACATAGTTTACTTCTAGTCATAACAAAAACATTTAAGCATTTAAAATGATCACAACTGTTTTTCTCAGAAATTTTCTTCATGGTAAGCACACATATACAATATAGTTTCTAAAGCTTTATTTTTACTTAAAAAGCAAAATTCAACACAGAAAAAAACAGGAGAAAGGTAGGAAGAGAGACAAGGATAAAAGGAAAAAGGAAGGATAGAAAGAAGCAAGAAGGGAGAAAGGGAAGGAAAAAAGGAAAAAAGAAAGAGAAGGAAAGAAGGAAAGAAGGAAGGAAGGAAGGAAGGAAGGAAGGAAGGAAGGAAGGAAGGAAGGAAGGAAGGAAGGAAGGAAGAAGGAAGGAAGGAAGGAGGGAGAGAGGGAGGGAGAGAGGGAGGGAAAGAGGGAGGGCAGGAGGAAGGAAGAAAGGAAGAAAGGAAGGAAGGAAAGAAGGAAGGAAGGAGGGAGGGAGGGAGAGAGGGAAGGAGGGAGAGAGGGAGAGAGAGAGGGAGAGAGGGAAGAAAGGAAGGAAGGAGGGAGGGAAAGAGGAAGGAAGGAGGGAAGAGGGAAGGAAGGAGGGAAGAAGGAAGGAAGGAAGGAAGAAAGAAGGAAGGAAGGGAGGAAGGAAGGAAGGAAGGAAGGAAGGAAGGAAAGAAGGAAGGAAAGAAGGAAGGAGGGAAAGAGGAAGGAAGGAAGGAGGGAAAGAAGGAAGGAAAGAAGGAAGGAGGGAAGGAAGGAAGGAAGGAAGGGAGGGAAAGAGGGAGGGAAGGAAAGAAGGAAGGAAGGGAGAGAGGGAAGGAGGATGATAAAGGGAGGAAGAAAGGAAGGAAGCATTGGATTTACCTGCAACGCTGTAAGAATATTTGCTAAAGCTTGCCCATATGTGTCATGACAGTGAACAGCAAGAGCACTTAGTGGGATTTCTTTCATAACACTTTCCAACATTCTTTTCATACTTCCAGGAGTTCCCACTCCAATCGTGTCCCCTAGAGAGATCTCATAGCAACCCATGCTATACAACTGCTTAGACACCTGTTAAGAAAGGAGTTATATTAAAATGCTGAAAATGAACAGACATGAAAAATAAACAGGCACATAAGCCTCATAATTCCACAGTAGAGATCATTTAGAGGTAAAAATTTATTTGTAGTGAAGAAAAAAATCAGGGACTCTTCAAAGTAACAAATATCTCTGTATGAAACTCCTAACAATTTGTGTGAATAATGGAAATGATCAAATCATATTTATTTATCCTTTACTGCCCTAATAACTTGATGAAATACCTTTTATATTTAAACAGAAATAATTATCTTTATAATTAAAATACTATAATTTAACTAGTTGCTTTAATTAGTTAATATTTTATTATGTGTCTTTACAACATAGTACCTAATCATATTGGATATGAGCACCTGACTGGTGTATGTCTGGCTTCATTCTTTTTTTTGAGCACATTGCTATAATGACCTTAGGTAACTTAATCTTTTAAAATCTCCAGAGAGATAAAACTCTCAAGTCTCAAAACTGATCAGCATTAGCAGAGGGATTTTCCTTGGTTGGAGTTCTCTAGGCTGATAGATTTATAGGTCTACTTCTACCTCTATACACCCACAAAAAAATAGAAACATGCACACAATCATATGTTCTGTAATCTTGTCTAATTTATAAAAAAATCATATATTGAAAAAAACATAATTATAGAAATTAGGAGATCTGAATTCTTTTGTTGGTTCTGACACTAATCAATTAAATGACCTGAAGCAAGTCATTTTACCTATTAGTCCTTGATTTCCTCAGCTGTGGGGGGCAGGCTTCAAATGCAAGTCCTTTTAAGGTCTGCATATTTTCTTGGAAGTAGTTATCTTTGAAAGCTGCTCAAGAATTTCGAAGGAATTCTGCCAATATGTTTAAAAGATAGCTTAGGTTGGACACTTCTCCAGGAATGTTATAATTACTTTAATTGAAATTAGTTAACACTGGAAGTTGCCCAAGGAGTTTAGTACCTGCTGTGTATATATAACTGAAGACTGTTGGTTGTTTTGGAAGTACAATTAATTCTTTCAAAGAAAATATAAATGGTATTGCTTAGGTAAATAAAAAAGCTCTTCTTTGAAAATAATAATTACTGTTATTTCTATAGTTCTGTACATACAATTAGGTTATCTGAACTCATAAACAATTTTTTAAGAAGGCACTGGAAGTATTACTGTCCTCATTTTAGAGATGATGAAACTGACAACCCATAAGATTTAAGTATCACATATATTAAGCATAAAATCGGAAATTTATATTTAGGTCTTTATTACTCCAAGAGCAGTGTTTTATACATTATATTACATAGACTCTTTTGAGATATTGTTTATTTCATTCAGTGTTTAATCATTAAAATTGTCAGATTTTTTTTCTCCCTATCCCTTTTAAAAATAAAATTGATGCTCTTAGGAATTTGAGATTACTCATGATTTCTAAGAGGTAAATCACGTATATTAGCAAAAGTTTTATTAAGTTCAGTAATGTGTGAAGATATCACTTGCGTTTCTCTTTAAAATATGGATTTTTCATATAGTCGTTTAATTTTATTGAATCCTACTCAGATGATTTTACTGTCAGCTAAGATCTCCTGAGACTACATTCAGACAGGAAATTCTCTAATGCTCTAAGGAGACAGACATGGAAAAAAGTTAGAGGTGCGGGGGGAAGCACTGCATTGTATCCTAGTGAGATTTTTTTTTTCATTTGAAGGGAATAAGAACAACCAAAAAAGCTTCCAACCAAACTCTGACTGTGATATAATAATATAATCAGATCTGACAGTTCATTATTGATCTTGGGATAAACCAAAAATGATTAGGCCAAAAGCCATGCAAATTCTTTAGCCACCCAAGAACTAAAATCCTGTTAATTCACACTGGAATGTGTTATTGTTGCTAATCTATAGTTGCTTTCTTTGATTTTAATGTCATAAAAGTACTTTCTGATTTAGCATAAGAATAGTAATGATGTGAAAAATCACTTACATTAGTTCCAGAAAACTAAACAGTAGGAAAGAAACTAAGACACACTAAATGTGCTGATAGAAAATGATAAAAAATAAGCTACAACATCTATTTTGCTTTTTAAAAAATATTAGAATTCTTATTTCTTTGAGATTCTATTGACATATTCAACCTAATGCTTTTGAGAAAAAGGATAGATACTCTTTTCATCTGAAGAGTCCCAGGAAATATTATGGAATTTTAATTAGATTTAATTAGAGGAACAGTTTTCAATGGATTATAGAATATGTTTTCCATGACTCCGTTTTCACTTGTAAATTTATTTTCCACTACTATCCTTAATACAGCTCAGTTTTCAAAACCATTCACCAAAATACAGGTCCCTTTGAATTTAGTTTTTAATTAAGCACAATTGAATAAAAAACCTTAGGAATGGGTCAATTTATTTTATTTTTTCAAAAGTATTTCAGATACATTCTATTCTAGAAACAAAAGAAAAATACCATTAACAAAAATAATATATGTATATGACTATTGCCACATGTGACTGAAATTGAAAAAAAAAGATTTAATCAATACATTATCATCTTTTATGCTAAAAACCAATTAGCCAATTCTGTTTCCCTACCTCTTACCTCCTTCCCAACACCATTTGAACCAACAGAGTTTATCAGCCACCACCAATTCTAATGATCCTAATTTTTTTGTGCTTATATTTTATAATGATCAAAATAAAATTAATTCAAAGAGATAATATCCTTTTTTAATAGAACTTTACACAAATAAATAGAACATGAAAAATAGCCAGTTCATTCAAAACATCTAGATAATTTTATGATGATCTAAGGATAATTGATATAATCTTACTTTGGCCACTTTTTCAGGTGCTATATGTCCTTCATATGGGCATCCAAGAGCACAAGAAACATACCTAAATTAAAAAATTCATAATTATTTAAACATATGTGCAATGTATAGCATGCAGGTTAATTTAATTACTGTATAAGTGAGTTAAATAACTAGATTTCTTCAAGTAGCCATATTTTCTAACCATTTGTTTCCAATCAATTTAATAGAATAGATATATAAACAGTTACTACTTACAACTACTTAAGATAGTGGGTAGAACACTGGAACTGCAATCAGGAAAACTAATCTTTTTAAGTTCAAACTATCCTCAGAACTTACAAGCTATATGACTGGGCAAGTCATTTAACCTTCTTCACCTCAGTTCCTCATCTGTAAAATTAGCAAGAGAAAAAAATGGCAAACCACTACAAATTCTTAGCCAAAATACAGCAGCACTGGCAACTTTATCTGGATTCAGAAGCCAATGGATCATCAGGTTAGCTGTGAAACTTCAGAAGGTAAATAATGAGCCCCTAAACCCCAGTATAATATTCAAGGCTTAGCCACCCTCACCCAGCTTGTGAAGGAACCTGGCTGCACCAGCCCTAGGGCAAAGTGAAGTTGCTGTCACCTGTAGAAAAAGCTTTGAACAATCTCCCCTTTCCCCAAGAGCAGACCTCAATTTTTAAAAATGAGTAAAAAAGCAAAAAGAGCCTGATCATTGATTAACATCCAAAAGGGATCTTAAAGGAAGGGAAGGGATCCACATGTGCAAAAATACTTGTAGCAGCCCTTTTTGTAGTGGCTAGGGATTGGAAACTGAGTACATGCCCATCAGTGGAAAATGGCTGAACAAGTTACAGTACATGAATATTATGGAATATAATAAATGATCAGCAGGATGATTTCAGAGAGGCCTGGAGAGACTTATATAAACTGATGCTAAGTGAAATGAGCAGAACCAGGAGATCATTGTACATAGCAACAAGATTACACAATGACCATTCTGATGACTGTGGCTCTCTTCAACAATGAAATGATTCAGGCTAATTGCAATAGACTTGTGATGGAGAGAGTCATCTTTACCCAGAAAGAGAGCTATGGGGACTGAATATGGATCACAACATAGTATTTTCATCTTTTTTGTTGTTTGTTGGCTTTTTGTTTTCTTTCTCATTTTTTTTTCTTTTTGATCTGATTTTTCTTGTGCAGCTTGATAATTATGGAAATATGTATAGAAGAATTGCACATGTTTAACATATGTTGGATTATTCACTGTTTGGGGGGGGTGAGGAGAAGGGAGAGAGAAAGATTTTAGAACAAAAGGTTTTGCAAAGGTAAATATTGAAAATGACCTCCAATATCAAGACTCAAGAGAAGCATAATAAAAATGCAAAAGAAAACATTAGGGATTCCATAGAACTAAAGTGTTGAAATACCCAGAAAGATGATAATTATAAATCTTGAAAACTGTACCACTAATAGTATAGCTAGAAGTAATATACATAGAAAAAGGATAAGGGTATAAGGTATATCTGAAGTAATGACATAAAAACAGATATGAGGAGAGTAGAATAGGTGCAGAAGAAAGGAAGAAGTAAAATGGTACACAATTATTCTACATGAAGAGTCAGGAAAGATCTATTATATTGCAAGGTAAGATGGAAGGGAGGGTGAGAAGCATCACTTGAACCTTTTTCTCATCTTGTCCAATTTACCTTACCCAACAGGGAAGTAGTATGGGAAGAGATTAAATGAAAGGAGAGGGTAGGGATTAACAGAAGGGAGGGCAGATAGGTAAGATGGTAGGCAGAACAAAACACTGGAAGGGAAGGGTGAAAGAAGAGAAAAGACAAAGTATAAGATGGAGGGAAATGCACAGGCAGCAATCATAACTTAATGTGAATGGGATGAAATCTCCCATAAAATGGAGGCAGAGAACAGAATAGATATGTTAAAAAAAAAAAAAAAAAAAAAAAAAAAAAAAAAAAAAAACAAGAAAAAACAGAACTCTACATTATGTTGTTTACAAGAATACAATTGAAGAAGAAAGACATACACAAAATAAAGTTAAGGGATTAAAGTAGAATCTATTATGCTTCAGCTGAAGGGAAAAAAAGCAAGGGTTGACAACCCTGAGCTCAGAAAAGTAAAAGCAAAAATAGACCTAATTAAAAGAAATAAGAAAGCTACATCCTACTAAAAGGTACCATAGACAAAGAAGAAATAGCAATACTAAACATATTCACTAAATGGTCAAGCATCCAAATTCATTTTTTCATTATTTACTATTTTATTTTCCTCAGTTGCACGTAAAATGTTATCCAAAACACCTTTGAAGGACTTTTGATGAAAAATGCTGTCCATCCTCCAAGAAGAAACTTATGTCTGAGTACAGATTGAAGCATAGTTTTAAACTTTATTTTATTTTTCTTGTTTTTTGGGGGACTCCATGTTTCCTTTCACAACTTGACTTGTATGGAGATGTTTTTCATGCCTCCATCTACCTTCTCAATAAGGCTGGGGAGCAGGGAAGGAAAAAAGGAGAGAATCAGGAACTCAAGAGTTTTAAGAACAAATGTTAAAAATTTGCCAAAAAAAAAAGCAAAATTAATCAAATGGAAAAGGAAAGGAAGTACAAAAGCTCAGTGGGGAAAACAATTCCTTAAAAATTAGACTTGAGCAAATGGAAGCTAATAACTTCATGAGAAATTAAGTAGCAAACAAAACTAAAAGAATGAAAACAATTTTTAAAAGGTGAAATATTCCATTGGAAAAGCAACTGACCTGGAAAATAAATTCAGGAGAATAATTTTAAAATTATTGGTCTACCTGAAAGCCATGAAAAAAAAATTAGACATCATCTTTTCAAGAAATTATCAAGGAAAACTATCCTGATATTTTAAAATCAAAGAGTAAAATAGAAAGTCAAAAAAAAAAAAAATCTACCAAACACCTTGTGAAAGAAATCCCAAGATGAATACTCTAAGGAATATCATAGCCAAATTCCAGAAGTCATAGGTTAAGGAGAAAATATTTCAGGCATCCAAAATGAAATGCAGTTCAAGTATGGTGGAGCCACAATCAGGATAACAATTGAACAAGTCATTAATCAACTCCATAGGGAAAAAATGCCCTGGGCCAAGTGCTGAGTAAATTCTACCAAACATTCAAAGAACAATTAATTCCAATAATACATAAACTATTTAGAAAAATAGGTGGAATCCTACCAAACTTCTTTTTTGATAAAAATATGGTTATGATACCTAAGCCAAAAAGATCCAAAGCAGAGAAAAAAATTATAGCCCAATTTTCCTAATGACTATTGATGCAAATTATTTGAACAAAATACTAGCAAGGCCATTATAACAATATATCACAAAGATTTAAGTGGAATTTATATCAAGAATGCAGGGTTTGTTCAATATTAGGAAAACTACCTACATAACGGAGTGCATTGATAACAAAACTAACTGAAATCATAGACTTAGTAGACAATGCTATATCAAAAGATAAGTATAGGTTTATAGTCTTTTGACAAGCTGCAAATTGCTTTCCAGAATAATTGTGTCAGCTCACAACTACATTAAGAGTGTATTACTGCCCCAATTTTCCCACATCCCCTTTTCTCATGTTAGCCAATTTGATAGATATAAGTGATACCTCAAAGTACATTTAGTCTGTATTTTTCCAATCAATAGTTTTAAGGCATTTTTTTCATGACTTTACATAGCTTTTATTTCTTTATTGAAATGAGCCTATTTATATCCTTTAATATTATATGTATTGGGAAATGACTTATTTTAATAAATTTTACTTTGTTTTCTATATATTCAAGAAATAAGGCCTATATCAGATGATTTTTCTGGGACGGGGGGGAGTTCTCCCAGATTCCTGATTAACTGCTAATTTTGGCTGCATTGGTTTTGTTTATGCAAAAATGTTTTAATTTCTTTTAATCAAAATTATCCATCTTATAACCAAATTATCCTGTCTATAGCTTGTTTGGTAGCATGATCACTGTACTGAATAAGTAGACTGATTTAGGTAGAATTGCCATTTTTTAATATTAACTCAGCTTACCCATGTATACTTGATATTAATCTAATTGTTTATATCTAAATATCTTCACATAAAACATGTTTTCTAATTGTATTCAAATAGTTCCTGGGTTTATCTTGGCAGGTAGACTTCCAATTGTTTTATATTGTCTGTAGATATTTTAAATGAAATTTTTCTTTCTCTTCCTGCTTCACATTGTTGTTAATATACAAAAATGCAGGTGATCTATGTGGGCTTATTTGATATCCTACAACTTGCTAAAATTGTTAATTATTTCAACTAGTTTTTTAGTTGATTCTTTAGAATTGTATACAATCATATAAACAGCAAATAGTTATCTATAGATAAGAAAATATTTTAAGACCAAAGAAGAGAGAGGGAAGACAATAATTGGGACATAAAGTGGATAAATTCTAATTTTCTTCAATTCCCTTTTCTTTTTCTTTTTTTTTTATTTTTTTAGTGCAATATAGAATAACAGTGAAGACAATGAGCATCTTGCTTAACTACTAATCTTATTGAGAAGACTTCTACTTCTCCCCATTACAAATGTTGTTTATTTGCAGTTTTTGATAGATATATTGCCTATCATTTTAAGGAAATCTCAGTTTATTCCTATGTTTTTGAGTATTTAACAGGAATGAGTACTGGATTTTGTCAAAAGCTTTTTTTGGTATCTTTAAAGATAACTATATAATTTTTGTTATTTCTGGTACTGATCTAATCAATTGTGCCTATGGTTTTCCTAATATTGAACTGGCACTTAATATATATTTATAAAATGTTTAACACATAATAGATCTTTTATCATCATCATCATTGAGCAGATGGAGAGATTTTAGTAAATATTATAGGACAATAAAGTGGATTCCAAATTATTTTAATGCCTGGATTTAAAGAATATGACTAATGTCAACTAGAAAGAAACCTCTAAGGGGAATTCTTCAGAGAGTTATCATTGGCATTATTTATACAACATTTATATTAACAGGAAGAAAACATGGATGATGGGCATATAAACTCTGAAAATGACATACAGTTAGTGTGATTCA
Source organism: Antechinus flavipes (assembly GCF_016432865.1). Lineage (NCBI taxonomy): Eukaryota > Metazoa > Chordata > Mammalia > Dasyuromorphia > Dasyuridae > Antechinus > Antechinus flavipes. The sequence continues at coordinate 222,588,028 of NC_067401.1, forward strand.
TTTGAAAGTATGATAGATGTTAATAAATAGCCAAATTATAAAGTAAGAAACTAAAATTATCAAAAACAATATAAAAAAGTGCTCCAAATCACTAATAATTTAAAAAAGCAAAAGAAAAAAAAGAAAAAAAGGCAACTCTGGCTTTTGATCTGAAATCTATGATAATGGTAATTTTTATAATAGCTTTTTACTTTTCAAAATACGTGCAAAGAAAGTTTTCAGTATTCACCCTTGAAAAACCTTGTGTTCCATATTTTTCTCCCTCACTGGTAATTTTTTAAAAAACACAAATGTTGGAGAAGTTGTGTGAAAACAGACAATTTAAAACACTTGGTGAAGCTCATCCAGACATTAAATTGAATTAGCAACACATTGCTGAAATGAAAAAAAAAAAAAAAAAAGGACGAAAAGATGCATTTGAGCAAAAATAAAATTATAGTGATTTTCTCTGTATAGTATCTTGTATATAGAAGGAAGTAAAAATAACAAGGTTATTATTAATTGCATAATAGTTGATTAGATTATAATATATGAATGAAATGAAAAACTATTATAATATTATGAAATTTCTTATGGGATAGTTTCAGAGGTACTTGGGAAGACATATATATTGATGTAAAATTAAGTGAACAGAATCAAGAGAAAAATTTGTTTAACATTATAAAAATGAACAACTTTGAAAGATTTATTAATTCTAACAACATAATGACCAAGTCTAGAGGACCCATAATGAAATATGCTTATTATGTTTGTATTTCATTCTCAAGGAAGGCAGAGAATGAAATGTGTTATCCATGTCTTAAAAGAGAAGTGTGGGATTTTGAGTGCTGAATGAGACACATATTTAGAGCTTGGTCAATATAGAAATTTATTTGGATTAGGTGTGCATATTCATTACAAGGGTTTTGTTTTTTAATTATCCCAACACAGGAAGGGAATCTGGGAGGCAAAAATGAAATTATTTTTAAAATTAATTACTTTTAATTTTATAAAAGCTAAATATATAACCATAGATCTAGGTTTGAATTGTATCTCTGCTCCTTACTGATTAAAGCACTTTATCCCATTAGGCCTCAGTTTCAGTTACAAAAATTTTGTAACATTAAAAAAATGATTTAGATGATGATGGTACTTTGTGGTTTCAAATCTAAATATGGTAATGATTTTATTAGGAGAATAAATAAAATATACATAGATCATGGAACAAAAACAGATCCCCACAGTGCAGAATTAACTGTTGATGGTCACAAGATGAAATTAGAGATAGGGATGGATAGAAAGTCTCATATTTGGGATTCAAAAATATAGATGGGGAGATGTGGTTTAATAATAGTTAATTTGAAAGACATTTTAAAAGTCATCTACAGATTCAATATACAGTACGTTAGCAGACTGACTTGAAATCCATAGAATCTAATGTAATCTTCTATTATATTAGTAAAGGAGAAGTTTTTAGCAAATAAGAAAAATATTTTTGCTGTGTTTCATCCTGTTTAGACCATACTTAGAATATTATGTTGAATAACTGGTTATACATTAAGAATACTCACTTCATTCAAACTAAATGAAGATCAGGCAAAGAAACTTGAGAAGTAACAGTCAGAGAAGTAAAAGGACCAAAGGAGAAAGTTATGAAGCACTAGAGAGAGGAGAGTATCAGGGAGAGGAGAATATCAAGAAGATGAAGGTGATTAACCTTAACTTGCAAAGGATATGAATGGCAACTGTAAGCAAAAAGAAGACAAAGATACTCAGTTTGTAATTTGCTTGATTTCTCTGCCAAGAAGAATTATCTTTGCATCAGAAGTGGAATCCAAAAAATAAATACCATAGATTTGATATGCAAGATAAGTAAGAAGATTATAATGGAGGATCTAATTACTTTTGATTAATTTACCTGGTTATTCTGAGTGTTCTTTTGTGTTACTGTAACATAAAATCTCTCTCATTTTTGTTCTAGTTCTGCTCTCTAGTTCCACATATAAGAAATCTACTATATAGACCAGCTGTTGTAAATTATAGGTATAGCATATATATATATATATATATATATCTGCATGTATATGCACAAAACATAAATGCATAAATCACAAAGACATTGCAGTAATATATCTATAAGCCCAATGAAACAGAAATTCTGTATTTTGTTATGCGAGGTCATGTGTGTGGTATGTTAAATACAAAATTGAACATAATGAAAAGAAGGCTATTTTAAAACAGACCTTGTTAGAGGTAAATTGCCAGTTTTAGAATGATTGGACTCAATCAGAATGTTATAAGACAATATGATATGATGCACATAAAAATATAGATGCTTGTGATAAACTGAAATTAAAAATAATTGTACCCACTTGAGAAATGATCTCAAACTATGATTCAATTAAAATCAATGCACATTTGCCAAATTGATGGTGCTTTCACTATTGCCAAATTAACAACACTTAACTCAATAGTTTCAACTAAATATGGCATTTAAATTCTTTCTGTTTTATTTGGATCCATAATGACATAGGCAAATAAATGGTTTAAATAATTTAAAATTATCATAATTTCTTTATTTGGTTTAAAGAATTTTAATGACAACTGTTAACTTATAACAGAGTATGATTGTTTATTCCAGATCACAGGCCATGAGTAATAAATGTTTTCCTTGATCATTCTAAAGCTGATTGGGCTTTAGATAAAAGTCCTCCCAAAACATAAGGTGCAGGTAATCACAGCAGGGTAAGGTAAAACAGTTGAAGGGATTTGGTTTTCATTAAGTTGTATAAAATCAACCAATTGTGGTCATAAATTTTAAAATTTTCACTTAGATGATTTCTATTTTTCTCTAAGCCGAGGCCACAAGTAACTAATTGAGGGATGTAGGACAATAATCTGCCCCAAAAAAATTTCTAGTGAATTTTGGAGAAAAATATGTGCTGAGCAGTCAATGTTAGTGCATACCTATGCTTCAGCATGTTACCAGGGGCAGTGTGTTATTGTGGAAAGAGCTCTGAACCTGAAGTCTTCAAATCAAAATGAGGTCCTGAGTGGCTAGGTGCTATTGGGAGCATTGATGGAATTATTCCCTGGGGCAGATAAGGAGAAGGCTCTGACGAAGATCAGTTTAGCTTCATGGTCCCACCATCTGTGGAGGTCAACCAGTCAGCAATTCAAGTTATATCAAATGCCAGCTAAGGACCTGCACCAATGTCAAGGGGGTATTTCCTTTTTCCTGGCTAATTGGGGGTTCCATTAGGAAACTTGTCCTTTCCATAATTAATTGTTAAAAACCCCTTTCTTTGCTCTGTGCTTTCACACTTTATTCCATATTTACCAATCCTTGCATCTATTGTATCTCTTCATTTTGTCTGTAACCTCTTCTAAATAAACCAACTTTTTGCAGAACCTCAATATTTGGTGCTTTTCCTATAGCATATCATCTGGTGCTACATCAACCACATCAAAAGGACTTTAATTCTATTCATGGAACTTAACATTTGTAAGTGTGGGAAATTGGGGAAATCACTAAACTTTTCTTATGTAAATGTAAAATAGTTATTATTTGTTTTATTTTTTTGCCAATATCAACAGGGATCATAGGAGATAATGCATACAAAGAACTATGTAAATATGGGCTATAATGGATACATACTTGGCTCTCAGGACTTGAAACCCTTTCTTTAAACATTATGATAGCTATAAAGGGAAATTAAGGAATTTCCTAAATATCTGAGGCTTATTTTTCTACCTTTTTTTGTCTTCAAAATCCCTGTGGGTATCCCTGTGCACATAATTTGTAAACAGATTTTTGTTTTTGTTTATTGATAGCAGTCATAAGTATAAATTATTAGATAAAATCATGCTGTCATAAAATATAGTATTTTGCAAAAAAAAAAAAAAAAGATAGTGCTTTCAGTTAAATTAGTATCAACCATCCCAACTCTTTGAGATTGCGTTCAATTACCAGCTTTCCTTTCTCCTATTAAAGGCAGGATTTTCCAAAAATATCTCAGAAGATAGGAAAAGGAAAGGAGGAAGCTATTTTTTTTTGATTGAACTCTAGTCAAAATAACTCTGGTTAAAATAAAAAATACAGTTGGAAGGATATGGATACAATCCAACCTTACCTTAGCTCTTAAGGTCTCACTGCAAATAATTACTCTAAAATTCATATAGATTCTAAACTCACCCTTGCAAACCAGAATCCTTGAAATAAACATTTTAGAAATAAACAGATCCCAACATTAAGTGGGTACAATGCCCTCAATTGTGCAAAATCATTGTTCATTCAAGTGTACTCATTCATGGTACATGATTTTTGTCCTTAACTTTTCAGAAATCTTCCAGGAGGAGTCAAGAATGAGGGAGTCTAGCTAGCATACCAGAAGTCTTCTTCTAGAGCTTTTAGCATTATTTGGATATCAACAAGCTGTGCTCTCCACAACCATTTTTCCATAATCTCCCCACATAACTGAACTATACCCTTTGATCATATATCTTCGGGATGGCAACTTTCACAACATAAAATTATAAGGATTTTGTAGCAATTCGATGCAATTTTTGGAATTTAAAGTGCCCCTCACATTTTATATAGTCAGCAGTGGTTTGAAATAGACCATGATTAGCTTTCAATGCTCTTTATTTTCTTGATTCATTTTTTTGTAGTAATGGTGCTGTTTTTTTTCAAATGTTCCTTTCTTCTCTTTTTTTCAGAATAATTTGAGAATTTATATTTTACATTTTCAAATAGTTTCAGGTACTTTACACTTTTATTTTTTCCACCGCATATATGGGTGTGGGGGAGAGATGTCCGTGTGTTTGTGTTGTTCCTGTTATTTCACCTTTTTCTTTTTTTTCTGTTGCTATATCTTTAAAGAAATCTTTTTTTTTTAACAATAGCTTTTATTTTTCAAAATGCAAGCAAAGAATTTTCAATATTCAGCCCTGCAAAAACTTGTGTTCCATATTCTTCCTTCCTCCCTCCCTCCCTTCCCCCTTCCCTAGATAGCAAGTAATCCAATGCAGGTTAAACATGTACAATTTTTCTAAACACATTTCCACATTTATCATGCTGCACAAGAAAAATCAGATCAAAAATCACTTTTGTCAAGACTATCAAGAGTGGAGCCAAGATGGCAGAGTAAAGCCAGGAAGCTGCTTGAGCTCTTCCAGCTTCTCTCAGAAACCACAAGAAACCAAGCCTCTGAACAGAGTCTGATGGAATGAAACCTCTCTCTGGCTCAAAATGGAAGGAAAAAACTTCAAGACAGGTCAGTCTCACAAGTGTAAAAAGGGTGTTCAGCCCAGCTCAGATAGATCCTGGGAAAGTCAGTGAGAGGATCTTAATCACAGCCAATCAGCAAGTAAGACCCTCAGTCCTGGCTCAGTAGAGGAGCAGATCAGGGGGTGCAGCTTCACAGTCCTAGGTCAGAAGGCAAACTCTGGGAAACCAGCCTGTTTCCTGAACAAAGCAGGCAAAATTACTCCCTGCAAACACAAGTGGGCGCTATGTTCAAAGACTCAGAGATACACAGGAAGCTTGGGACAGTGCCCCCTTTACCTCAGGACCAGAACTTAGCCACAACAGTAAAACAAGAGGAAATATCAAAAGAAAAGGGAAAAAAATGAGCAAGAAACAGAAAATAATTTTGATCATAGAAAGTTACTATGGTTTCAGGGCAGACCAAAACCCCAACTCAGATGAGGACAAAATGTCCACAGAGGAAATCTCAAAGCATGATATGAACTGGCCTCATGCCTAAAGAGGCTTCTTGGAAGTGCTCATAAAAGACTTTAAAAGGGAAATAACAAAGGTAGAAGGGAAAATGAGAAAAGAAATAAGCAAAGGAAGGGAAAAAACTGATATAAGAAAAAAAAAAAAAAAAGACTTCCAGCCAAGATGGCGGAGAGGAGGCACACAGATGGATTTACATGTGAATTCTACCAAACATTTAAAGAACAATTAACTCCAATGCTAAATAAACTATTTGAAAAAATAGGGATTGAAGGAGTCCTACCAAACTCCTTTTATGACACAGACATGGTACTGATACCTAAACCAGGTAGGCTGAAAACAGAGAAAGAAAATTATAGACCAATCTCCCTAATGAATATTGATGCTAAAATCTTAAATAAAATATTAGCAAAAAGATTACAGAAAATCATCCCCAGGATAATACACTATGACCAAGTAGGATTTATACCAGGAATGCAGGGTTGGTTCAATATTAGGAAAACTATTAGCATAATTGACTATATCAATAACCAAACAAACAAAAACCATATGATCATCTCAATAGATGCAAAAAAAGCATTTGATAAAATCCAACATCCATTCCTAATAAAAACACTTGAGAGCATAGGAATAAATGGGCTTTTCCTTAAAATAGTCAGGAGCATATATTTAAAACCATCAGTAAGCACCATATGCAATGGGGAAAAACTGGAACCTTTCCCAGTAAGATCTGGAGTGAAGCAAGGTTGCCCACTATCACCATTATTATTTAATACCGTATTAGAAACACTAGCCTCTGCAATAAGAGTCGAGAAAGATATTAAAGGAATTAGAGTAGGCAATGAGGAAACCAAACTATCACTCTTTGCAGATGATATGATGGTATACTTAGAGAACTCCAGAGATTCTACTAAAAAGCTATTAGAAATAATTTTTAATTTTAGCAAAGTAGCTGGATACAAAATAAATCCCCATAAATACTCAGCATTTTTATACAGCACCAACAAAACCCAACAGCAAGAGATACAAAGAGAAATTCCATTCAGAATAACTGTTGATAGCATAAAATATTTGGGAATCTATCTACCAAAGGAAAGTCAGGAATTATATGAGCAAAATTACAAAAAGGTCTCCACACAAATAAAATCAGACTTAAATAATTGGAAAAATATTAAGTGCTCTTGGATAGGCCAAGCAAATATAATAAAGATGACAATACTCCCTAAACTAATCTATTTATTTAGTGCTATACCAATCAGACTTCCAAGAAAATATTTTAATGATCTAGAAAAAATAACAACAAAATTCATATGGAACAATAAAAAGTCGAGAATCTCAAGGGAATTAATGAAAAAAAAAATCAAATGAAGGTGGCCTAGTTGTACCTGATCTAAAATTATATTATAAAGCAGCAGTCGCCAAAACCATTTGGTATTGACTAAGAAATAGATTAGTTGATCAGTGGAAAAGGTTAGGTTCACAAGACAGAATAGTCAACTATAGCAATCTAGTGTTTGACAAACCCAAAGATCCTAACTTTTGGGATAAGAATTCATTATTTGATAAAAACTGCTGGGATAACTGGAAATTAGTATGGCAGAAATTAGGTATGGGCCCACACTTAACACCATATACCAAGATAAGATCAAAATGGGTCCATGACCTAGGCATAAAGAATGAGATTATAAATAAATTAGAGGAACAGAGGATAGTTTATCTCTCAGACTTGTGGAGGAGAAAGAAATTTGTGACCAAAGATGAACTAGAGACCATTACTGATCACAAAATAGAAAATTTTGATTACATCAAATTAAAAAGCCTTTGTACAAACAAAACTAATGCAAACAAGATTAGAAGGGAAGCAACAAACTGGGAAAATGTCTTCACAGTTAAAGGTTCTGATAAAGGCCTCATTTCCAAAATACATAGAGAACTGACTCAAATTTATAAGAAATCAAGCCATTCTCCAATTGGTAAATGGTCAAAGGATATGAACAGACAATTTTCAGAGGATGAAATTGAAACTATTACCACTCATATGAAAGAGTGTTCCAAATCATTATTGATCAGAGAAATGCAAATTAAGACAACTCTGAGATACCACTACACACCTGTTAGATTGGCTAAGATGACAGGAAAAAATAATGATGAATGTTGGAGGGGATGAGGGAAAACTGGGACACTGATGCATTGTTGGTGGAGTTGTGAACGAATCCAACCATTCTGGAGACCAATCTGGAATTATGCCCAAAAAGTTATCAAATTGTGCATACCCTTTGATCCAGCAGTGTTTCTATTGGGCTTATATCCCAAAGAAATACTAAAGAAGGGAAAGTGACCTGTATGTGCCAAAATGTTTGTGGCAGCCCTGTTTGTAGTGGCTAGAAATGGGAAATTGAATGGATGCCCATCAATTGGAGAATGGCTGGGTAAATTATGGTATATGAATGTTATGGAATATTATTGTTCTGTAAGAAATGACCAGCAGGATGAATACAGAGAGGACTGGCGAGACTTACATGAACTGATGCTAAGTGAAATGAGCAGAACCAGGAGATCATTATACACTTCGACAACGATATTGTATGAGGACATATTTTGATGAAAGTGGATTTCTTTGACAATGAGACCTAACTGAGTTTCAATTGATAAATGATGGACAGAAGCAGCTACACTCAAAGAAAGAACACTGGGAAACTAATGTGAACTATCTGCATTTTTGTTTTTCTTCCTGGGTTATTTATACCTTCTGAATCCAATTCTCCCTGTGCAACAAGAGAACTGTTCAGTTCTGCAAACATATATTGTATCTAGGATATACTGCAACATATCTAACATATATAGGATTGCTTGCCATCTAGGGAAGGGTGTGGAGAGAGGGAGGGGAAAAAGCAGAACAGAAACGAGTGCAAGGGATAATGTTATAAAAAAAATTACCCTGGCATGGATTCTGTCAATATAAAATTATTAAATAAAATTTTAAAAAAAGAAAAAAAAAGTCCTTAAAAAATACAGTTGGCCAAATGCAAAAAAATCCACTGAAGAAAACAACATCTTCAAAACTAGAATTAACCAAATGGGAAAAAAAGAAGATACAAAAACTGAAGAAAATCACACATTAAAAACTAGAATGGTGCAAATGGAAATCAATATTTTTGTGAGACAGAAAGAATCAGTCAAAAACCAAAAATGAATGGAAAATAGAAGAAAATATGAAATACCTCACTGGAAAAACAGCCAACCTGGAAAATCAATCCTGAAGAGACAATTTAAAAATTATTGACCTATCTGGAGATCATGACCAAAAAAAAAACAGCATGGATAGCCTTCTTCTAGAAACAGAGGGAGAAATATTCACTGAAAGAAATTATAGAAAACCTTAAGAAAGAGATCCCAAAGGAAAACCCCAAGGAACATTGTTGCAAAGATTCAGAACAACAATCTCAAGGGAAAAGTACCACAAGCTTCCAGATAAAAACAATTCAAATATCAAGGAACAAGAGTCAAGATAACCCAGGATTTGGTAGCTTCTACAATAAAGCTATCAGAGAATCTGGACTACAGTATTCTGGAAGGCAAAAGAGGTTGCTTTACCAACCAAGAAATAACTATCCAGTAAGGCTCAGCATCATCTTTAAAGGGAAGTAATGGATCTTCAATGAAGTAAGAGACTTTCAAGCATTTCTATTAAAAAAAATAGATATAAGCAGAAAATTTAATCTACAAACACAGGACACAAGAAATGCATAGAAAGGTAAATGGCGAGAATACATATATGTGTGTGTGTGTGTGTGTGTGTGTGTGTGTGTATTATTTAAAGGTTAAATCATTTACATCCCTAGATGAGAAAATGATATCTGTAACTCTTGAGAACTATATCTGTTATTGTGGCAGAGGAAGGCATCATATGAATAGAGGATATAGTTGTAAATGGACTCGGATATGAGAATATCAAAGAAAAGACATTAGGAGATAAAAAAGTACTGTGCTGAGGAAAGCAGAGGTATAGTAGGGACAAATTAGATCATATGAAGAAGTACAAAAGACCTACTATAATGGAGGGAAAAAAGGAGGGAGAAGCTTGATCTTATCTGTTTTAGTTCTAAAGGGAGTAACTTAATTTTTCAGTTGGGCATAGAAATTTATCTAACTCTATAAAGAAATAGGAGGAGAAAGAGGAAAAGAAAAAGGAAGGACAGGATAGAAGAGAGGACAGAAATACTAGGGAAAAAAGTAAGACAAGAGAGGAAGGGTTGATAGAAAATGAGGATAGGGTGGAAAAAGAGAACAAAAGTATATACAGGGGAAAAATAGGATGGAGGGAAATACAGAGCTGGTAATGATAGCTGTGAATGTGAATGGGATGAATTTTCCCATAAAATGAAAGTGAATAGCAGAGTGGATTAAAAAACAGAATCCTACAATATGTTGTTTACAAGTAACACATTTGACACAGAGAGACACATACAGAGTAAAGGAAAAGTCTAGAACAGGATTTATGCTTCAATTGAAGTAAAATAAAGCATAGCAGTTCTAATCTCAGGTGAAGCAAAAGTAAAAATAGATCTTAAAAAAGAGATAAGGAAGGAAAATACATCTTTATAAAGGGTTTCATAAATAATGAAGTATTAACTATATTAAGTATGTAAGCACCAAGTGGTAGAGCAGCCAAACTCCTAGAGAAGATTTTAAGCCAATTATAGGAAGAAATAGCAAAACTATACTAGTGGGCGACCTCAACCTTCTCTGAGAATAAGATAAATCTAACCACAAAATAAACAAGGAAGAAACTATGGAGGTAAATAGGATCCTACATCCCCTAGATTTGATAGACCTTTATAGGAAATTGAATGGAAACAGAAAGGAATAAACCTTTTTTTTTTTTTTTTTTTTTTTTTTTTTTTTTTTTTTTGGCAATATACAGCATCTATGCAAAAACTGATCATGTATTAGGGCATTAAAAACCTCAAAATCAAATGCAGAAAGGCAGGAATGGTAAATGCTTCTTTTTCATATCACAATGCAATAAAAATTATATTCAATAAAGAGGCATGGAAACATAGATGAAAAATCAATTGTAAATTAAATAATCTAATTCTAAAAGATGAGTGTGTCAAATAGCAAACCACAGAAATAATCCATAATGTCACCCAAAAGAATGACAATAATGAGACAATATATCGAAACCTGTGGGATTCAGCCAAAGCAGTTCTTAGGGGAAATTTTATATCTCTAAACAGCTACATGAATAAAACAGAAAAAAGAGGAGATCAGTGAATTGGACATAAAACTAAAAAAAGCTAAAAAAGGAATAACGTAAAAATTGCCAATTAAATATAAAATTAGAAATTCTGAAACTCAAAAGAAAGATCGACACAAACTATTGAACAAATTGATAAAATTAAGAGTTGATTTTTATGAAAAACCTAACATAATAGATAAAACTTTAATTTTATTAGAAAAAGGAAAGAAAAAAAAAACAAATTATCAGCATGACAAAGGAAAAAAAGGCAAACTTACCACCATTGAAAAACAAATTAAATGGATAATTAGGATATTTTGCCCAAATGTATGGCAATACATTTGATAATCTAATAGAAATGGAAAAATATTTACAAAAATATAAATTGTCCAGGGTTAACAAAAGAGGAAATAAATTACTTAAATGGTCCCATTTTAGAAAAAGAAATTGAACAAGCCATTAAAGTCCCTAAGAAAAAATCTCCAGGGCCAGATGCATACACATGTGAATTCTACCAAACATTTAAAGAACCAATAATTCCAATATTATATAAACTACTTAGAAAGATAAGTATAACAAGAAGTCCTGCCAAATTCCTTCTATGACATAAATGTGGTACTAATATCTAAGCCAGAAGAGCCAAAAGAGAGAAAGAAGATTACAGAGTAATCAATCTGTTGAATGAATACTAATGCAAATATTTTAAATAAAATATTAGCAAATACACTATGACCAAGTGGGATTTATACCAGAAAGGCAGGATTGGTTCAATATCAGGAAAACTATTCCCATAATTGACCATCAATAACAAACCCAATAGAAATCATATGATAATTTCAACAGGAACAGATAAAACTTTTGACAAAATACAGCATCCATTCCTATTGAAAACACTAAAGAGGGACAGCTAGGTAGTACAGTAAATAGAGCACCAGTCCTGAATTCAGGAGGACCTGAGTTCAAATCTGGTTTTAGACACTTAACACTGCCTAGCTGTGTGACCCTGGGCAAGTCACTTACCCCAATTGCCTCAGCAACAAAACAAATCAAAACAAAAAACACTACAGAGCATAGGAATAAAGGGAGCTTTCCTTAAAACAATAAGTAGTATTTGTCTAAAGCCCACAGCAAACAGTACATGTAATGAAGAGAAATTGGGCACATTCCCAATTAGATAAGGGGTGAAACAAGAATGGCCATTATCACTACATTGTACTGGAAATGATGGCTCTAGCAATAAGAAAAGAAAAAGAAATTAAAGGAATTAGAATAGGCAATGAGGAAATAAAATTATAAGCCTTTGCAGATGATATGATAATATACTTATTCAAAACTTACTTGACACATATAAAAGCTATAGCAAAGTTGCAGAATATAAAATAAACCCACACTAATCATTAGCATTTCTATCTATTACTAACAAAGCCCATCAGCAATAGATAGAACAAAAAATTCCATTTAAAATAACAATAAAATAAAATAAAATATTTGGGGGCATGCCTGCCAAGACAAATCTAAGAATTATGAGAACACAATTATAAAGCACTTCTCACACAAATAAAGTCACATCTAAATAACTGGAAAAAATATCAATTGCTCATGGGTAGGCTGAACTAATACAATAAAAATGACAACTGTGCCTAAATTGGCCTACTTGTTCAGTCCATACCAATCCAACTGCCAAAAAATTATTTTATAGAGCTAAAAAACCAAAATAACAAAATTCATCTGGAAGAACAAAAGGTCAGGAATATCAAGGGAATTAATGAAAAAATACAAAGGATGGTGGCTTAGCACTACCAAACTGAAATGTATAATATAAAGCAGCAGTCATCAAAACCATTTGGTACTGGCTAAAAAATAGAGTGGTAGATCAGTGGAATAGATGGGATACATAACAATCAAGGCCTATAGCAATCTAGTATTCAATAAACTCCCAAATTCCAGCCTCTGGGAATAAGAACTCACCAGCAGTCTTCTGGAGGGTCTTTCACCCTCCTAAAGTATAAGTACATCTTTTGGGGAAGGTAAGAATGGAAATAAGGAAGGTAGGAATAAATATTAAGTATTTACTATATGCCACTGGGCCAATCCCTGCACAAGAATCTTCACATTTGATTCTCTCAACAATTCTGGGATAATATTATCTTGATTTTTCAGATGAGGATACAGAGGCAAAATAGAGGCTTAAAGATTTGTCAGGATCTCACAGATAGAAAGTGCCTGGGTCTTTATTTGAACTCAGATCTTTTTGATTCTATGTCTAGTATTGTACACTGTGTACATTTAAAAATTACCTTCCTTCTAATCTTCATGTACTATATTTCTTCCATCATTATCATGCAATGTCCCGATGGAATAACCTTTTTTGCATGTTTCTGCCTTAATTTATAGCCCTAACATTTAGCATAGTCCTTGACATATAGTATCAACTTAATAAATCCTTGTAACAAATTGATGATAAGGAGATCAACAATTTGCTGCCTTTGGTGGTTTCTAAGTTCTTTTGAATTTCTCATTATGGTAACTGCTTTATGGTGATGATGTAGAAAACAGCAAGAATCTATGTTAACAGCTTTTATTTGTTTCATCCTCCATTTTTCAGCATCAGAAATTCATATGATTATGTCTGGCTGGAGCTGCTGAAATTAAACATCATATTAAACCTTATCATCCTTCCTCCTAGGTTTGGTCTATGCAACTTCAATTATTTATTCAATAAATGCACACCTAGACTACAAGCAGTTGATTTAGAAATGATTCTTGAAGTGGTAATTGGTTTTTTTTTCCCTTCTGTTAAAGGATTCTTCAAAAGAATAACAACAATAATAAAAACTAGCACTATATCACTTACATATTCCACTTCTGATTCATTGTGATTCAGTGGTTTTGAAATAAGAGAACCTTGGTTCAAATCACACCTCTGTAACCGACTAGCTATATGGCTGTGTTCAAGTCATTTTATTTTTCTTGGATTTCTTTTTCCTCCTATACAAAATTAGGGCTATATGTCTTCTTCAGTTCTTTCCACCTCTAAAATAATGTTCCTATAATTCCATCACTAACTAGTAAGTTAGTCACCTCTTTAAATTTATTTTCAAGCCTTGGTGGCTTCATTTGCAAAGCAGAGGTATTGATCTAGGTGATCCCTAAAACCCATATCCAACTTTGGAATGCTATGATGCTATGAAATAAAGTGTGATTTATATTCTATCACTGATGAACATGCTGAACTGCTCTAGGCACAGGGATACTTATGAAATCAGGGCTTTTAATCAGTGATCATGAAGTCAAAAGCTCTGTCCACATGCACTGCATGATGGTAGTGCCTAAAGTGTTGAATGTAAAGTCAAAATGACCTGAGTTCAAATTGTGCTTCAGGCAATTTCTACTTGTGTGTGTGCATGGACAGATCATTCTCAGTGATCATCTATTTCTTCTTTGTGAAAGAGGGAATGGGAGTAATAATTGCAAAGCTCACACCATTGGATCTTTTATTGTTCAGTCATTTGAATTGTGTCTGACTCTCCATGATCCAATTTGGGTTCTTCTTGGCAAAGATACTGATGTAGCTCCTATTTCCTTCCCCAGATCATTTTACAGATGAAAGGAACAGAGGTAAAATTAAGTTAATTGAACAGTGTCACATAGCTACCACATTTGAACTCTGTTTTTCCTAACTCCACGCCAGGTGTTTTATCTCCTGTACCACCCAGTTGTTCCTTGTTTTTTGATAGAAATAAATGATTATATAAAATGATGTGTAAAATTATACACACATATGCTGTATGTATTTTCTTATTATATTTTGTCAAATCAACTAACATTTATTAAGTGCCTATGATGGAAAGACAAAGCTAAGTGACTTTTTACTAATTGCATTTTCTTGGCTCATAACTTCAAAGAAAAGTTAATGTAACCTCTTTCTTACTCAATCTAAAAATGATTTATTCTTTTTGGCCAGTCACACACTGGTCCCAATTATAGAGTAGAAGATCTAGGAGGAGAAAGGGATTACCTAATGAGGCAAAGAATAGCAACTTTTTTTTTTTTTCCTGAATATACATAAGCACTAGGCAATAGTATGCATCAATAAGATTATCTCTCCAGGTCACTGATTATAAATCTACATTCAAGTCAATCACAATAACAGATTTTAAAAAGTCATTTGGTTTGTAGTTAATATTCTTTTTCAATAATGGCTTGCTACAATTCATAAAAAGTGGGACTTAATAATACATTTAGTTTATTCTTTTTGCATGTATCTGTAACTAAGAACTGTGCATATGCTTTAAATAATTAATACTGTGTTCCTTATCTATTTCTTAGGGCCCAGATCATAGAAGAAATAATGCTAAAAATATATAACCATTCTAGATCTATTTTCATATTATTTAATATCTTTTTCCACATTTTTTTTCCTCAACATTACATCTTTTTAATCTGTATTTTTGCCTTGTAAATCTGTATGGCATAAATTTTAAAGCCAAGGTGATATTTATTTCTGTGACTTAAGGTACAAATACATTCATTTCAATAAAGGTTCAAACTGGGAATATATTTTATTTTGTTATGCTTACTTGTTAAAGGACTTTGTTCTTCCTCAGTGGGAATGAAGCAATGAGAGGCAGTGAAGGAAATTTCTTTTTTTTTTTTTAATGCACAGAAGTCTTCAACCTCCATTCCCATTTCTACTACCATTAACACAGAATATCTATTCCTAATTATATCCCCTTGTCTCAGCTCAGCCCTCCTACTTAGCCTAATGCACCATGGCTAAAATACAGGTTCGCATAGCTGGTACTCTGTCCTCTTGATGAGATTAAATTCAGGAAACCAAATGATGAGATTAGGGTTCCTGGTCATCAGAGAGTTAGATGATGAGATTAGTGGCACATTCGGCTTTCAGGGAACCAAATGGAGAGGTTTGGCTCCCCTGAACCCCTTTAAAATTAGCACAAGGTAGAGAGTTTTGGGGAACCCCCTTTTGGCAGCACAGAGGTTCTTCATAAAGGAATTTACAAACCCAAAAAGCTAAACTGATAAAAAGAAGTTTATTATTGGCATTGAGAAGTCAGCCTTTGCTATGCATGAATAGAAAGGCTGAATTCCTTAATGGTAAGGTCCCAACAGGGGAGTAAAGTTTCTAATAGAGAAATCCTGACAGAGAGATATAAAGTCTCATTAGGGAAATAGGTGAGGGAGATAAAGAGAAGGTAACACTGAAAGAGAATATTATTCCAGCAGGCAGAGGCTACTATGCCAGGGAGAGAGAGAGAGTTTCCTTGGCATGGTATATTAGTTCCTCAGCAAGGAGTGAGTTCCAAGGTGGCTTTTTTTATCTATGAGCTGGGTTTCAGCTTGAGCTGTAATTGAATAGAAAATCTTAGAACAGAATGGTTGTTTCTCCAATTCAATGAGGTTAGAATCCCCAACTCTGGACTCAGCTAGCCCCACCTAAATTACAGAATGAAGCTGTTTGTCCTCGGGTGGGGTCTTTACAGTGGCAGGATTCAAGGAGAAAGTCTTCTTAAAGGAGCTTCTCAAGTGCTCTATCTCATGGCTCATTCCCAAAGTCAGAGAGAGAGAAAGAGAAAGAGTTTTAGGGCTCTCTTCATCACTCTGCCCCAAGACAAGGAGTAGATATGAAAAGCAATAGCAGTGAAGAAGATATGGCTACTGTTTTCTCATACCCAGGATGAAAGTAAGATCTTGGGCATCAAGAATGACAAGGTTACTAGTGGCAACATGCCCATTCCCTGTAAGGGGGAACAAGGATACTACTGGGAAAAGGATGAATGGAAATTCCTTCAAGGCATATAATGACCCCACACAAAATTATGTGATTATTTCACAGATGGATCTATTGCAAACAAAACAAGAGCATATCCACAAATGGAAAGAACAATGCGATGTCTAGAAGCCTGTTGCTAATTCTCAGAGCAAAGAAGAAAGAAAAACAATAATAGTGTTGGAAAAATATTATGCATAGTAAGAAAAAAAAAGTTACAAAAAATAAAACAAATAAGGAAGCTGAAGAAGCTGTTATAAATTATATTAAAGAGATGTCTCCTGTTACTGAGGGAGAATGTGTGCTTTGACTATATTATTTTTCACCCCAAATGCAGCTAGCAGGCCAAATATTTCCTAAGTATGTATTTATTCCTCATCACTGAAAAAATATGATATTATATCTTAATTTTACTCAATAAAACTATTCACATACACTGAATTAATTATATTAAGATCTTTTGGGACCAATCCTCTTTAGATCTAATCTAATCATTGTTACTGAATATTTTCTTCAACAATTTTCTCCTTGGCATTCCAAATTAGAGGGAAATTAAAACTCCAAAAATAAGAATTTCTTGCATTTTTGTGGACTGTTATTTTTCTCTTATAAGAATAATTTTGTTATTTTCAGTTGTATGGATAATATAATTACCTTTCAAACAGTTTTGTTTTGTTTTAATGTGCATAAAAGAACAGAATGAAGGACAAAAGGAAACAATGATAAGCAAGACAACTTTGATAGTTATTTTGGAATTTGCTATATAATTAAAGGAAAAAAAAAGCTGTACATGAAAGAGATTCATGGTTTCTTTACTATCTTCTTTTTTCTCTTCTCATTTGTCTATGGTGATGCTCATTTTACTTGTTTGTTAAATTTATAATTAAAACATAAAGATATTCAAATATATTTGTGTGTATTTAAGATATGTACATCTTATATATATGTATATATATGAAGATATGTATATCTTAATTTCTGTTATATATAACTATACCTAGGATTAAAGCTTGGCTTGGAAGTCTTATACTTGAATAGATAGATGGAGAAATAGATAAGATATTGTTATGAACATTCCCAGACATAATGTAGAACTTCTAAGAGGAAGCATTAAGTCCATTGACTTGCTCATGGAAATTATCAATCCACTTCTTGCCCGGATATAGCAAGGCATAAGAGTGGAAAAACAAATATTTAATCTAAAAAAACCTATTGCTCATTTCATTCTTTCCTCAAAAGCTTTCAGTGATAGCTATTAAGCCATGACTACATAAATATAGCAAATTCCTATTAACTCTTGCTAGCTATGTATTTTTTTTTCTGGCACCCATCAGTGCCAGACTAATATATTGGGCTAAAAAGAAATATCCAGCCTCAAACCAACCATACACATGGGAAGAAAATCTCTTTGCCAGATGTCTCACTTTTGAGACACATTTTGCTACAGGATACTTTCTAGAATTTACATTTCTGTTTAACTGCTAAAGTTAAGAAGCAGTGTAAGAAAAATGTCATTCACTCCCAAGAATATGGCATTATATCCACTCATTGTAAGACAAGAAATTCAGTCATCAAAGGTTCTCATTATCATGCATGTATTACATTGTTCACTTGCCTTTTTCATGAGAAGATCTCATTACATATTGCACCCTAAAGGAAGAATGTGAAAGAAAAGAGTATTGTCTCATCTAACTCTCTGTTGCCCTGAAGCTTTAGATCCAAAAGTATAATTTTATTCATTATTAGATGGCTACCAAAGGGAGGGAACATGAGATCAATAAAATGTTATTTGAGTAATCAAAGCAGCTCAGCAGTCATGATCTGAACCAATACTGACATTTTAGAAGTTTAAAATCATAAGTATATATATAGGATCTGAAATTACCTTGTCCAGTCCCTATTTTGAAATTTGGGGAAACTGTAAACCTAGAAATTTTAAGTGATTTGCTTATGGTCACACAGGAAATAAGTAGCAGAGCTAGACCTCTAATTTCAAAATCAACTCTTTGTCCACAAAATCATGAAGAAGTTGAAATTTTTTTTAATAGTGGGGTCAGCCATTATTAATTTTATAGTATTTATGATGACAGCATTTTTGAAAATAGAGACCATGAACTTCAATGAATGAGTTATATTCACAATTTAAGTATGACACTAATTTCAGGTCAACTTAAAAAGAGGTTTCCTGACAGTAAGGGTTATTAAACATGGAAATGGGTAACCAAAGCAAGTTGTGGATGTTCCCTTGAATATCCTTAAAACTTTTTTTGATTCTCATTTGTGTTGGGTAATTTAAGAATAAACTAACCAGAAAACAGGTGGGGGAAGAACAAAATGAACTCATCAGATCACTGTTTTTTTTTTTGTTTGTTTGTTTTTTAATGATTCTGTGATTTCTATATTTCTTATCACAAAAGTTATAAATTCTAATGAAAGAATATTTTCTTCCTGTTATAATTTTCTCTATGCAGCTAAATGATAAGGTCACCAAATATTTTCTGCAATTATGTCATTTATATAGTGGTTTAGAGAAAGTTCTTTAGATAAAGAACTGGCTTACTGACAGGAAAAAAATAGGTTCAGGTGTCATTTTTGACAAATACTGACTATGTGGCAACTCACTGAATTTGTGCTGCTGACAGCTCTCGTACCAATATGAACTGGTGTTTCTGCCTTGAGAGATCAAGTCTTGTCATGGTTTCACCACTTAGGATTTTATTCTTATTCTCATTCCCTAAATATTTATTTGAAAATTCAGTGGATATTATCCCATATATTTTGTGGTTGAAATATTCCTTAACATTATGGAAGGGAAGTTTTACATATTTATACTGATAAAAACTAAAGAAAAATTTTATGAATGCATATGCTTCAGTAGGTCAGTCAATGGGCAGTGAAATCCTACCTAAGATGCACTAGCTAATACACTGAGAGAGCTAGGAGGTGCAGGGAATTGAACTTGGGACTTGAAGTCAGGAAGGCCTTAGCTAGAATCTTGTGTCAGATATTATCTAGCTATGTGATTATGGTTAAGTCTCTTATCACCTCTGTACCTCACTTTTCCTATTTGTAAAATGGTGATAGTAACAATACCTCAAAGTGTTGTTGTAAGGATTAAATTAACATATATATATAAAATATTTAGTAAACTTTAAAGTGCTATGTAAGTGCTAGGTATTATTATGGTGAGTTTATAAAACTATCAAAGGAAAAGAGTTTTACATTTTTGAATTTTGTTAGTAATAAAAAGAACAAATATAGATTGATTGTAATATGATTATATCTGCACTGAGAAAAGTGACTTAAAAGCATTGTATGCAATGTGCATTTTAATGAAATTTTCTTTCAATGAATTTCAACTGATAAAAAACTAGAAAATAATTACATTTATCATGTGCTTTTCATTTTTTCTGCTCCTGTCTGTCCTTTGTAATTCAGGCAGTCACTAGAAAAACAGCAGAGAATTTTGTAAATGTCCCCTGAATTACACATGAAAGAATGAAGCCCTAAATGTAGATATTTCAATACTGTCTCACAGTATTGTGAAAGCATGTTGTTGAAAGTATGTGTACCTGTGGTTAGCTGACCACACATTTTATAATATTGATTTGGCACAGTGTCCTTGTTGAATGTGTCCCAGATGTTATGTAAAGTTCTGCACATTCACAAAAAAGTGCATGTATATGTATATTTATATATACATCTGTGTGAGTGTGTATAAAACAATGGCCTTTATGATTCTAATAAAAACTACTACTTAGACCATATGTAAGTTTTCTATTTTTATAAACATTTAAACTATTTTTGTAAACATTTATAAAACAATAGTGTCTTACAGATTTTAAATCTGACAGCTGACGACATAAATTTTCTGGATGATGATCAAGTATATGTTGATGCAGCTGTTGCAGTAGTAAGACATACATACTGAAGGCTATACTAGTTAAGTATATACATTTTTTCTTATTTATAAGAATCACCAACAGTCAATGACTTACACTGAGTACATAAATTCTAGTTTGCCAGTAAAAATATAGTCAAATTTAAGATCTGTAAAATTTGAGGGCAAGTTATTCTCAACTGAACACATAAATGTTTAAGCTAAATATGTAAGTATTTGTTTTAAAGATAAATAGGATAAGCTAAAAACCAGCAGTAGTGTTCTAAATTGAAATCACTTTGGTATTGGAAAATATACATGTGGATGAAATACACTAAGAAATTCTTCATGTGATTTGTATGCCATGCATTCTCCTAAATACTTTTCAGCATGTTGATAATATTGCATAGTAATGTATAAGACAAAGCAATGTATAATGTGCCTCATTAATTCTTGAACATTAGAGAACTGACCTTATAACAAAAATGACAATGGTTCAGGAAGCTGGATAGTATAGCAGATATAATATCTGATCTAAAGTAAGAAAAATTTTAGTTCAAATCTGTGCCTCTGGGGAAGCCATTTAATTTATGTTTGGCTCAGTTTTCTCATTTGTGTAAAAAGATGTGGATGATGATAACAGCACTACCCCATAAGGTAGGCAGCCAGGTAGCTCAATCAATAGAGTTCTGGGTCTGTAGTTAAAAAGACTTGAGTGTGAATCTGCATTCACACATTTACTAATTGTGAGAACTTGGGCAAATCACTCAATTTCTGTTTGTGTTAATCCACTGGAGAAGGAAATGGCAAAATACTTCAGTATCTAGACCATGAAAATTCCACGGACAGTACAGTCTGTGGGATCATGAAGAATCAGATACCACTTAACAACTGAAGAACAACAATATTCTACAAGGTTGTTGTGAAGAATAAAATGAAATAATATTTGCAAAACACTTTGCAAACTTTAAACTACTTTTTATAAAACTAAAATACTACATAAATTTTGAGGATGATAATATTTCTTCTAACATATACCAACATGTCACAATGTCTTAGTGCCCTTGACCTTAAGAGTCTATAAGATTCTAAGTATATGGGAAGATACCAATCTATCCTGGTAGAAGGAACTTCACATGAAGTTGCCTATATCAATGAAACTATTGGTCCAGTTCCAATACCTTTATTATATGTTTTTATTTTTGTTCCCTGATGGTATCCTTAGATTTAGGAAAGCTGGATCCATTTTTATTAGTTATTAATAAAATAAAAAAGCAAACAAAGGGCATATATCATCCTTATAAAGAAAACTTCAATGATTATATTGATAAAGACTCTTCAAATTGTCAACTGTACTCTTCATTTTTATATAGTCTGTGTGATTAAACTTGCCTAAAATATTCAAATATTCAAATGGTTTAGTGTATTGATATATTATATTCCATCCAACAACTGCTTGCCCATTTTGTGAGACTCTTATCTATGACTAATCATCAATTTGCTATAGGAAGTATACATCATGTGGCATCTCTTGACATCTCAAGAACATTAGTGGTTGTTCATGTGGTATAGTAATTAAGGTCCTGACCTTGGAATCAGAGAGAACTAAGTTCAAATCCTCCTTCTAAAACTTACTAGTTCTTCAGGTAAAAGTAAGTTACTTTAACTCTTGGGACCTCAGTTTCCTTATCTGTAAAACAAAAAGGTTGAATTCAAAGTACTCCATAGTTCCTTCCAGCTCCAAATCTGCAAAATACCAATTATTTCTCACTTTAGCAAAATATTTATTTATTTATTTATTTTTAGTATTTTTTTTATTTTTATTTTATAATAACTTTTTATTGACAGAGTCCATGCCAGGGTAATATTTTTTTTACAACATTATCCCTTGCACTCGCTTCTGTTCTGATTTTTCCCCTCCCTTCCTCCACCCCGTCCCCTAGATGGCAAGCAGTCCTTTATATATTAAATATGTTAGCAAAATATTTAAATCTAATCCTTCAGAGACTGTCTGTTCTTTATATTATAAAGTGTTCATATCTGCCATATAACATTCCATTCCTGACAATGTGACACTCATTTTTTCCCTTTATTTTGAGACACTAATATTCTATGATCCAAATCACATAACAACAACAATAGAATATTGATACTTCAAAATAGATCTTTGTAAAAGGAGATGTTTGAAATATTTAAAGGAGCTTTTCAATTTTTCCATATTCAATTCAGTTGACAGTTCATTTTGTAAATTTTTAGCCCAACTGCTTGATTCTCCACTTGCACTGAGGCTCATTGCTGTTGGAAAAATTTTCTAGGTTTCATTCTTAATTTACTTCTCTATTTCTGTGTGGATGGTTAGGGTAAATTATTTTAACTATTTAAAGTTGTTTTTTAGAAGTCTTTGAAATGGGCTCATACTTGATACAACCAGGAAAATGTAACAGAGAGGAAACAATCTTCAAATGTATTTTTGTTGGTTATTTAAAAAATAGTAGAGTAAAATATTACCAATATAGTTATTCTCCAAGGTGTTTTCATGCATACATGGTAATTACACAAGATTCCTTGAAAGCTTTAATAACAGAAACACTTTAGTTCAACTACCCTCTTATCTTTAATATCAAAGAAAGGATAAAACAGGGAGACATGCCTGTCAGCAATGATCATTCACCACTGGCATGGAGGAGATCCAACCCATAGTTCAAGTTTAAGAGGAAATGTTAAAATCTTCTATATTCTCTTGTTTGGAGATGAAAACTCTACCTACAAATATAAATTAATTTATTATAATATTTATTTGTCTTTTCTGATTCAAATGAAGATTGTATTTGTCCTTTAAAGTCTTTCTTTTTTATGAGAGCAAAAAAATCATAGATTTTATAGTTGTACTTTTTTGTATAGGAAAAGACACACTGATATTTATTTTCTATTAATTCTTTAAAAAACAGTTACATTCATTGGGGGAAAAGACAGATACACAAGAGGACATCCGGTTAAGATGGTGGAGAAGAGGCACACAGCTGTGTAAGCTCCGCGTTTTCTCTCACTATCCATTTTATTACAAGCCTCTGAATTAATGCTTGACTGAAAAAAAACCCACAATAGTTACCAAGAGAAGCCATCCTTGAGAATCGCCAAGAAAGGTCTGTTTTTACTGGAGGGCTGGGGCCGTTTTAGATCGGGCCCAGGCAGCGGGCAGCGGCAGTGAGAGCACGGGAGCAGACTGGAGAGGGGGTGGGGAGTGATCGCAGCCGTCTCTGCGGGGAGAGCTTCGCTACAGGACTGGATACTTTGCTCCGGCAGCAAGTCAGCAGCCCAGCAGAGAAGCTAAAAACACCGGGGCTGAAGAATACAACCCCAAACAGCTGGAGTCTCTCGGGACCTGGCCGACCCCCCCCCCCCCCCCCCCCCCCACAGTGACTCAACACGCTCTGGGATCTCAGAGCGCAGGCGCAGAATAGTCCTGCTAGTGCCTCACTGCTGCCCCCTGCAGTCTGTAGAGGAAGCTCGGTAACACACCCAGCCCCTCCCCCAAAGAAAGACTCCAGTTTTTTCTTTTTTTCTTTGCTAGTTTGTCTTTGATTATTAGACAGAATGAGCAAGAAACTGAAGAGGACTTTAACCCTTGACAGCTTCTATACAGAAAGAGAGCAGACTTTAAATCCTGAGGAGACTAAAAACAGACAGTCCCCAGGTGAATCCCCAAAGAAGGAGATCATCTGTTCCTCAGCACAGAGGAATCTCGTGGAGGAAATTAAAAAGGCTCTCACAAGGGAGCTAGAAGAAAAATGGGAAAAGGAGAGGGAGGCTTGGCAAAAGAGCCTGAAGAAGTCAGTTAAAGAGAGAGTGGATAAAGAAATAAAATCCTTGAAAAATAGGATTGGTGAACTGGAAACAGAAAATAGCTCTCTAAAAAACAAAATTGGCAAAATGGAAAAAAATTCCACAGAACAAAAGAACTCAATGGGACAATTAGAAAAAGATTTTAAAAGAGTGAGTGAAGAGAATACTTCACTGAAAATCAGAATTGAACAAGTGGAATTGAATGACTCGAGGAGACAAGAAGAATCAGTCAAGCAAATCCAAAAAAATCAAACAATGGAGAAAAATGTGAAATACCTTCTGGGGAAGACAACAGACCTGGAAAACAGATCCAGGAGAGACAATCTGAGAATCATCGGACTTCCAGAAAAACATGATGAAAAAAAGAGCCTGGACACTATTTTCCAGGAAATTATCAAAGAGAACTGCCCAGAAGTCATAGGAACAGAGGATAAAATAGACATTGAAAGAATTCATCGATCACCCTCTGAAAGGGATCCTAACATCAAAACACCAAGAAATATAGTGGCCAAATGCCAGAACCCTCAAATGAAGGAAAAAATACTGCAAGCAGCTAGAAAAACCCAATTCAAGTATCGAGGAGCCACAATAAGGATCACCCAGGATCTGGCAGCATCCATACTAAAAGATCAAAGGGCCTGGAATATGATATTCCGAAAGGCTAAGGAACTTGGTATGCAACCAAAAATAACTTACCCAGCTAGAATGAGCATCTTTTTCCAGGGAAGAAGATGGACATTCAAAAAAGTAAGCGAATTTCACCTATTTTTGATGAAAAAGCCAGAACTTAACAAAAAGTTTGATCTACAAATATAGAACTCAAGAGAAATCTAAAAAGTTAAAGATTAATCTTGGGAACTATATTTCGGCTATAAAGATGTATAAAGAATACATGTATACCTTGTTCTAGAAACTAGATGTGGAAAGGACATTATACCAGAAAAAGGATAAAGTGGGGGTAGTACATCTCATGAAGAGGCAAAGGAAACTTATTATATCTGAGAGAAAGAATGGAGGGGGATGAATATAGTGGGTATCTTACTGCCTTCAGAAGTGGATTTAAGAGAAAAATTTTAGACATATTCAATCTATGGTGAAACTTCTCCCACCTCATTGAAAAGTGAGAAGGGAAAAGTGAAAAAGAAAGGAATAAGCTAAGTGGAAGGGAATACGGAAACTGGGAGGGAAAGGGGTAAGATAGGGGGAGGAACTCTAAGGCGGGGGGAGGGATACTAAAAAGAGAGGGCT